>NC_060277.1:42713814-43037156 GCF_021613505.1 Equus quagga | reverse complement strand
AAAAAAAAGGAAGATTGGCAACAGTTGTTAGCCCAGGTGCCAATCTTTAAAAAAAAAGGAAGATTGGCAACAGTTGTTAGCCCAGGTGCCAGTCAAAAAAAAAAAAAAAACAAAAAACAAAAAAGAAAGTACAGAAACAGAGAAAATCACTACAATCAAAAGCTGGTTCATTGAGAGTATATCAATAAAATTGATAAACTTTCAGCCAGAGAGAAGGCAAAAATTACCAAAGTCAGAAATGAGAGAGGTGACATCACTATGGATTCTATGGTTATTAAATGGATAATAAGGAAGTTATTATGAACTATTATTACTATGAATTATTATGTTCATTATGAAAATATTATGAACACTTATTCCTGTGAATTTGACAACTAAGATGAAATGGATAAATTCTTGGAAGACACAAACTATAAAAGCTCATTCCAAAAGAAATAGGTAACCTGAACACACCTATATCTATTAAAGAGATGGAATTTGTAGTTAAAAATCTTCCCATGGAGAAATATCCAGGACAATAACTCACAAGTGAATTGAACCAAACATTTAAAAAGGGAATAATGACAATTCTGCCAAACTTTTCCATAACACTGAAGAGGAAAGGATATTCCCCAACTCATTCTATGAGGCCAGCATTGCACTGACACCAAAAGTAAGCAAAGATATTACAGGAAAAGAAAACTGCAGGCTAATATCCTTCATGAATATAGATGCAAAAATTCTAAACAAACTATTAGCCAATAGAATGCAACAATACATAAAAAGGATAATACATCATGACTAAGTGGATTTCACTCCAGGAATGCAGGGTTGGGTTAACATTAGATAATCAACCAATATAATTCATCATGTTAACCAACTAAAAAGATCCAACAATGGACACAGAAAAAAATTTGACAAAATCCAACATCCATTCTTGATAAAAATAAAATTCAGAAAAGTAGGAATAGAACAGAACTTCCTGCAACTGCAACATCCCTACAGCTAACATCATATTTAATGATAGAGGACTACATTCTGTCCCTCTAAGGTCAGGAAAAAGTCGAGGAGGTCTGTCTTCACAACTTCTATTTAACCTTAGACTGAGGGTTGGGGCCCTGCAATAAGGCAAGAAAAATAAATAAAATATACACAGATTAGAATGTAAAAAGTAAAAGCGTCTTTATTCACAGATGGCATGATTGCCTATGTAGAAAATCTGAAGGAACATATTAAAAAAATCTATTGGAACTAATAAGTGAGTTCAGGAAGGTTGCAGGATACAAGATTAATACATAAAATTATATTTTATTTTTATATACTAGCAATGAACAATCATAAATTGAAATAAAAAATAATACCATTAACAAAATGATAATATATGAACTACTTAGGGATAATTCCGATGAAATATATAAAAGATCCACATGTTAAAAACTACAAAACATTGCCAAGAAATATTAAAGACGATCTAAAGGGACTCACCTTGTTCAGGAGTCTGAAGGCTCACTAACGAAAAAAGGTCTATTCTTCCTCAATTAACCTGTAAATTCAATGCAAGCCCAACCAAAATCTTAGCAGACTTTTTGTTGGAACTGACATGATGACTTTAAAATTCACATGGAGATGCAAAGACCGAGAATAGGCAAATAATTTTGGAACAGTAGAACAAAGTTGGAGGACTAAAACTACCTGATTTCAAAACATATAAAAAGCTACAGTAATCAAAACAGTGTGACATAGGAGTAAAAACAGTTCAATGGAACAGAGTAGAGTTCTGAAATGGACTCACACATATATGGACAATTGATTTGTGACAATAGTGCAAAGACAATTTAGCGGAGAATTTGTTTTCAACAAATGGTGCTAGGACAATTGAATACCCATATGTTAAAGAATAAAATTCAATCCATTCTTCTGCCAATATATAAAAGTTAACTCAAAATGGATCACAAATCTAAATATAAAATCTAAAAGCTCTAGAAGGAAACGTATGAGAAAATCTTTGCAACCTTGCAGAGACTTCTTCGATAAGACCCAAACAAGACCCATGAAAGAACAAAAGATACCAGACAAGATCAATAAAAGAACAAATGGATAAACTGAACTAAGTAAAAATTCAAAATTCCTGCTCTTGAAAAGACAGTTTGAAGAATGAAAAGCCATGCGACAGACTGGAAGAAAATATTTGCAAAATACGTATCTGATAAAAAGACTTTTATCCCGAATATGTGGAGAACTCTGAAGTCAATATTAAGAAAATAAACCAATAAAAAAAAATAGGCAAGTGACTTGAACAGACACTCCACAAAAGATATACAAAAGGCCAGTAAGCACATGAAAAGATGCCCAACATCAGGCATTAGACCAATGCAAATTAAAACCACACTGAGATATTTCCACATACCTATTAGAATGAATAAAATTTAAAAGCCTGACCATACCAAGTTTGGGCAGGGATGTGGAGGAATTAGAACTCTCATACACTGCTGTTGGGAATGGAAAATCGCACGCTTATTTGAAAAACAGTATGGCAGTTGCTTACAAAGTTAAACATACTCTTACCACGTGATTCAGCCATTCTACTACTCTTCATTATTTACCCAAGAGAACAAAGCACATGTCCACACAAAGATTTGTACTAAAATGTTCATAGCAACTTTATGTACAGTAGCCCCAAATTGGAAATAACTCCCCAAAGTCCTCCGACAGGTGAATAGATAAACAAATTGCAGTATATCCATACAATGGCATACTACCCACCAACAAAAACGGATGAACCGTTAGCACATACGTGACAACATGGAGGAATCTCAAAATAATTTAGCTGAGTGAAGAAAGCCAGACACAAAAGAATACATACTCTATGATTCCATTTATATAAAACTGTAAAATAATACAAACTAATCTATAGTGACAGAAAGCAGATCAGAGGTTGCTGGGGGACCAGGATGGGGATGCAGGGAAGAGGAGGTGGTTACAGAGGGGATGGGGAAGTTTTTGGAGTGGTATGTTCACTATCTTGACTGTGGTGATGGTTCACAGGTGTATACATCTATGTCAAAACTTCTCAAAGTGTACACTTCACACGTGCAGATTATTGTACAACATTATATGTATCTCGATAATGTTTTTTTTAAAAATCTCATTTTGGGACAGATTCTTGACTAGCATCTCAAAGCATCCAGTGTATTTTTAAGGTTAGTATATGTGAATTTGGGGAAGTGCAAAACTTTTTTTTCTTCCTGCTTCTGAAGCGCTCTTCCCCAGCATGCCCCTCCTGTGCTCTGCCAGTTGAAAGTAACATGGAAATCCTAAGGTAATATTTTAGGAGCTTATGGTGTTTAGTGGTCCCATGCAAAATTTCCTAACAACTCTAAAGATATCCAGCTCTATGCTTCTCCTCAACTTACACGTGGGAAAGGTATAATAGCTCCTGGGCATACCAAAAATTATACATATATTTATAATATATATGTAACATAGACCCTAAAACGGTGGGTGTTGTAATGCCCTGTGGGGTTTGTGCTGTGGTGGTGGTAGGAGTAGAGTCAAAGAACTGTAAAGAAACTTGAGATCTTTGGGGAAGCCTTGAGTTCAGAAATTAAGACAGTTTAGGCTTATCCCCTGGGAGCCTGTGTTCAGGGTAAGGGGCACATCTATTTTGGAGGAATCAGATGAACAAAAAAGGAAAGCAGCTAAGTTGGATTTGGAGTGGTATAGGCAGACCAGTATTGAAACGGCATTGTGGGACAGACCTGTTCCTCAGAAACCAAGGGAAATGAGACTACTTGTTCTTACCATGGACTCAAAAGCTAAAGAAAGAAGCACAATATAAGATCACAAAATTGCAGGGGAAACCCGAAGATCAGGGCAAATCCTAAAATTCTATTTTATGTATTAACTCGAGGCTTACGTAGCTGAGTGGCGCTATGTACCTATAACCTGAATAACCACAGACAGGGCAGCTTACTCAATCTTAGAAAATGTGGCTTAGACAGCCCCACAAATAGAGGAATTTGAGAGTACCATACACCTTCTGCCAAGACTTATTCACAATGTGACATTTATTCCTTTCACAAAACGCTGACCACAATTCTCTAATGTTATTTAATTTTCAATAGTCTTTTCAACCATGGTTATTAAAATAGAGAAGGAACATCTTTTGGGTACTACTCTTCCCTCACACCTGGTAAACTCTTATTGCCTTAAGAAGGCCTTTGGAAAGAAAGACCTTTGTGGCAGCTGCATTCGATAAGAAAATAAAGGGTAGGAGAGGCTGAGGCTGGAACAAGAGAAGAAGCTACAGACATGTGATAGGCTGAGAGGCTATACTGTTACTATTTGAAACCACTATTCCTGCGTACAGAATTCCAGGGGGCTTCCTACAGTTCCCACCACAAAATTCCTCCACTGTGTAGCAATACTATAGTTTAAGTGATGGACAGAGAATGAGGGCACAACAGGCATACAGATGCCCAATAAAAAGACAGGGGAGAAGTTCTGCTCTCAGAAACTTACTCCATGAAGAAAAATTCTTTTCCCCTAAAGACAGGAAATAGGATATAAGTGGTTTGAGGGTTCTTTCTGGGGGATTATTATGGGGAATGCTTTTTTTTTTTTTTGAGGAAGATTGGCCCTGAGCTAACATCTGCTGCCAATCCTCCTCTTTTTGCTGAGGAAGATTGTCCCTGAGCTAACATCTGTGCCCATCTTCCTCTACTTTATATGTGGGATGCCTACCACAGCATGGCTTGACAAGCCATGAGTAGGTCCACACCCAGGATCTGAACCAGCGCACCCCTGGCTGCAGAAGCAGAACATGGGAAATTAACCGCTATGCCACAGGGCCGGCCCCTGGGGAATGCTTTTTACCAATTCAAGCATATTAAAGGCAAAAGTGATTTATCTGCCAGACACCTACTTTCATAAATTCTACTGTAAAGTGATGTCAGTAACTTTGTAAAGCAATGTAATGTTACAGCAATATTTAAAACATGATATTAACTGGATGTACATATGTATTTTTCATCTACATCTTTTCACTGGCAGTGGTTTTCATCTTCTGGCTTTTTTCTCTGTGTGTGTGTGTGTGGTCATCTCAAGCTGCCCACTGGGCATTTCCACTGGCCTTCTTTTGATACCTCCAACTTAACCTTAACCTTTTGATCTCCAGCTGAAACTGTCTAAACAAAACGTCCAATGACTTTCCTGGCTCGCTTACTTGCTCCCCTCCCTCATTTCTCTTAGGCAGCCAGTCACTCCATTCTGTGAATCCTTCCTTTGTAATTTCTATCATTCATTCCTTTCTTCATTATTATAGTGATTCTTTATTCAAGCCTTTAGGATCCTGTGGTTACATCACGAAAACTTCAAACTGGTCTTCCTTTTCAGAGTATGAGATCCTCTAGCGTAGATAAAGTGGAAGCAGACAAAGGAATGATTTTACTGCCCCTAGTCATGCCTGTGAGCTCACACAAGGTAGGCTTAAGAAAGGGAAGGTCAGACCAGGATAGGTGGGATGGCTTGGGGTGGAGTGGGGCAGAGAAGTCACAGAGGACCGCTCTAATCTCTGCTCCTTGGAACTGGAGCTAGGGGTGGAGATGCTTACTGCCAGGCAGGGTCGAAGGGAGCTGAGCGAGCTGCGGTGCGGCAGGTCAGAGCAGTAAATCAGGGGCTGAGGCTGGAACTCCTGGTCCTTGGTATTGGCAGGTCAGAGGAGGGTCGACCTCTCTGGATGTTGTGCCCTGCCCTTCTGGCTAAATACTTACCTCCACTTACATATGGCTTCAACTATAGACAGCATAAGTTTGTTGAGGACAGATATTATATTTTTTCTTATAATTTATGAGTAACAATATTTTACAGGTGATTTGTCTTGTTACTATTACAGATACTATTTTAATATTCTTTATTTCAGAGTCAAGTCTTCCAGCTCTTCTTTGTGACCCCTAATCTCCATTTGAATTCATTCTGGAGCTGTTTATTTGGTCATTAATGCTTCCTTGACTTAAATTACATACCTTAGAATTTACGGGACTTCCTCTGCCCAAAAAGAATACTATTTTCAGGAACAGACGTGTCCTAAATTGACTTTTGAAAGATTCAACAATGTTGCCTGGGGCAATACCATGGATCTTCTTTTCAAAGTTTGTGTTTGAGGGGGCCAGCCACAGGAGTGGTTAAGTTAGTGCGCTCCGCTGCAGCAGCCCAGGGTTTCGCAGGTTCGGATCCTGGGCGCAGACATGACACCACTCATCAGGCCACACTGAGGCTGCGTCCCACATAGCAGAACCAGAGGGACCCACAACTAGAATATACAACTATGTATATTCTTTGCTTTGTGGAGAAGAAGAAGAAAAAAAAAGAAGATTGGCAACAGATGTTAGCTCAGGTGCCAATCTAAAAAATAAATAAAGTTTGTGTTTGAAACTTAAGCATGTGTTACTTATTTTTCTCAGCACTTAAAAAAGAAAAATATTGGCTCTTTCATTTGGCCAGGAAACAAAGGTCTCTGTGTCTCAAAATCATCTCTAAATTTCCCATTTTAATTTCCCTCAGAATCTCGTCCCGTGTTATAATACTTTATGGTATTTGAGTTGATATAAAATATTCCCAGAGAACAATACCAATTGGAACTTTAATACTGACCATTTTTAGCAGTTGTCTTTTCCTATTTTCAAAGCTAGAAGCCTTTGTGAGAGAAAAACTGAAATAAAAATTTCTACTTTTGTTTCAAGTAATCCACTTTTTGCTACAAATAATTTAGTCTTCTGAGGCTGGATATACACACGATCTCAAAACCAGAGTGTATGCCTCAGGTTCACTTTGTAGTAGGTTACTCTTCATCCCATGTGTCATAGAAATTTAGACATTAAACCTCAAAGTACAGGATAATACCACGTAGAAACACAGTCAAAAGAGCTTTGTTTCAAATTCCAGGTGTAAATCCATCAAACCATCTATTCATCAATATTCTCTTACTATCACATTGTAGCTATCTGATCAAATAACAAGATCAAAAATTTCAACCCTAATTTGTTTTCAGTGCTTGAACTCTTGACTCTCAATCACCTCACTAAATGGGTCTTCACTGTTAACATTAAATTATGCGAATCACCAAGCACTGAATGAGCATTCAGGAGACCTGGTTGTGAGATCTTGTTTGCAATTTGCTGGATGATTTTGGGTGAGTCCTTTAATCTCTTCAGTTCTTAACCTCTTCAGTTAAAACTGAGGGGCTTGTAGTATTAAATGATGTCTAAGCTTCTTTTTGACTCAAAAGGCCTCTGATTCTATTCTTAAAGAAGAAATCTTGAATTAATTTGAGCAGACTTCTTGAAATTAACACCATGAATGGAAGAAACTTACCGAATTTCATTTCTTCCTGTGACATACTTGAACATACTGATACTGAATACCTTCAAGAAGGCAGTGGGGAGCTATCCTCACCTCTAAGATTTTCTGCTGATTCAAGTGGGAATGCTAAGATATTCTTGCTTCCAGTCTGACTCAACCTTAGTAAAAGACATGACTCCTTTCTGGAAAGGGAACTGATTCTTGGGTTAAATCAACGTGTGGATTAGTGGAGCATTGTCAGAGCGTGACGACTTAGGACTCTATCCTTGGCCCGTTGCCCTTTTTAACATTTTTGTTGGTGACCTGAAGGAGACATTTTCAAAAGCAAACTTGGGAAAAATATCTAATACGTTAAGACAAAAGAATCAAGAGTCAAAAGAATCTCAATGAGGCTTTTAAAATGGGCCCAAAGCAAGAAGATAGAAATCAACAGGGTCAAAGACTAAATCCCATATTTGATTCCAAAAGCATCAGCTATCCAAATACAGCATGGAGAAGGACTAGCTTGACAACAGTTGCCTGCTCCCCTCTCCCTTCCTTTCTTCCCACCTCCTAACCCAGCTCCACCAAGCCCCACGTGGAGCTGAGGGCGCTGCACAAAATCTTAAAAGGTGAATACGTGCTTGAGCTCCATCAATAACTCTTCAGATCAAAGAAAGGAAGGGCGCCCGTATATCCTCTACAAATCAAGCCTCACCTGCAGATATGGCTCTGGTTTGGGCATCAAACTTAATAAGGCTATGATGAATCCTTCTGGATACATGCATATTCTAGATATTCTGCATGAGGAGTTTGAAACCAAGGCCATGACGGCGCTGGAGGGTCTAGGGAGTCCGCCTGCAGAGGAGGACGCGCTGGGAGGGCGAACGTCTTCAGAACACCGCCGGGGCGCCACGACGGCGGGGGTGGCGGCGGGGGCGGGGGCGGGGGCGGGGGCGGGGGGCCCGCGCTCCTGCAGATGCGGCCGGCAGGGGTCGGCGGCGGCGGCGCGCGTTCCAGGGCGCGGGAGCCGGGGCGGCGGCCGCGCGCCCGTGACGAGCCGTGACGCCTCAAAGGTTGCCACGGGGCGGCGCGGGGTTCGGAGGCGGGCGGCTCCTTCTTCCAGGCGCCTCGGGGCGGGCGAGCGCTGCGACTGCTCGGTGGGCGGCCGTCGGGCCGAGAACAATGAGGCCCGGCGGCGCGGGCTGCTCGGCGGGGCTGCTGCTGGCGGTCGGCTGGCTGCTGCTGGCTGGCCTGCAGGGCGTGTGCCGGGCCAACTTCACGGCCGTCCAGGATCCCGGCCTGGGCCGCGAGGGCGAGGGCGAGGGCGAGGGCGACGAGGAGGGCGACAGCGACGGCGACGAGGAGAGCGAGGACGACGCCGAGGCCGAGGCGGACGCGGACGGTGAGGGAGGCGCCTGCGGGGCCCCGGAGGCACTTGTTGAGGGCCGCGCCCCGCTCCCTGCCCGGACAGCGACAAGTGTCCCCGTTACCGTCTGTAGAGCTCCCTCGCCAACAGCCCCGACTTGATACATTTTTCACGCACCTCATGGCCTTGAAGAAAGATGTGCTTGTTCTCCAAGGCCACAGCCAGATCAACAAATAAGCTCAAACTATTCTATAGAAATTGCCACAGCGATGCTGCTAAGTATCGCTCTGGACAAGGAAAATAGGCTTTTTCTCTTTTTAAGGGGTAGGAGTTGTGGAGTAGCCCCACCAAGGGGAATTATTTTGACTTCTGCTTGCAGTTATGTTTTCCTCCCCCTTGTAGTTTGTTTGTTTCTTTAAGTTTCAAACTGCTTGAGGTCTTCCTCTTTTCCACATTTGCCCTTGGGTTGTAACTCAGTGGACTTCAGAATTCCTCTCACTGTGACACATCTAGACAGACCAATATGCTGACAGAACTGTCCAGAAGCCCCAGGTCAGGTTCAGGCAGCCCCATCCTTGAGCACGTCTGCCGTGTGGTCGTGAAAACACCAATCTAGGGATCCAGCTGCTGGCTTTGTTAGATGACAGGTGTTAACCAAGGGAGAAGGAGCCTGTGCTTGGCACATGAGTTTGCCTTATTCTGCTGGCTCATTAAGCGATAAAACTTGACAAGCTGTTGTACATGTTGTATTTATTGATTAATAACTCGTACGCTGGTAGGTAAAGGTCAGTTGCTGGTTTGCAGCCATCTAAAGGAGAATGGTTCCCTTCCCCCATAAATGACCCAGCTGAGATTGTTTTAATACCCTTCGCAGGCTCATGTCTCCTATACATATAGAGTAGTTGCTGTATTAGCCTTGCTTTTCTTTCCTGTGGACACATAGTGACCCTCAGCGACAGAAAGAAATTGACTGTCTGAGGTTGATGGTGGCTTGGAGGTTTGGACCGCCTTGATAACATTACATTGCAGAGAGCTCCTTGACTTTGAAAATGTGACACAGAAAGAGGACTAGGGAAGAAAAGAACATGTTCTAAAACATAATAGCTATCGCTTCACTCTAGTTTTAAAAGTAATTGAATTAACGATTTTAGCATTGAACTGGTCAAGGGAGAGTTCTAGCTATAAAATGCTAAATAGAGTTTAGGCTAAACCCAGGCAATGGAGTTATAATGCCTTAGATTCAAATCCAAAGGTAGACAAGTCAGTTCTTCTCTCAGGGTCTCAGTTTCCTCACCTGTGAAGTTCAGGGAGTCTGTGTACTTCCTGGAATTTTATATATACAGTTTCATGCATAGTTGCTTTTTCCTCGGGAGAGTGAAAATCCAGATCTTTAAACAATCTGAGGTGTCTTGACATCTGAAAATTTCCAGAATGTTTATTAAAATTTGGTAAAACTACCCTTAACCCTCAGAGGACCAGTAAAAACAGTCTTCATTTACTATCCAATGGACTCTTACTGTTTTTACTTTTAAGGCATTTTGCAAATAATTTACAAAAGTAAGGATAAAGGGATAGTGAAAACAACTTATTTGAAACTTTAATAAGAATTTAAACGTGAAACCCCCCCCCCCCCCATTTTTATTCTCTGTTTCCTAGTTTTGGAGATGTATATACCCTAAATGAGCAAAGTACTTTGAATGCAGCTAAATGCCCACCAGCTGTTATGCATGAATCTGGAACGCATCCATCTTGTAAATACTGATTCCAGATTTCAAGTACATCTCATAGATTCTAGCTTATCATTGCTCTGGTTCTTTTTGCACTTGAATTGTCAAAACACAATACTTTTGGAAACTGTGAAGGCACCTATTTTGTTGAAGAAAGGATTGCCATCTTCGTTGCTCCATAATTGCAAAATGTTTCTGTTATAGATTTATAAACAGCAATTAGAATGATTGGTCCAATGAATTTTATTCATTTCCACATCTTCTGTTTTCTTTCAAGCACCTTTGTATACACACCTGCCATCATGATTTGTCCATTTACAAACCTTATCAAGTAAATTTTGGTGTATAAACAGCTTAAAAAAGGAAAGAATACGGTCCATATTCTTTTAGTAAAATAGTATGGTCCAACTTATTTTCACAAAATATTTCAAGATCAAGTCCTTCCTCTTGAGAGACTGCTTAGATGAGAATATCATATACCTTGTCATCCTTAGAAATATAATGTTCATTCATTGATTCTTGAGTTAGAGAAAAATTCATCCAAGATATCATCTTTCACTCATTTTGCTTATGCAATCAATTTCACCATCATCATTAGCATCTGAAGCTCTCTGTGTTCATTTTCTGATTTCATCCAATAATTGTGTGACGTTTTTCTCTGTCAATTTTCTTCTCTTTGCCATTAGGGACCAAAAACTGAAAAATTCTAAAATCTCCACTGAGTTCAATGAAAGCTGAAAACAGACCACGAGAAAGGCGCCTCCAGACTTCCCTTATGTCTTTCTGAAAGATGATGCAATACTCTGGGCAATAAGCAATAAGAAAACAAAGGATGATGTCATAGCTATGATTTATGACACAGTAACATCATCTTTCTAGGCAATTCTAACCATTCTTCCATTTCATTATTTTAGACTTTTTAAAAAACATATTTCGGAGTAATGGGTGAGTAATAATGAAATACATCATTGTGGATGATGAAATAAAAGTTCCAAAGTTTAGGGAAAGTCAATAAGATACTATATTTATACTCACACCTTTTTTACTCTATACCTTTTATATACCCTTATGCCTTTTATAAATCTAAGGGTATGCCTATAACTATCTACCTATACCTATACCCTTAGATTTATAAAAGAGACCAACCTAATAAGTGCAAGATAGAAGGAGTTTTATTCTATAAAATGAGTTTTATCCTATATAAATGTAACCATATTTTCTCTTTTTCTTTGGAAGACCTCTTAGGAAAAATAAAAATCATGAAGTGTCAACCTTACAAATCAACTCTCCAAAAAGAAACTCAAAAATTAAAATTGAACTCTGATGGTATATACCAACAGTTAAAGTGTGCTGTCCAGAATTCAAGAGAACATTCCAGGATCTGGCCAGAACAAAAAACAGGATCATTATCTGCATCACTGTCGATGCCAGGCTTTTATCAGCACAGTCTGAGACCCAGTAGATTTTTGGGGAGGCCTCATCACACTCTTGACTGCTACTGAACTCTCCACTCATTTTCACCTGTTCTATCAAGTTAAAATGGCCTGTACAGTGTTTTGGGGACAGTAGACTTTTCAGCTCTCCATGCAGGACTTTTTATTTCTCTAAGGTTTCATTTTGTTAGATTTTCCCATTATTCTACCCGGTCATTTTTAGGTCCAGAATTATCTGCCAAAATCTTGCTATCCTTCCTAGTTTTGCAGAATCCGTGGATTCAGTCAGCATGATAGCAATATTTTAAAAGTCATTAATAAAAATGTTCAACAGGACAGAGTCCTGTGACATAGCGCTCCTGCCACGTTGACACCAACCGATTAATTAGCACCAGTGGATCTTACTGCTTGACAAGTTGCACAAAATCTTTACTGACATTCAGACCATATTTTTCCTTTTTTACTTATGGGTGTATAATGGGAAATTTTGACAAACACCACTCTGAAGTCCAGATACACATAATTTCCCTGACCCACCATTGTGGGATTTCCATCAAAAAGGAAAGTCACCGAATGACCTAATGGGTACTCAATACTCAAAGCCCAAAGGGGCTTCAGAGACCATCTGATTAAATGTCGTTCTTTTTTCTGAAGTTAGGAGAACTTAAGCAACATTCCTGAAGTAGCATGGGTAGTGAGTAGTAGAGCTGATTGATTGTTTTTTGAATGGTTTTGAAAAGAGGTTATATTTAAAAGTAGTCTGGTACTCATTCTCCTACTCGTGTGCCAGCAGATAATATCCAAGCAATTCAAGCAAAATGTCAGTTCAAAATTGATCAGCATGATAATCCAAATAATTTATTTAGCAAAGTCATTATTGATTTACTTAACATATATACATCATGTCATTATGTATTCAAGGCACTGTATTTGGTGCTTGTAAGTATAGAATAGAAGTATTTATGAAAATATTGTCTTACAGTAATCAAAATAGGAAAAATCTTAGAGTTATATAAAATTAATAAGCATAAAATGAGTAAGAATGAAGTTATGATAGCTTAAGCATGTTTAAAGCACTAAGCAAGTTTCAGAATGTTTTCACACATATTATCTCATTTAATTCTTACAATAATCAAATGAACTAAGTTTTCCTTTCCAGATTTTGTAGAAGGGTTAACTAGGCTTGACAGAGTTTAAGTAATTTGCTAAACTCAGAACAGCTAATTAGTGGGAAAAGAAGCAATTTGGACTCCAACTCTGATGCATTTTCCCATGTTATAGTGTTGCCTTAGGAGACAATGCCTTTTTAAAATTATCTTCTAACACCTCATTTAATAATTTTTTCTATTGAGATTTTAGTCCTAATCTGAGAATTGGTTGTATGCTACAGAAGAATTGGTTATATGCTACAGCTAGTGGAATTCATGCCAAACTTCAGAATGATTAGAAAAAGAGAAACATCGTGTTATGTGATTTAAAACCAATAATATTTAGCAGCTCAAGTACTTGTAGATTTCTGGATCATCCTGCTAAATAAAGTAAATTAGGAGTAATTTACTATCTTAACCTGAGAATGAGTAGAAACTATCTATAACATAAAATGAACACTTGGTATAAAGACTTCTTTTTGATGGTGATGATGCTCTCAAATGTTTTAGATAGTAGGGAATAGAAGAAATTGGGCCATACAATTGGTAGACTTTTTTGTGTTTTTCTGATCTTCTATAGAACTTTAACTCACCATGTATTAAACTGATGAAAAAAATTATTTTGAAGTTACTACAAAGTTTAAATATAAACCTTCTTTGCAAGTTATTTCCTAATTTCATTCATTACTTTAAAGGTTTAGGCTTCTTTCGATTTAAATAATAACAGCTGTTAGGAAGGGCATTGCTTTTCTGATTTAATAAAACTTAAAAAATGTCAGCTTTCCGTATGATAAGTGCTTATGTCCTCCATCCCTGACTAAGAGTTTTTCACTTAGAAAAGTTTGCATATGATTAAATAATGTATCTTTGCACTTTCTGTTTAGTTTCAAATAAGACAATAGTCAAAGAAGTAGAATTTGGCATGTGCACCGTTACATGTGGTAAGTAGCATATAGCAGATAAATAAGTATTGTAAGTCTGGGGGAGGGAAGATAAAAACAGTGTGGCAATTTTCATTTGTAATTTGTGTACTCTCATTCATTGCTCATTGATTTCTATTTCTAATAACTATAATTTATACACAAAACTCAAACTGCCTGCTTTAAAAGGTAGGATATTTTCAGTTCATAACCTCTAAGTCTTATTTTAAGCCAGCTCCCTGTATTTTTTTTGGCACATAAACTGCCTTCACCAAAGCAAAACTTTATCTCACAGATGTTCAGAAGATGAAAGATCTTCCGATGCCTCTCACAGATGTCTTCCCACATACTGTGTTGGCAAATCCATGAAGAAATTTGCTCCTTTATAATAGTCTATTCTGAATTCTGCATTTCTCCAATGTATATGTTATGTCTTGGAGAAAAGAAGTATTGGCTTTGTGGGAAGATAATATTCAAAGACTGTGACTTATTTAGAACATTCCATGAATAGAAATTGGACATAAAATGCCTTACGTGGGGGTGGGCTCAGGGCCACACATGCTATAATAGACCACTCTTTCTCAAACTTGTGTTCATCCCAGGTGCCTGAAGGCTTCTTAAAACACGGATTTCTGGGCCTACCCCAGAGTTTCTAACTCACTAGGCCTTGGGAGGGGCCTAAGAATTCGTATTTCTAAACAAGTTCACAAATGAAGCTGATGCTGCCGGCTAGGAGACCATCTATGAGAACCATTCTGAGAACCACTATAGACTAACATGCTGAGGAGACAATAGATAATTCACAATGAAATTAAATTTATCCTAAATTGAATCTGCCTTGGAAAACAACAGTGATGGGAGAGAAAGACAAAAACCAGAGAGTCAGAAGACAGAAAATCCACGCAGATCTAGATGAGAACAATTTTTTTTTTTTGATCAAAAATTGCACCTGAATCGTTTTTATTTAAGACAGTGTTTTTTCATTGTGGTAAAATATACCTAACATAAATTTTACTATTTTAACCATGTTTAAATTTAAATTGTACAAATGTACAATTCAGTGACTTTTAGCCTGCTCACATCAACCATCACCACTGTCCATCGCCAGAAGTTTCCCATTATCCCAGGCTGAAACCTCCGTACTCATTAAACACTAACGCCCCACCCCCATGACTCCAGCTCCTGGCAACCGTTATTCTCCTTTCTGTCCCTTGAGATACTTTTAAACCAGTTTTTTACCTTAACTGAGTGAGTCAGAGTCAGAAAATGAGAGGAATCCATGTAAAAACCTGTGTTTATTCATTTGCGATTTATATCTTTCTTCTGCTTACTTGAGAAATTTTCATGGGTAGAGGTTATTTTTATGACAATGCTAGTAATTGATATTGTCTAGCTCTATTATTTAAAGATGTGTTTCAGAAATTATATATTTGTTCATTCAACAAATGATTTTTTGAGAATTTTTTTTTTTTTTGGAATTTTTGCTTACTATGTACCAGGCATTGTTATAGGTGCTGGGAACACAGCAGTAAACAAGGCAGAGGAAACTCTCTGCCTTCAAGGAGTATACATTTTAGTAGAGGCAAAGAGAGAAATAATATGTAAAACATGTAATGTCAGATGGTGATAAGTTCCAAGGAGAAAAAGAAATCAGAAAAGGCAATATTTCACATCTAAAATATTTTCTAAATAGTTTAAAATCTTTTCCATTTATAACTATTTAGAGAAAAAAAAATGCTTTGGTGAAAATTCTATTGAACTCCCAAACAATATTTTTGCAGTCAAAAAGTTTTCTTTTCCTGGAACACATTGTGTTACTTGGACTTACAGAAAATCTCACACCTACACACATCATTGCAGTGAACTATATTTGGCTAAATAAATAAATACATAAAACACCTGCTTGGAAAATATTTGTGCATTTCAGAATAAGGCTGTGCTTCTAAAGAGGGACCTTTTGTAAATACAAGTGGAGCCATCCTGCAGCCATTCCTAGGCATCTCTTTTAAGCAAAAGAGACATTTCATCTTCTAACCTTCCATCTCCTTATCTCATGTGGAGTCCTCTCCCTTACTTCTCAAAGTTTGGTCCACAGACCAGCTGCATCAGCATCGCCTGGGAGCTTGTTAGAAATTCAAGTCTCAGGACCCAGTCCAGATCTACCGAGTCAGAATTTGCATGTTAGTAAAATCTCCAGGCGATTTGCATGGACTCTGAAGTTTGAGAAGCCACGTTGCAAGCCATCTCTAGACTTCAGCTTTCCCTTGCCCTTGAGAATGGGTTTTCTGATTAACATCTTGTAGGGGTTGAAAGAGGGAATCTAGTAGACAAGGAAATCAAGATGGCCTATTCCTGAGCCCACGACCACACAGTCTTATCACAGGTCATTTATCACATGTTCAGCGTGTCACTGATCCAGCGTTTTATCATCTCCCTCAATTCTGCTGATGAAAGGCAAACTCAGTCGAGATCTGAGATCGGTTAGTAAAGACTTGATTTCTTGTTGTAAAAGAGTGTGGCATATGGACAAAGAGAACAGATTAGTGGTTACCAGAGGGGAAGGGGGTTGGGGGGCAGGCATAAGGGGTAAAGGGGCACATATGTATGGTGACTGACAATAATGTACAATCCAAATTTCACAATGTTATAAACTATTATGACCTCAATATTTTTTTTAAAAAATGTGGCAATTCTAAAGAGTATCTTGTTGGAAATGGAAATTTGGTCATTAATAGTTTGTCCTGCTATATTTAATACAGAGACTTTACCAATCTAAATGTTAAAAAGCATCATTATGTTAAAATGTGATTTTCAAATTTCCTCCAGAAGCTCCAAATCCCCCCTCCTAAAAGTTCATGGTCAAAAAACTTGGGGAGATCCTGTGTACTACTGTATTTCGTCACATCTTAGACTTTACTGCCTGTAAGACGCACATGTTATGCACTTATAAAAAGGAAAACTATTGTCAATTTGTGACATACTGTCAATTCTAAGGTGTTCTGATTTCAAAGATGTTAAAATGTAGAATTTTTACATGTTAGATCAATGAAAATTTACACGCAATAGCATCAGAATTTACCAGCATATTAAAAGTTGCCCCCAAATTCTATAGTCAGCGGTCCCTTTAATTTTATTTAATGTATCATTTTCAAATGTGTACAGTCATGGAATCCTTTTTCTTATGGTAACAACCAGAGGAACTAGTGTTTCATGTAACTCACTTTGGGAAATGCTTTTTTATGAACTAATTCAAAGTGAGGGGTCTAAAAATGTCTGAAATTAGGCGAAAAGTCTCAAAAAAGACCTAAGTGGAAAAGTAAAGAAACTCTGGAATTAGTTTTTCTTAACATTTGTCAATTTCTTTTACCAAAGGTATTGGTATGAGAGAAGTTATATTAACAAATGGGTGCCCTGGAGGAGAGTCCAAGTGCATCGTGCGAGTGGAAGAGTGCCGGGGGGCAGTGGACTGTGGCTGTGAGTAGGCGCTGTATTGGAGGGAGGCTGAGCCGGGAGGCATCTACTCTGGGAAATAGCCTTAAGCTCAGGATGCCATGAGAGGTGGGAGATGATCAGTTGATATACTGAAAGGAAATTTTAATAAAACTTAAAATGCCACTTCTCTAGACGGTTATAGCTCTCAGTAACTTTCTGCTTTTGCTTCACGTTTCAGTGATGTTTAAAATTTAGCATATATTTTCTGTAATACACTGGAACCTTATTGTACTAGGGTCCGTGGTCGAGGCTGTCCTGCAGTGAAATAATTTTGACTCTTTGGTCATGACATTTTATCAGTCGATTGGTAAACCCTAAATTGGGAACTTTGAGAGCTGTTCTATAGCAAATCACACTACTCTGAGATTTCATTATCTCTGATGGGGGTCCCTAACCAGTAAATTGGAAGCCATTAATAGATCGCAAAGTTTAATCTAATAGATCACTGAGTTGGTCGCCCTCTTCCCCACAGTATATTCTGCAGAAGGGCAGACAGCTATGGTGGCTCCTACCTGCTTCTTTTGGTGACTTTATCTTTGTAACCATCACTCCTCTCTGCTCGCTACACTCACACTCTCATTAATACGTTTGATAACTTCCAGCATATAGTTGATTTTAAAATTAGAAGTAGCTTTTAAAAGTAGTATTGTGCATAAAGCAAGTTACAGTGTCCAGTGGTATGTATATATATATTTAATTTTTCTTTTTTTTAGGGGGTAAACCAATTTCAGAAAGCCTTGAAAGTGTTAGTCTGGGATGTGTTCATATATCTCCTGCAAATCGTTTCAAATATGTTTGGAAACTTCTAAGGCCAAACCAAGTGAGTAACGAATGTATGTAATTTGGTGCTTTCTAGTGAATGATAAAATTTGTTTCCCAGTGCTTGATAACTATCAGAAAACTTTCTCTTTAAAAGCCCTTTGGAAAAATGAAGTTAAAATCATACACCTTTATTATTATTGGGATTTAAAATTTTTCGTTATTTAATGAGGCTGACTTTATATACGTCTTAGGGTCAACTATTATCAGAACTTAAAAACATCCATTTTGTATAAAGTATTCTATTTTGGAAGCAGTTTTTATTTGTATACATATATAGGAATTGTATAATGATAACTGTAGCTAACATTAATGGAGGGCATATTAAATGCCAGAAAGACACTGAGTGCTTGAGTTTCTTTTAACCCACATGACAATGCTATGAGGTAATCCCATTTTACAGATAAGTAACTGAGATTCAGAGAGTAACTTGTCCTGGGTCACACATACAGGAGGTGGTAGGGTTGGCACTCCGTGTCTGGATGGTATGACTCTAAAGTTCGTGCGCATAATTAATTACTGATCTGGTATAAGAGACAGTGACTCCTCTTTTGTCACAGGAAATAAATTGTTCCCTGATCTTAAGTTTACATGAAGAATGTTGATATGTTTTTTTTTCTTTTCAAATAGCAAGCCATTGTACTTCCAAATGATTCAGCAATCCTGGAAGTACACAGGGAAACTCGCCCCTTGGCCTTCCAGTGTGACACCTTGGATAATAATGAAATAGTAGCATCTATTAAATTCACAATCTATACAACAACTGGTAAGTGTCCAGCAATGTTTTGGTTTGCTTCTCTCTCAAACTTTAAAGAGCCTCAGACTCACTTGGAGGCCTTGTTGAACCAGAGATTGCTAGCCCCACCCCCAGAGCTTCTGATTCAGATAGATCTTGAGTGCGGATGGCACAAGAATTTGCATTTCTAACAAGTTCCCAGGTGCTGCTGGTCCAGAGACCACATTTTGAGAAGCGCTGGTTTGGATCATTTGCCCTTATCTATAAGGTAGTGCTTAATTTCTTTTTCGTAAAGTCAAGTCAGATGTGGCTCACTGTGGGAAACTGGTATATTCCTGAGGCATGGGCACAGAACAGTACTCTAACTTGAATTATATTCTTCCTTTTACTTCTATCACAAAAGTGAAATGAATATATGGAGTTCTCATGGATGCTTACAAAAATTTTGGTACAGAAAATAAATAAAATGAAGAAACATTATGTCAAAACATGTCTCTTTAAAAATTATTCCTTTGAAGAAAATATTTTTTGATGAAACAATAATGCAGTCTGATATGTGTCACAAAACGCAAATTTTGTCCTGAACATAATTTACATGTTAGAAACCGTGCTTGCTTCTCTTGCAAAATGGATCCATATGCATGTTCTTTCCATTTAAATGATGATGTCTTCTATATCCAAATAATTATTTCCTTTGGTTCCGTTGCTCTTAACCATTTTTGTTGTTGTTGTCATCTTTGTTGTTGGAGGTGTGGCAGGTCTGGTCACAAGTTCCTTAGAGAATTCAGTGATCAGCAGACTTTTCCCAGAAAAATGCCCACATATACAAGCATGCCAAAAGGTACCTGTAATTTTAAGGGAGTTCATGGATTTCCTGAAGTTATTTTTCAATCCTAAGTAAAGAACTCATGCTGTAGTCTAGAGATACCATCCAACATAAAACCCTTTATTGAAATGGAAACAAGCTAAGTGTTTTAGGGGTGATTTTTAAAATAAGCTATAATTTTCTTTGGTGTGTTTGTGTAGTGTCTTTAAAGACATCTCTCTGGTGAATGCTAATAATCTTACTCCTATGTTGAGATGTCAAGTGTTACTAAAAGGATAATTCAATGAAGTGCTATAAAAGGCAAAAAAGAACCAAACATCACCAAACTAAAAAATATCTCAATGAGTCCTAGTTCAGGATATTAAAGATTTGGGGGCCATTCTCCGTTCTTGTCCGCACATCCTGGTCCTTGTTAGGACTACTCCGTGGTTAGCGCTTCCCGTGATTAGAAGGTGATATGCATTTGATAATGCGTAAGCTAAAGGCTAGAACACAGACCCCAAAATGTCAGCCCTTAAATGAGACAAAGTGACTTCTCTCTCTCGTAGCCGTCCAGGCCTGGTGGGGTAGCTCTGCCGCCTCGGAACACGTGCTGGTTAAATCACAAAATGTTTTCAGAACACTGGTATCTATTAGTTTCTTTTTAAAATGACAGTTGGGTACACCAATACGACAGACCCTTTTGACTCTTTAGACATTAAACAAATGTTTTGGCTCTAAATGTCCACACAATATGGTGCTGGCTTGAAATGAATGCATTGTTGAAATATTTTTAGGGTAAATATGGTTTAGTTAATGAAAATTCCCCACCCATTCCCTTATACATCAGATTTTTCACCTCCACAATAGTTGTCTTTATAATAATTAGGCATTGTTTTTTAGGCATTGTTTAGGCATGTAAGTTAGGCATTGTTAATTAGGCACTAATTAGGCGTTGTTTTGGAATGAATTGGGTCTCCCTAAAAAGATACTTTCGAGTCTTAACTCCCAGAACCTCAGCATGTGACTGTATTTGGAAATAGGGTCCTTGCAGATGTAATGAGTTTGGTTAAGATGAGGGCCTGTAATCCAATGAGTGGTATCCTTATAAGAAGAGGGAAATTTGGACAGAGACAGAGAGAGAGAGAGAGAGAGAGAGAAGAAGAACACCCTGTGAAGACACAAAGACACAGGGCCAAGACACCCATGTGAAAATGGAGACAGAGGTTAGAGTTACGCTGCCACAAGCCGAGGAACATCTGGGCCACCAGAAGCTGCAGGAGGAAAGGAAGGATTCTCCCCCTAGCCTTGGAGAGAGCACGGCTTTTCCAACACCTTGTGTCCAGAACTTTAGCCCCCAGAACTGTGAGATAATAAATTTCCATTGTTTTCAAGTCACCCAATTTGTGGTGCTGTGTTATGGTAGCCAGAGGAAACTCATACAAACTTAAGCTTAGTTTTTCTAAAAAGTGAGAGCATTGAAAATCAGCCTGTTTTTCATTAGAAAATTTCAACGAGAAATACAGCCTATTTTTTTTTTTAGTTAGATATAAAAGTATTCTAAGTGACCCTTGCAAGAAAACTACTGTTGAAATCTTCATACCCCTCATTCTTCACCCTCTTGGCTGGTATCACAGAGTAGTAGATAAATGGAAAGGAATTTTGCATGTCTTCTTCTCAGGTTTTAATCCTAAAAAGAGTCTTTTATTTGAGCTTAAAAAATCCCACTTCTTGGGGCTGGCCCCGTGGCCGAGTGGTTAAGTCTGTGCGCTCCGCTGCAGGCGGCCCAGTGTTTCGTTGGTTCGAGTCCTGGGCGCAGACATGGCACTGCTCATCAGGCCACGCTGAGGCAGCGTCCCACATGCCACAATCAGAAGGACCCACAACGAAGAATATACAACTATGTACCAGGGGGCTTTGGGGAGAAAAAGGAAAAAATAAAATCTTTAAAAAAAAAAAAAATCCCACTTCTTCTATAAATCTAATTTTGAAAATAAAAAGATTTTTAAAATCCAACAATACTGGAATATAAATATGATGTGATTTTTCTGTTATATTTGGAATATTTAGTGAGGTCACTAAATTGGGTTTATAGCTCTAGAATTACTGAGGAAAATGGAAAATTATACTCCATGGTGTTTAAAGAGTAGGAAGAAAATCCAGACAAATAAGCAATTGAGATTGCCCACGCAGAAGATGACTTCTGATAGAGTGATACTTACCAAAATTAAAATATTAAAATACATAAAACATAGCCTGCACAAATCATTAAACCTCCTCGAATGTTGGTTTACTCCTCTGTGTAATTCAATAGTCGCATCAGATAATCTCTCTGGTCCTTCCATACATGAATCTTTTATGATTCTATGATTTAGGGACCAGGAAGAGCCACAAGAAAACTATATAATTCACAAAGTAAGTAATACTTGATGTAAATTGGCTTTTCACCAATTTATAATGTAGCAATGTTGTAACACATATGGTAGACTGGCTTTGTCTCTTTATTAGCCTTATTTGCAAGAAGAGCAGAAAGTTATGGGAGAGAATGCCTGATTTAAAAATGGTGTGTGGATAATTTGTATGAAAAAGAATGAGCTTAAACTCCTACCTTACAAAATATAAGAAAATTAAAGGCGTATTGCAGTTCTAAATGTAAAAGCTAAAACCGTAAAGCTTTAAAAAGGAAACGTAGGAGAATATCTGCATGATTCAGTAGTAGGCAAGAGTCTCTTAGACACGACTCAAAAAACAATCACCATAAAAGAAAAAATTGATAAATTAGGCTTCATCAGAATTCAAAACTTCAGTTCATTAAAAGAAATCATTAGAAAAATGAATAGGCATGCCAAAGGCTTGGAGAAAAAACTCACAGAACACGTACAACCAGTACACTCACTTTGGGAAAAGATCTTGCAGTTTCTTGGGAAACTAAGCATACTTCTACCCTATGACCTGGCAGTTCCGCTCTTAGTATTTGTCCAAGAGAAATGAAAATGTGTGTTCACAAAATGACTTGTACAAGAATGTTCATATCAATTTATTTATAATAACCCCAAACTGGAATAGGCTAGGTGTCCATCAGTAGGATAATGAATAAACAAATTGAGGAATACTACTCAGTAATAAAAAAGAAAAAAACTATTGTTACATGCAAAAGTATGGATGAATCTCTAAAACGTTCTGCTGAGTGAAAAAGCCTTACACAGAAGAATACACAATGTATGTTTCCATTCCTATGAAGTTCTAGAACAGGCAGAACTAATCAATGGTAGAAAAGAGAATCAGGGCAGTGGTTGCCTCTGGAGGATGGGGCAGGGATGAACCGGGAGGGGCTCGGGGGAACTTTCTGGGGGCAGGAAGATTCTGTCTTGAAAGGAGTTTGGATTACATATGTGTGTTTGCATTTGCTAAAACTAAACAAATTTACATTTAAGATCTTTGTGCAATTCATTCTCTGTACATTTTACTCAGAAGGAAAAGTATAAACAAATACTGAACTCTAGTTAATGATATGCCTGTTGAAGAATATTGCAGGAAGTGTGCAGACATCAGCAAATTATGTTGAAATGCATCAAAATATAAGATAGACCAATGGATTAAGAGAAGGATGGATAGATGGTTAGTAAAATGTTGATGGTGGTACCTAGGTGGTGGGGATACAGGATGTTCATTGTCAGATTCTTTCAACTTTTCTGCATGTTTGAAAAGGACATTTCAAACCTGCAGAGCAAGTTCATTAATAGCTTTTTTCCCACTAGTTCTTTCTGTATTTTTCTAGAGTTGTTTTTCAGATATACAGTTTCCATTTAGATATTCATTTCCTTTGTTTTCTCCAGTAGTTATAATCATCAGGTATGTGTTTTTTCTCTAGAAATGCAGATGAAAAGATCGCTCCGACCAGACACCGATGCAGTCCTAGTTTTTGTGCTGACCATAGGAGTTATTATGTGTATATTCGTGATCTTTGTCCTGATCTTCATAATTATAAACTGGTAGGTGAAGGACTGAAACTGAGTCATCACCCTTGATTGACATCCTCCTCGTCTGCCCCTTCCTTGTCCCATGAATCCAAAGCCCTGTCCACGCTGCGTCTCACACGTGTCTTGACACTGTCCACCTCCCTTCGTTGCTCCTGTGACCACCCTGGTTCAACCTCCTAATCTCATGACTTGCTCCCCCAGCCCGTGAGAGAGCTTTGAAATGCAATTTTTACAATTTTACATAGTTACATATGTAGTAACATGGTAGTAACATATATAGTTACATGGTAATTACATCTCTAAAAAAAGAAGTTTGTTGAATATTTGTGTTGTCCAGGTGTAGTTCCCACAACTCTACAACTTGGTCATTGTGACCTACGAATTCCTTTATATGAGAATATTTCTAATACCTACATGAGTGTTACACCCTGGCACTCTGAGGGCCCATCTACTGTCACAATGCAGCTGATGCACCACAAACCAAAAATAAATCATGACTAAGGAGGCACTTCTATAGATAGAAAATTAAATATAAATCTATTTGGTTTTAGTTTTAATTTCATAACAAAATTTGGTTTTGTTTTCTCTTCCAGGGCAGCAGTCAAGTCTTTCTGGGGGCCAAAAGCCTCAACAACTGAGGTACAGTCTGAGCTGAGTTCAGTGAGATACAAAGATTCAACTTCTCTTGACCAATCACCAGCAGAAATACCTGCACATGAAGAAGATGTTTTAAGTGAATGGAACGAATGATGTATGGATGACATATAACAAACCAAAGGAGATTAGAGTGTATTAGATTCGTTATTATAAAAATAAAATATATAGTGAAATGCTTTAATAATATTGCCAGTAATTTACACAGTCTGAAGGTAATGCAGTATCAGAGGGGGCTGCTTTCATCAGCGCACCTTTGTGGTGGAGTTATCAAAAATTATTTTTAACTTGTTCTCAACATTTATCATTTCATTATCACTTCAGGTAACATTTATCTAGAGGAACACACACACAAAATCTTCTAAACACATTTTTGATCACTTTGATCACTTCTAGGGGGATTTGCCTGTTTTGTCCCAAAGAAGAAAGATGTAATATAGAAGATGCCTTGCATGTCAGACTTCCTCCCCCTGGGAACACTGGATTGTGCTTGCTAAAGCAAATCCTACTGTAGAATCTTACAGGCATGTGATAACAATGATAACAACCAATACTTAGTCAGTGACTACTGTGTGCCAAGAATTGCTCAAGCGTTTTGCATCTAGTAGGTAATTTAATTATGATTGCATATAGGAAATATGTAAGGAAGAACTGGAGAGGAACTTGGAGGTGGCTGAGTAAATGACATGAATTTAATATGCCCTCTATTTCTCACAGAAACAGTGAATTAAGGACTTTTGAATGACCACTGATGAGTACCTTCATTGTGCTCAGTACACAGGTGATAGCATCTCAAAACCGCAGTACTTATTTCTGAACATCATCCCTGCCTTTTTGTGCAATGTCACTATGTGACACGGTTATGGCCAATTATCAAACGAGATACCAAGGCATTAGATAATTTGATTTGGGAGACTTCATCAGAAATTAATTTTCAGAGGTTATGATAGTAGTACAAAATATACTTTTTTGTTTAGAAGGATTCTCTTCCAACTTTATTGCTATTACTATGGGATTTACCTCATGATAGCATTAACTCTGCACGTCTGTGAAGACAATGTTGTAAATGGCATTTACAGTATACCTCTCTGTGGTAGACTAGAAATAGGCCATGTTGTGGAATTATCCATGCTTTCTGTTATATGGCATTTGTGTTTGAGAGAAGCAATGAAGAATTGGCTGGAAAATGATTTTGTTATCTGTTTTGGGAATTCCACTGGAGACTTTAAGTGAAAAGAAATTGTTTTCATAAAATCTTCCAAAAGAATTGCTTTTGTGTCACTCTTTCTCCCCCCAGATAAATGTGAAAAAAAATCAACCTTCCATTTCTTATTCCTAATTAAGTATGTATGGTCATGTCACTTTAGCATAGGTGCTTAACACTCTTGAATAGTAATTATTATCAATCCTTACTTTTAAAGACATGAATAGCAGTGGTTTCCAACTGTACTTCAGTCACCATGGGCATTCAGTCAGGTGAACAGGTTTAGTTGTCAGTGCTGTTGACTGAATATTTCTGGCTGTCTTCTTTCTAGGCACGTGATAGGATAGTACCTCCTTAGCCCCTTGTGGTTGGGTGGGGCCATGTGACTAGTTCTGGCCAATGAGTTATGAGCCAAAATTCCAAGTGTCACTTTCAGTCTAGAACATTTCACTGTGAAAATATCTGGAGCTCACCTCTCTGCTAGAGCAGCCAGAAATGCTTAGATGGTGACTGCTCTGACACCTTAGATCCCAGAATGAGGAGCACATGGCACAGGATCTCCAGTCAACAGAAGATATGTGACATGAGAGAGAAATAAACCATGTTATTTTAAGCCACTAAGAGTTAGAGCTTGTTTGACACAGCAGCCTTACTAAGACTATCTTGATTGACACATAAACGTTTTCTGAAAAATAAGTTTTCATGGTCAAATGAGTTGAAGACTTCTTTAGTGTAGGACTTCCCGTCAGGGTGCTATGCACACTGTGACTCTCTAAGAAGGGGCTTTGATGCAATATTTCCCAAATTTGTTGGTGGTCTGTGGAACAAAAATGAAAGCATGCATGAATGTTAATACTATGCCGACTCAGAAATACACTTTGGGGCAGGACTGTCTGATAGTGAGCTAATCTTTCATAATGTGTAACATACAGCAAATCAGCAGTGCACATTGACAATAGTAACATTTTCCCTCTTAGTCTCTGGGTGTTACTTAGACCTTCCACTGGTCCAGACCCACTTTGATGACCTTTCTTGAAATCATCCTACTCCCAAGACCAGGGGCTCCTCTCTTAAGTACTATGACTACACTGCATTAGGTTAATAAGCAACAAATCTTATGTTGAAGTAGATTATAATATGCTCCAGGTCTCCGTGAAATCGCACCAGGTCTCACAAAGACGCTCTGTCATTTGCCTCTTGGTCATCGTCTGTGTGTTGGGGGATCTCTCCCTGCCATGGTCTATGAAGTCTGCATTGCACACCACTAAAGATTAATGGGGCCAGTCACTTTCCTCTCTGGGAAGACCAGGTCAGAGGCATCTTCTAACTCCCACCTACTCCTAGATTCCAGGCATCCCTTATTTTCCTGGTCACCAAAATATCCACATGGAAATTTTTGAAGTTTGCATCTAAATCTTTTATGTATCAAAAAGAGGCCTTCTTTTTGGACCCCAAGGCATTGGTCATCGCATTTGCAGCAGCAGGATTTTTGAAGTGTTCAGATAACACCCTGTTCACCAAGAGAATCCTTCTTTCTTTCTTTCATTCAACTAACATTCATTGAGCTATTCCTATGGGCCAGGTGCTATACTAGGCACTAGGAATATGGTGTGTACAAAAAAAGTTCAGATGCCTCTTCTCCAGGAGTTTGTCGTTTACCCAAGATACAGACGTCATCATTAACCACAACCATGATAAATGTATTGAAGGAAATCCAGAAGTTTCTGTGAAGCTGTAGTAGGGGAAATGACATTTAAAGGAGACTTAAAGCCTGAGTAGAAGTTACCCTGGTTAACGGGAAGGAGGGCCAGGGCAAAGGGAGGAGCAGGTGTGAAGGCTCTGGTCAGGAAGGAGCATGACTCACCTGAGAGAAAGCTAGCTGAGCTGAAGTGTAGAGAAAGAGGAAAAGAGTGGGTGATGAGGCTGGGGACGTATGCAGGAGCAGGTGATAGGTGTGTGTGTCTAAATACACATATAAAACAATAGAGCTAAATGACCCAGGAATAGAGATCAAAGGAGTCGTTGTTGAAATTGGCACTTCTGATTTTTCGCTACACCCTGTTTGCCCAAGCCTTCCTAGAGTTCATTTATTATTGGCCTTTTGACAAACAATGACTGTTGATCCTTACCTAGATAAGGTAGTCTATACTTTAATCCGGGTTCCTTTGAGTCCTACTGAAATGCAAGATCTCACTAATTAGACCTTAATTCTCTTCCATAATAGTTCCTATTCATTCTCATATTATGCAGCTAAGAGATAGATACAGGAGACTGAGTTCCCAACAATGACCAGGCTTGGTGGGCACACCTCTGGGCTGGAGGCAAGTGATAAGGTGGTTGATAGACGTAAAGGGCTGCAGTTTTCTACAACCTTGGACATGACGTGGAATGAAGCTGATAACATTACTCATCCTATTGAAACACATTCCAATTTTCTTCAGTTAATATATACATAATGTTTCAATTCAAAATAGTTTTCTTCCCAGAATGACTCTAATACAATCTATCTGTTTGGTTTCTGTCTTCTTGATCTCTTAAAAATTGATGTGAATTTTCTTCTTTTGGTTCCACTTTAACTACATTTTAAATCTACTTCTCCAATCATTTTTTGTTGCATTCTGGAGGACAATCTTTTTGGACTTCATAATCCATCACTGTTGTGATCCACCATCTGTCTCAAAAAACATAGAACCCATTTACATGGTTATTTAGGCTTTGAGGTTTGTGCAATTTTATTATCTGTGATCAAGTCGTTTGTATGATGGAAAACAGTTTGTCTTTGACAGTTTTCTGATTCTTGTTGAAAATGAAACTTGGATGTTGAATATCAGGGCTTTTTTTTTTCACCATTTAAGGGAAATGAAATGCAAAGCAGGAACA
This sequence comes from Equus quagga, assembly GCF_021613505.1. Taxonomy (NCBI): domain Eukaryota; kingdom Metazoa; phylum Chordata; class Mammalia; order Perissodactyla; family Equidae; genus Equus; species Equus quagga. The sequence goes on along the minus strand of NC_060277.1, from coordinate 43,008,672 downwards.
CATCTTTCTTTGATATTCAACTTCTAAATTTGGTGAAAATATCAAGTGCATTTAAATAAATGATAGGTGTTCAAGTCTTTTTTTCTTGTTAAGAAGAAAACTTAGGATTAAGCAACGATCATTTCAATCATGCTCTTAGAGACATATATACTAGTTTATCATTTTTCATACCTGCCTATGTATTTAAAAACACAGGCCTTATTTGAAATTAATCCTCTAGGGTCTGTAGTGAGGATTTTCACCAAAAATGAAGTACATTAGTATCTCTGCTAAGTGAAACTTGCATGAGCAAAGGTTCAAAGGTGGCAATGCAAATTGTTGTTGCATATGATGACATTGGGTGTGTCCTTGAAAAATGTTTCCATAGCTGTAGAGAAGTTATAATGAGCTATCTATAATCCCCATTGAATTTCTTTTTCATTTAGATACATTTTTTTTTGGTGTAAATTATTTGTTGAGGACAATAGAAACATCACAGCTTCCATTCTGTACATTAATCTTCTCCCTTTTCTTGACAGATATGATTTTCTTCCAGGCATCACTGAGGCAAAACTCAGGGTGCTTTTGGACAGGCTGGTTGGGTTTAAGCCCTCTCATCAGAGAGGCATTGTGAGATTTGTATTATTTATGCAATACCCCACGGTAACACCAATAAGTGCTTTACAAGGAACAGAAATCATCTGACAGTAATCAAATCATGTTCTTCCAGAACAAACAATATAAGGCCCTAGAGGTAATAGGGACAGGAAAGAGTACAGCACAAGTAATACTCTTTTGTATACTCTGGGGGAAAGCAGCTCGCAGCATACAGTTATTAGAGCTAGCAAGTTTCACAAAGGAAGTGGATATGCTGGGTTTCTTTGCAGCAGGAATAGGAGCTGTGTTGATGTGCACGAGTTGGGAGGTCTGCGGGGGAGGATGACGTCGAGCGTTGGCCTGAAGTTATGAATGCCTGAGTCTGATGGTTAAAGATGCCAGAGGAGATGACAGGGCCAGAGGAAGGAGCGGGGGTAGGGTGCGGGTTGGGGCCTGTCGGGAGGATGAGGAAGAGAGGTAAGTCGGTGCAGCGGTGCAGGGAGGCTGGAAGGTGAAGACAAACCAGCACAAAGTGGGAGAAGCATAATCTGAACAGCAGGAAAGGAAAATGGACTTGGCAGGAGCATTTGGCAAAGATTGGAGTGGGGAACTGAGGAGAAAGAGGCCAATGAGAAGGAGTTTGTGTAAATCAAGGCAGGACGTGATGAGTGTCTTGGCAGCAGAGAGAAATAAAAATGAACAGATTTTAGGGAAAAGAGGTTTTAAGTAAAGTTAGATCTGAGGATATACAGATAAAAAGAACATGATCCCAGGAACTAAGTTTAATCTCTTTCTATAATTATCTCCCCTCTTACTTACTCCCATGTCAATTAGCCCCTATTTTATCAAAAATCTTCCCTTGACCTTCAGTAACATTGTTTTCCTGTTTTTCATCTACCTCTGTCATCCCCTGTCTTATGGCTTTAGTCTCCGTTTTAGGTGCCTCTGATTACATATCTCCAACCTGAACAGACCCCAGAGCTTTCATTTTGTGTTTCTGCTGTTGCATAGTCTGTAGTGGACACACTGCTATCGTCTCAGAGTATATAAAACTGAAGTTTTCTTTCTATGCATATTTCTTAGAAGTACCTCTTCTATGGATCTCCATCCTCCAGTCATGCAGGCTCCAAACCTCACCTCTACGTGTCCAAATAGTCACCAAGGCCAGCAAACATCTCCCTAGAATCGTTCTTTCTTTCCATGCCCTTTCAGACTCCTCTTTCCCTAACCAGCTGCCTCCACCCATTCACTGCCCTTCAGACAGGTTTTCTATTAAAACAACGGTCCCATTTCCTAAGTAAAGAATTTACTCTAGTTAGCTTTTATTCAAGCGCTTCCACAATTTGGCCCAACCCAACCCGAGCTTTGTCTTTCTTCCCTCCTGTATGCATCTCTTTAGCTTCAACAAAATCAGTCCATCATCTCCCTCTCAAATATGTCATGTGCTGCATCCACTTCTTCCCTCTTATTTTTCTTCTTCAGATGGGATTTCTCATTTTCTTTCTACCGCCATCCTTCACTTTCCTTTCATCTAAATCCTAGCCACCCTTTAAGTCATTTCATCATGAAGCTTCCCTTTTACCACTGCACAATTAAACCACTACAATAAAGAGACTAAAGCATTTAATCACTCAGATAAGAGATTTATTGTCCGCTACTCCATAATAATCTAGAACTAGGCATGCAGTCTGGGATGGCTAGGTCACTCCTATCTATGAGATGGTTCAGAGATCTTCTATCTTGTTGTTCTACTCATTCATATGGGGAGAGTTTTAGTAAGGGCAAAAGGCACAGGTGCAGGTTGCAGCCTACAGCAAAGACAAAAGAGAAGGTTGAAGATAAGGGAGCTTCCTTTGCAGGATGGAACTTGGAAGTTGCACACCCCACTTGCCACTCACATCTCATTGGGCAGTACTTAGTCAGATGACCACACTTAGCTGCAAGGGACACTGGGAAATGTAGGCTCTATCTGAGAATCTGATCCCATAATAGTAAAATTCCGAATCTCATTACTAAAAGGAAGTAGAAGAAATACTGGGAGGGTGGGAGGTGCAAAGAGTGTTGGGAAAAGGGGAGGGGGAATTAGCATCCTGTGCTACAACTACCGACCCCCACAAGGATCTCTACTGCCTCTGATCTGTACTGATCTGCTTACACTGACGTTATGCTCCTTTCTTTATTTCTTCTTTTAAATTTTTCTTACCTCTCCATCTAAAATACAAGCTCCTTGAGGACTCCAACTGCATGATATAATCTTTGTGTCTTGCTTACCTACCATAATATCTGATACATAACGGTGTGTAAAAATGATTACTCTCACAAATTATGGTGATGATGATACCTTTGGATCTGAATGTGATTTGAATTTGCGGCACAAGCTGAAGGAGAAGAATCTATTCTGAATAGTACTTTTTGGTGGGAAGAACATTACAAACTCCAAAAGAGTTGAAGCTTGGGTATGCCACTGCTGTCTAGAGGTAAAAACTCTCATATAATGAGGCTTAAAATGGGAAATGATGGGACTCAGCATTCTCTAAGTGTTTCTCAATTCCCCTGTGCTCACGGGGAAGGTTTTCCTACACACTTAGAAAGTGCAAACATGATGCATTCTTTTGGCTGCCATGTCCAACCTAAGGGCTGCCTCGAGTGGTCTATTAAATTCCTGACTTCACGAAACAGAGGTAGTTCCTTCTCTCCTTTGTACCCAAGCGGTGGCGGCACCAAAGGGAAGAGTAGGGGTACCTTTTGGGGGCAGTGAGACATTTAGACCCTTATAAACCTCACCAGCTCCATCAATTCTTTGATTTGAATAATGGAAGTTTGCCCCGTGCCATGTAAATGTGGCTCTCCTTATTCCCCCACCATACTAGAATGCCGCCCCTAATTCCTGCTTTTACAGAAACTCTAGAGTTATTATGCCCAGATAAGCAAAGTATTAGAGCCTTCCCAGGTGCAATGGATGGTAGGATAAGAGAGGCAGAGAATGATCTGATTTTATGGCACACACTTTGTACACATACTAAAGCTTTTACCTAAAAGTGTCTCAATATCATTTGGCTAACCTTCTTTATGCTGTATGAAGTGTCCTTGAGTATAATGCTAATCGACAGACCTGAGAGTTGGTCTCCAGGTTCATGATCTCACTGAATCCTTGTAACATCTGTGTGAGATCAGTATCAGCCTCCTGTTAGTTATTTATTTAATTTATTTATTTTTATTGTATTATTTACTATTATGTATTATTATTATTAGTTATTTTTATTGTAGTAACATTGGTTTATAACATTACATAAATTTCAGGTGCACATCATTATGTTTCAATTCCTGTGTTCACCACCTAAAAACTAATTACAATCCATCACCCCACACATGTGCCTCATCGCTCCTTTTGCCCTCCTCCTTCCCCGCTTTCCCTCTGGTAACTACCAATCCAATCTTTGTCTCCATGTGATTGTCTGCTGTTGTTTTTATCTTCTACTTGTGAGTGAGATGATATGGTATTTGACTTTCTCCCTCTGACTTATTTCACTTAGCATAATACCCTCAAGGTCCATCCATGTCGTCACAAATGGCCAGATTTTGTCATTTCTTATGGCTGAGTAGTATTCCATTTTGTATATATACCACATCTTCTTTATCAGTTTGTCCCATGATGGACTCTTAGGTTGCTTCCAAGTCTTGGCTATTGTGGATAATGCTGCAATGAACATAGGGGTGCATGTATTTTTACACATTCGTGTTTTCATGTTCCTTGGATAAATACTCACCAGTGGAATAGCTGGGTCGTATGATAGTTCTACTCTTAATTTTTTGAGGAATCTCCATACTGTTTTCCATAGTGGTTGCGCCGGTTTGCACTCCCACCAGCAGTGTATGAGATTTCCCTTTTCTCCACATCCGCTCCAACACTTGTTTCCTGTCTTGTTAACTATAGTCTTTCTGACAGGAGTGAGTTGATATCTCATTGTAGTTTTGATTTGTATTTTCCTGATAATTAATGATGTATATCTTTTTTGGAGAAATGTCTATTCATATCTTTTGCCCATTTTTTAATTGGGTTGTTAGTTTCTTTGTTGTTGAGATGTATGAGTTCTTCATATATTTTGGATATTAACCCTTATCAGATATGTGGTTTGCAGATATCTTCTCCCAATTGTCAGGTTGTCTTTTCGTTTTGTTGATGGTTTCCTTTGCTGTGCAGAAGCTTTTTAGTTTGATGAGGTCCCATCTGTTTATTTTTTTCTATTGTTTCCCTTGCCTGGTCAGCCATGGTATTGGAAAACATGCTGCTAAGACCCATGTTGAAGAGCATACTGCCTATGTTTTCTTCTAGAAGTTTCATGGTTTCAGGTCTTACATTCAAGCCTTTAATCCATTTTGAGTTAATTTTTGTGTGTGATGTAAGATAATGGTCTATTTTCATTCTTTTGCATGTGGCTGCCCAGTTTTCCCAACATCATTTATTAAAGAGACTTTCCTTTCTTCAATGTATGTTCTTGGTTCCCTTGTCAAAAGTTAGCTAAATGTGTGGGTTTATTTGTGGGCTCTTGATTCTGTTCCATTTATCTGTGCCAGTACCATGCTGTTTTGATTACTATAGTTTGTAGTATATTTTGAAATCCATGAGTGTGATACCTCCAGTTTTGTTCTTTTTTCTTAGTGTTCCTTTGGCTATTCAGGGTCCTTTGTTGTTCCGTATAATTTTTAGGATTCTTTGTTCTATTTCTGTGAAAAATGTTGTTGGAATTTTGATAAGGATTGCATTGAATCTGTAAATTGCTTTAGGAAGTACAGATATTTTAACTATGTTTTAATTATTCCAATCCAAGAACACAGAATGTCTTCATTTCTTTGTATCTTCTTCTATTACTTTCAACAATGTTTTGTCATTTTCAGTGTACAGACCTTTTACCTCTTTGGTTAAGTTTATTCCTAGGTATTTCATTCTTTTTGTTGCAGTTGTAAATGGGATTGTATTCTTAATTTCCCTTTATGCTACTTCATTGTTAGAATATAGAAACACAACTGATTTTTCTATGTTGATTTTGTATCCTAAAACTTTACTGTATTCATGTATTATTTCTGAAAGTTTTCTGGTGGATTCTTTAGGGTTTTCTATATATAAAATCATGTCTGCAAATAGTGACAGCTTCACTTCTTCCTTTCCAATTTGGATCTCTTTTATTTCTTTTTCCTCCCTGATTGCTCTGGCTAAGACTTATAATACTATGTTAAATAAGAGTGGTGGGAGTGGGCATCCTTGTCTGGTTCCTTTTCTTAGAGGGATAGCTTTCAGTTTTTCTCCATTGAGAATGATATTAGTTGTAGGTTTGTCATACATGGCCTTTATTACGTTGAGATACTTTCCTTTTATATCCATTTTACTCAGAATTCTTTTTATCATAAATGGATGCTGTATCTTGTCAAATGCTTTTTCTGCATCTATTGAGATGGTCATGTGACTTTTATTCTTCATTTTGTCAACATGTTTTATCACGTTGATTCATTTGTGGATGTTGAACCATCCTGCATCCTTGTAATAAATCTCACTTGATCACGGTGTATGATCTTTTAAATGTATTGTTGTATTCAATTTGCCAGTATTTTGTTGAGGATTTTTGCATTGATGTTCATCAGTGATATTGGCCTATAATTTTCTTTTTTTGTGTTGTCCTTGTCTGGTTTTGGGACCAGGATAATGTTGGCTTTGTAGAATGAGTTAGAAAGCCTCCCCTCCTCTTCAATTTTTTGGAAGAGTTTGAGAAGGATAGGTATTAAGTCTTCTTTGAATATTTGGTAGAATTCACCAGGGAAGCCATTTGGTCCTGGGCTTTTATTTTTTGGGAGGTTTTTGATTACTGTTTCAATCTCCTTACTGGTGATTGGTCTATTCAAATTCTCTATTTCTTCTTGATTCAGTTTTGGAAGGTTGTATGATTCTAAGAATTTATCCATTTCTTCTAGATTATCCAAGCTGTTAGCATATAGCTTTTCATAGTATTCTCTTATAAACTTTTGTATTCCTGAGGTGTCCATCGTAATTTCTCCTCTTTTATTTCTGATTTTATTTATTTGAGCCTTCTCTCTTTTTTTCTTGGTTAGACTAGCTAGAGGCTTGCCAATTTGTTTTTATCTTTTCAAAGAACCAGCTCTTGGTTTCATTGATTTCTTCTATTGTTTTTGTTTTGTTTTGTTTTTTTTGTCTCTATTTCATTTATTTCTGGTCTGATTTTTATTATTTCCTTCCTTTTGCTGACTTAAGGCTTTGTTTGTTCTTCTTCTTCTAGTTCCTTTGCATACACTGTTACATTGTTTATTTGGGATTTTTCTTCTTCGTTGAGGTAGGCCTGAATTGCTATAAACTTCACTCTTAGAACCACTTTTTCTGAATCCCATAAATTTTGGCATGTCATATTTTCATTTTCATTTGTCTCCAGGTGTTTTTTCATTTCCCCTTTGATTTCTTCATTGACCCAATTGTTGTTCAGTAGCATTTTGTTTAATCTCCCTGTATTTGTGGCTTTTCTGATTTTCTTCCTATAGCTGTTTTCTAGTTTCATATCTTTGTGGTCAGAAAAGATGCTTGGTATTATTTCAATCTTCTTAAATTTATTAAGAATTGTTTTGTGGCCTAATATGTGATCAATCCTGGAGAATGTTCCATGTGCATTTGAGAAGAATATGTGTTCTGTGGTTTTTGGATGGAGTGTTCTGTATACATCTACTAAGTCCATCTGGTCTAACATGTCATTTAAGACCAATGTTTCCTTGTTGATCTTCTGTTTGGATGATCTATCCATTGGTGTGAGTGGAGTGTTAAAGTTCCCTATTATTATTGTGTTATTGTCTATTTCTCCTTTTATGTCTGTTAATAATTGCTTTATATATTTAGATGTTCCTATGTTGGGTGCATAGATATTTACAAATGTTATATCCTCTTGTTGGATTGTTCCCTTTATCATTATGTAGTGCCCTTCTTTGTCTCTTGTTACAGTTTTTGTTTTAAAGTCTATTTTGTGTGATAAAGTATTGCTACCCCAACTTTCTTTTCTTTGCCATTTGCATAGAATGTCTTTTTCCATCCCTTCACTTTCAGTTTGTGAGTGTCTTTAGATCCGAAGTGTGTCTTTGTATTCAGCCTTCTTTTAAAGATGAGGAAACTAAAGCTTAAAGGAGGCTGAAGAACTTACACAATATTATGTGAGTGTTAAGGAATAGATTGAATTCTGATTTTCTGACCTTATGTCCAGCTCCCTTCCACACATCACCAATTTATGAGCATGCTACATTTGGATGGCAATAAAATAAGCAGAAATTCTGAACATAAATAGGGATGATGTGTTCTTTTTTTTAAAAAAAAAAAGCAGAACTGAATTGGCAAAACCACAGAACTTAAAGAGATCATACAGCCAACTGCACTCTTAGTTAGAAATTGGGCAAGACCTAACTGAAGCCATGTTGTATGTAGCATTTTAATATAAATGGAGTAAAAATTACCCATTACTTCAGAAGGCCAAATGTCATGGTTCTAGAAGCTATATTGTGATAGACTAATTTCAAACCAATGTATGACTCTGTCAGCTGTCTGAAAAGCTAAAATGAGCAGTGCAAGATGGCCCTGGAACAGGATGAGGGTGGGAGGATTTTAGAAAAAAGAAAGAAGGGATTACATGTGAATAGTCAGGAGCTGTCATTCTGTTGGTAAGGGACTAGGTCAGGATGCAAAACCCAACAAAGAAAGGACAGGGGAAGTATGAAAGGAGTCATGCAAATACAAGTAAATGACCTTCTCAACAATTGAAATGAAACCTAGGATCTTGGGGAAATAGCTTACTACAGATGGCCAAGAAACCATTTGCATCATTAGTAAACACTGCCACATTGAACGAAATTGGCAAAACCCAGCTCAAAGCTCTTTTCATAAAGAAGTAAAAGAAACATGAGGTACAGAGATAATCACTTAATTATTTAAAGGCTTCTGGCAAAATAAAGGGGTCAGAAGAGACTGGGTGACAAAAGAACTTTTTGAGGTGGCAATTTTAGACAAGGTACCACAACTTTGAGTGGTACTAATTTCACTGAGACACAACTGGATCCCAGTTCCTCTGCTCTGCCAGTGGGAGCACACAAAGCTTTCTACTACGTGACAAAGAATGGCTGAAAGTATGCTTCAGTTTTTTCTCTAGGAAAAAAAAGTGACTTTATGTCATTAAATTGTTTATTAACTTATGGATATAACTCCAGAACAATGTCAGAAATCTAACACTATTCTGGTCCAAGGGATCTCCCACCGATATTTTCTTTCCAGAGGTTTTCTCCCAGGATATTGGGCAAAATACAACCATCAACATTTATTTTGGAAAATTTGATAGAATCCACTGACTTTTGTTTTGTTTTAACAATGGAGATGATAACATTTATGGTAATATCAACAATATACTGCCTATGCCTCATTTTGCATGGTGCTGAACCTGAGACACGACCCTCCACATTCCTTGATAGAGTTGGGAATATAAGTCTGAAACTTCTATTAGAGGTGGAGACACAAGTTCAACTTCGAGAAAAAATTGCCCTTTTGTGTATTGGGAAAACATCTATTTTGGCTTTATTGTTAAGCAAAGATGAAGCAAAAAAATATGTATTTTTTAAGCGATAGAAGTTGGAGATATGAGTCCCACAGCCCAGGTACGTTTGTCCCCTTGTGGGAGGAGTCATATCCCAACAGAGGCTGCTCTGACTCTGGGAGAGAGAGGAAGTCTTTCAGGAGTTGAGGGCTTGGATTGGGTGAGGAAGGAAGGTCAGGTTGGCACAGGAACCTGTGAAGAAGGTCATGACCTAAGGAGAGAGACACCAATAAGGGACCCTGTAGAGGCATAATCTAAGGACCTTGGGCATCTTTTAGTTTTATATCAATTTTTAAGTTTTATATACTTTAATTCCCTTTTGAAATTCCTAAACCAGCAGTAAGATTTGGTTAAACACAGTTGTCTTGCCTTAGCTGTGCTTTGGAGAATTGAGAGATAAATCTGCGTCCATACTCAAGAGAAGCAGTAAAAGGAAAGAGGCAGCAGTGTGAGGAGACAGAGGGGTTGGTGAGGGGGTCACAAGGTGATAGAGCACAGCCAGGACAAGTTTGTGGAACTTGCAAGCATTCCTGTGGCTTCTAGAAATTAGCAGTGAAGGAAGACTTGTAAAGGGCTGGACTCTGGTAGTCAAGTGGGTTGGGAGCCAGAGTCGTAGCTATCCAAGCTTTAGAAAGAAGTGCCATCACCGAAATGCAGAGATAAGAGACAGCTGATTAAACATTTAACCAAGAAAATGCCAAAAACTTTGCCCCTCTGTAAAAATTTTACACATAAATATCAGTTCCAATTGTCAATTAAATAAATATTAATAATTCTTTGTTCTTCTGTTCGGATTGGTTCATCCAATGTCTTAAGACAACCCACCTCCCATCCTATTTCCTTTTCTGCTCTGTCCAAACCAGGAGGCTCATTCAGGTATTGGCTGGAGTCAGGCTCTCATCTCCTTCTCTGCAGGTGGAGCATCTTCCCCTGGCATTGGTGGGTTTTCCTTATGGCAAACCAGACACCTGCAAGGCTGAGAACTCTGAAGCGAGGTTCCCCCTTCACAGTAACCCTGAAATCAATATAACCCCTTATCTCTTATCCATCATTTTTTCAACATTCTAGAGGGCAATCAGAGACTTATACCTCAGGGAAGGCAGTATGGAAAAGTGCTGTAACTTCAAGTACTCAACTCCTCATTTAGTAGTCATGGCTCTTTGGGAGACCTGGGGTAAACTTTATAAAAGATAAAACTTCCTTGGTGAGCTAATTCTTAAGAAAGTTTATTGGCCAGATGGCATCTTCTATGCAATATCTTAGTTCAAGGGCAGCTCAAGAAAGGGAAATCTTCTAAAAGAACTGTTAGCCAAAAATGTCACTGTGTTTTTCCTTGGCCTCCCAGCTCATCAGGCCATGTTCCAGAAGAGGGCTGTCAGATGCTACCTAGGCCAGGAGCTTGGTTCTCTTTGATAATCTGTGGTTTATATCATCACAGATGAGTTCCTCACTGTACTTTGGAAAAACTTATTACCTGGATTTTACCCACCAGTGGGACTCGAAATCTAGAAAAGAAGAAAGTCCTTCTAAACTAAATAGTTGAGATCAACAGAAAGAACAAAATGATGATAGAAAAGTCATTATGCAAATATTAAGTCATCCAATAAACTTGAGTTAAAAAAATCTTATATTGCGGAAGGAGGCAGTCTCAAAAGTTTATTTTTTTTAGCAAAAATTTGCTTTCTAGGCTATTGTTGTTGCTGCTGCTGTTGTTTTTAGCATCTCCTGTTCTGTTTTGATAATAGAAAGTAATGGGCTTCTGAAACCTTATTAACATTTATCAAGAGAAACGATATGGGATATGAGGTTAGAGAGACATGGAAATGTATTGTGTCTCTGCCACTTATTTTTTGTGTGAAGTTGGGAAAGTTATGTACATTCTCTGAGCTTATCTTTCATTATCTATAATTATACCTACTTTATTGGGTGTTGGGAGAAATAAAAGAGATCTAATTACAGAGCACCTGATGTGCTATCTGGTACTTATTAGACACAACACATGGCAGCTGTCATTACTATGACTACTATGATGTCTGTAACTACAGCAGCACAAACCCCACACTCACAAAATTAGAACAGCAGAAATATAACACAAGGAAATCTTGGAACTGCAATTGTCCATTATAGCAACTTACACGTATCAATGTTATTTGCGTGATTCAAGTTCCTAAGAAATACGAGAATTTCCAAGACATAATAGACAGACATTCATATTCACAATATAACTCTCTACTATAGACAATTGAGTAAGAGGACAGCAGCCCCTCACCACCAGGAGCTGGCGTGGCACTCACAGCTACGCCATGCTCTTCTCCTGCTGAATATAAGTGATTTCATAGAAAATCATTTTCAGACAAAAACATGAACATTGTCCAAACCACAAAAATGAGCGAAACCACACTCCCCTATTCTGTCTAATATGAGTGATTGCTGATTCTTCACCAATCACGACGTTAGCCTTGCTTCGTTCTTCTAGCCTTTAAGATAAGAATTACTAGGACACCCAACCGAACAAGTACTGCTGCTTCCTGGCAGCATTCAATCCAAAGAAAAAAGCCCACTGCCTTAAAACCGCCTCGGATTCCTGAATATACTTTATTTCCTTTAGAAATTCATAGACACTGATCTTTGATTTATGGCATTAATTATTACTAAAGAGAAGTCTCTTGAGGTCAACCTGATTATTTCTGCCTCTTCGGAAACTTATTTTTCTACTTGTGGGTGAACTTAAGATTTTTCTTTTTTGTGTTTAAAGATCAGTCATTGCATCGGGAAGTAGCTTGATGTTGATTATTCAGTATCACTTTTTGGGGGCTGAGGTGTTATTTCAATCTAGAGATTCAATCCTATCAATTATTCCAGAAAAGTTTTCTTCTATTGTATTATTGAATAATTTTCTGTTTCACATGTTCTGTTTTCAGAAATCCCATTCATGTGCATATCAGATCTCCTCACTTTGGCAGCTTGCCTCTTATGTCTATACCTCTGTCAAAGCACATTACCTGCTTTTCCTGTAGCCACTCCCAACTGCCTGACTTACAGCAAATCATGTTCTTCTAATCACAGCATCCTTGGATGGGCCTTGTCAGACAGTGACATTTATTTTTAGCTCATCTGTATTTTGCCAGAGGTCTGAGGAAGTACGTGTTATCTCTCAATGTCCTTATTTATTTTGACCTCAAATTTATGTATAATGTTTGGAAGATTATTCATAGTATGTGATTTGGGGGTTTTGCCCCCTCCTTGTTGTATCTTTTTTATTATTTTAGGTAAGTTTCAAAAGAAAGAAATTTCCTCTTTAGGTAAAAGTATCCAAGTTGGTTTTAATAGTTGTTATACAGTCCTGGCACAATGATGGTCTGGTTGGAAATCATAGTTTTCTCCTTGATGTCATGTACAGACTTTACGCAGAAGTCATATAATTGGAGGGATGGTCTCAGTTTCAGGGCTTAGCATATCTCGGAGTATGAGATTGGTTCAAGATTGAGCATGTGACAGTGAGATGATGTGAGATGAAGTTTGCAAAGCTTCTGGGAAATTTTCTCCATCTTGATAGAGAACACAGGAAGGGACAGCTATTTTGTTCCTCTGTTAGTATCTTGCATGGATGTGAGGCCCAGAAGTGAGGCAGTCCCCTGATTTCATCCTAAGGATGAGGCTAACACACGGTATATTCAGAAACAGAAACCAAAGGGCAAAGAAATGGGATCCACTCAGTTATACTAACTCTCAAGCTGCCCTACCTTCGGACTTCTGTATTCTAGCAATGCCAACATATTTCCTTATTGTTTAAACATGTGACTTTCCAAGTTAAAAACATGCTAACTAAAAAATACAGCAATGTAGTTCTTGTTCTACCTCAACTGGGCATGCGTTATGTGACTGGTGTTTCACCTCAGTAAGAAGTTCACCTAGAAATACGCCAAAGTAGCTCAGGTAACTACAGTGGCAACAAATGCCAAGCCTACCTTGGATGCCTTGGACCACAGTATATACACTGCAATGTCCCAGGGGAATTTTTATATTTCTTTTCACCATACCAATTACAAACAAAGTAATCATAGATCAAAGCCCTCATTGGCTCTATCTCTGTGATTTTTAGTAATAGCTGTGATTTACTGACTAAGAAAAATAATACTTCCAGAGGCAAAGCCTCTGTATTAAAGTACAAAGCAACCTACAGAATTTAGTTCTTGCTCTGCTTCTGGAAGTGTTCAGTGGAAGTGATGATATACAATAGAAATTTTGGGGAATGGTAGAATGATTGAAGAAAGATAGAATGGACCTCATATGGCTAGAATAGGGTGTTTATTCCAATCTACTTTTTCCCATTACAGCTAATCTTATACTGGGAATGATTTTGTTTAAAATAAAATAATTTAATTTAAAATAAAGTTGATTTTTTTCCACTGTAAAAAGGAAAAAACTCTCTTATAGTTCCATCTCCGAATTTGTGAGCCAACTAGCTATATTTTTTTATATATAATTATTAATCCTTCTGTTCAATAGCCATCTATTGAGCATTATTTCTTTGTCACATTGCCAGACACTAGGGAGACAAGGGGAAGTTAGGAAGACTAAGCAGATCCTCAGTCTTTGAGGAGCTCCCAGTCTCTGAAAACACAGACACAAAAACACAACCCTTTAGAAGGTAGTCAGAGCAATAACATAGTTAAGAACCCAAAGGTGAAAATGGTCACTAATCTACTGCTAAGGTATTAATGCTTTTCTGTGTTCACTCTCCTAAGCGTATCTTGTTTTGTAAGAAGAACTTCCTGGGTGCCGTGTTTTAGTTCTTAGCAATGGTGAACAGTAAAGAAGGATTTTTAAGAGAACAATGCTCAAGTAATATGATGCAGAGAACCACTTCTTTTGTATGGGTTTACTAAAGACTAGACAAACACATTTGCATTTATTTTTAGCAAATGGAAGTAACAGTGAGCTTGAGTTACTGTTTATAACGACAGACATCAGCTAAACTGAGTTTTCCTATTGCAAAAATTTTCTCTATCCTTAGAAAAATTTGGAGGGTACATTCATTTCTTCAGGTTATTCAGATGTTAACCATTAAATTAAGGTTGCAGTGTTGTATTCAAACACCAGTGATCCAAAGGTGTTAACTCTGCTTTAAAAGGTGCTTGACTTACATTCAGGGTATAGCTCAGAATATCAAATTCATATTTATGCGTGTGGTTTGGAACGCTCTTTGACAGGTTAGAATATATCTTCAAATTCTATTATCATGAACACAAGTGACTGTTAGAATGGAATTTACAAGGCAAGGATTATTAAATGTCTAGCTTTTGGATTATTTTTATCTTAGAAACTAGCACAGCTTTTCCTCCCACGATTAGCAATGGACATAAAGCAATGGTGTTCTGAAGAGGAATTAGCATATCTCTTGGTAACATCTTGTAATGGTAACTGGCATTTGGGGCAATTGATTCATCAATAAATGATTTGGGGAAATTTTACCCTGGAGAAGTAGTTAGAGCCATCACTCACAAGTTCCAATGCCAAGCCTTTATAAATGATGACTGAATGCCGTTAGAGAATTTTCAATCCTAGCCCCAGATTTTTCTATTGAAAATGAAAACTCACAAAAGAAGTATAGAATTAACTTAGGATAGCCCAAGAATGTTTTTGTGGGAGTGCTGACTTTGCCTTCTTTGTGGCGGAACTCACAGGCTTCCATTATTCCCAGCCTTGTGAAACTATGTGCCAGAGGAAAGGAAGCTCCAGTTTGGGAACTTCATGTTCCTATCTGCTGCCATATTTTCCAGCCTCTTGCGCTAGATGTGATTTGCAAATGCTTAATAATTTCTAGGCATATCAGGAACCAACACCCATCACAAATCCACATAGGAGATCTGTTAAGCGTTAAGTCCTTTCCCACCTAAGGTGTTCTGACACAGAGCTGTCTCCATCCTATTAGTCCGTCTCAAGGGGTCATTAACGAAGATGGTCTCCTAACTAGGCCCCACATGGAACGCGTTTGTCTGAGTCTTCCCCAACTTCCTAGTCCTGGCCCAAAAACTCTTAAGAGGCACATAACATTGGGATAATTTATTTCCTCTCAACACCTCGAGTCAGTCTGTCTCTGAGAATCTCTGTGTTCTGCTAAGGAGTGACTCTGTTTGACCACCTGTGGCCACAGGGAACATAATTTCACTATTAGTTGCCCTCTTCCCGATTCCTCATCAGCCTTTTGATACAGAGACCAAAGAAAACCTGAAGTTTGTCTGAAACACTGTGAAATACAAACAAAAGAGGTCCTCCATCGCACCAGCTAAACTGAATCTGTGTACAAAAGACACCCACATCTCCTGCTCTACAGAGAAGCACTACAGGTCTGACTTTCATTTGAGCAAAGGTTTAGGAGTAGTAAAGGAACAATCTATTGAGCTGGAAGAGCAACAGATACAACTGGTTCATGGTTCATGCAAACTTATAAAATATCCACCAAAGGCAGGGGACCCAGGACGTGCATCCTGGTCCTATACTGCCCTATCTCCTTATGCTCCCTACGTCCTGGTCTAACACTACTGGGCTTTTGATGTTTCACTGAACATACAACTGACTCTCAGAACTTTGTGAACTCTACACCTTCACTTCCAGGAAATCCCCCTTCTCTTGTTTCTACCTGGTAAAATTACACTCAGCGCTAATAGTGCATCCTTCTCCGTGAAGGCTCCTCTACTCCAGCCCCTGGCAAAATGAACCACTCTTTTCTCTATGTGCCCTGTAGTATTTTTGCCAAAGGTTACTACACAAATGGTTTTATAAGAACCACTTCTTTATTATCTGTAAAGTTCTCGCTGAGAACATTGCTCATTGGACTACTCCTTGCCTCCTAGGCAACATCTGTGTAAAAATCTTCTCTCAGTTAGATAGGAGGATAAGGTTTATCTCTTATGAAGAATTGGTATGCTTCCCCTCCCCCCCCCCGCAAGTGCTATATTTCCTTCTTTGCCAAGAAACTTAAAGCTAGGTTTTATATTCCTTCTCAGTAATGGTAGAGGCTTTCATATCTGCTGTGCTTCTCATAATCTATTCCTTCTCTGTTTTTACTTCCATTTTGTTAATTTTTTGTATTTATCATTTTTGTGAACAAATTCAAATTATTTTTATAAATAAATAAGGCATAAACAAAGACAAGACCAAAGTGCTACATTAGAATGATTCTTGTAGGAGGTATTTATGTGAATAGGTATAGGAATTAGTGGTCAGCCTCCCTAGGAGCAAAGTTAACTTCGCCCACTGTTAGAGCTTGGAGTGCTTAGGGAAGACAGAGAATATCCCTCAAATTGTTTTCCTTACAAAATCATTCTCTTAATTGGTTTTTGGATGAAAGCTAAATATCAGATGATTCAAAGGAAGGTCTTAGGAGCTTAAGCAAGTTGAGTGGGAGAAAATGTGGATCTATGACTTTGGGCCCAAGTGGGGAGAAGAGATCTAATTTGGCCAACTGTGCTTGAGCCAAGTGATTTGGCAGAGTGGTCCCACACTGAAGCGTCTCTGGATGAATACTTACTTGGTGGGGAGAGAGGCCTACGCTGTGAAATTCTTCTTGCCTTAAATTCAGTGATAGGTGCCGAGTCAAGTGGGAGTCACAAGGGTAGAGTGGAATGGGGAGAGGAAGAGCTCAGTCGGCTCCACTCTGGAGAGTGGGGACAAATAAAGGCAAGGGAAGCAAAACTAGGATTAGACACATAGACTCCATGCTTGCATTTTCCTTGCTGTGTTTTCTAATGACCGATACCTACTTGCGGTCCGGTCTAGTCACACACAGTCTGTCCCAGCATCACCATTTTTTAGCAGGTGCTAACTCTGAGTCCAAAGGAAACCAAGAACAGGTGGACTCCAGGGACCAAATATTTCCCACTGTCCTTGTGAAGCCGCAGATAACTGGCCACAGCCCTCACACCACTTCTTTCTTGCCACTAGCACCTCGTCACTCCCAGCCACTCCAAATCCCCTGTCAGGAGAACCCGGGGAGGTGAGGGGAGAGATGTAGTCCTAAGGGACTCCTTTTCTCTTTCAGGGCTGCAGTGTCAAATGTGGATGAGAACACAGAAGACAGGGAAAGGAAAGGCAAACCTCATTCCTAGGATCGCTTTAAGGTTGGGCACGACCTCTTCAAATCACAATTGTCTTCTGAGAATGCCAAGTACTTTTCAGAAAAGTAGGCAAAACTTTTTCTTAATTAATTTCCTGGCCAAGACAATGTCAAAAGAAGCAGTCTTAAATCAGGGGACTCCCCAGCCAGGAATGTCACTTTCTGTCTGTGGAACTTTCATTCCCCTGCCACCACCAATGACAGGAACTGCCAGCTTCCTCACCCCTCAATTTTCTGTTTCAAGTTCTTGACTCCGACAGGGGCTTCAACACTCACCATCTGCCCATTTCTAATCCTAGAGAGGAGCTCCCACTGGAGATGCTGCCAGAGAAGGTGATTGTTTCAACCCCAGCTTCTGATGGAGATGGTGATGATGGTTCCCTGAAGGATTCCATTTCTGACTCGTCTACCTTTCCCCTGCCTGTGTGTCAGTCTATCTCTACCACCAGCTGTATCCTCTCTGTGTCTCTGGAAGCGACCCTTTCCCTGACAGCTGCTGGGTTTCTTATCAAAGGACAAGTGAGCCATCTCCATCTGCCACAGAGGGCACCAGAAAATCTGTTCTTTTCCTACCCTTTCTTCTCCTCAAAATCCATTAATATTCAAGTGAATTATTTCTAAAATCGCCCCAGGTAGAAAAAACCTATAAAGTGTTTATAACCTCAATAGATGCATAGTTCAGGGGTCAACTTTTATCATTAACCTCACCATGGCTGTTTTTTCAAAAACAGTTTCCGGTGACGTCTGAAATTAGAAATATTTCCAAATTAAAAATTTACGGAAGTATTTATTTTCTTAAATTAGCTTTCATGTTTACTTTGGATTAAAGAAAACAGTAGTATCTTGAAAATGTACCATCTACTTATTTGGATGCCTGAAAAACAACCGTCTCTCCTCTTCCCTATTCAACTCAGCCAAAGCAAAGAACTTCAGGGTAGAGGCCAGATAAGACAAGTAAGTCCTAAAGACATAAAAGGCTAATTGGAGGTCATCTGCTAATTGGATATTTATTGCCAACTCTTTGTTCTCTACTCTGGTGTTTTTTTCTGGATTGCATCTTGACATTTTTGCCCAATATGAATGCAAATAGTAGCAACGACGCATCCACATAGTAATGCTCAAAAATGTCACTGTGGCTTGGTCTGAAAAGCAAAATGCAGATACTGGAGGAAAAAGCCTAGAATTTATATTTATTCTTTGAACACGGTGCATTTCAGTGGAGGCCTTAGGATGAGTCTCATGGTCTTCCTCCGTTAGTCTATTTGTTTTTCCCTCATTCGATCTAGGATGTGTTATAATAGGTTTCAATGGTGAGAAGCTACTCTGGTTTGACATAGTGATGTCAGTGGAGTCCACTTTGGATGTTAAATAAAACTGAAGTGTAAAAAGACCTGAGAGGAAGGAAAGAAATAAACATCTAATCCTTAAGTATATATTTGCCATGTGTCTCTGACAATATGATGAATGATTAGACAAGTTAGATTTCTTTTCTAATATTGGAAAACATTTCCCCCCAACCACTAGTATGATTTTGTTTTTTCTCGTATAATGTTTTCCACAGTTATAACATATAAGACTATAATTAAATACACAGAAAGACATTTTGATGGCCTCAAAATCTGTCCTCAAGTTTTTGCACTGAGCATGACAAGTCATTTTGGCAAACGCTTTGATTTCATAAACATGAGATTCATTTACTGCATATTCAGTTTTGATTAAGATCGTTCCAGTTCTAAAACAATTCTATTATGCTTATGTTGCTGGCAGGACACATTCATGGCACGTGGCATGATAGAAGGATATCAGGAATTTGGGAAATACAGACTATAGATCTGTTTTTGCTCATTATTTAGGGTAGGTTTGAAATGTTTTAATTTGTTAAACAAATAACTTCTCAATTGTTCATCTTTTTATAATCATCTGGGGTTGGTAATTGGTCTGGCAATCATCTGGGACTGTTCAGTCCCATGGAAAAATCAGGCATAGTCTGGTCAGGTACATATTTGACATTAGGGATGGGATGGGAAGAAGGAGTTGGATGGGTAGGGAGAGAGAAGTGACTTGCCAATGAGAGTGGGCGATGTCCATATTCACTATGACTTCTTCTATGCATTACTCCCGCTAATGTCTTGTTAGTGAAGAACATGCGTATAAAGTCATTGACTTGATATAAGGATGGAGTCCACATATTCTGCAGAGAATACAAATAACCAGTGAAAAAATACCATCTTCCTTCAATTTTAGGATGTTCATCAGTTTCCTTAGAAAATGTTAGGATTATTACATTAAATGAATACATGGTTTATAAGATATACCCTTATTTAAGAAATGTGAAAAAAAAGTTTTTCTAGAATCCAAAAAATATGTTATCATTTCAATGCCTAGCATTGTGCTAAATGATATAGGAATATAAAATGCATAAAATCTATTTGAGTAGATAAGACAAAAACAATGAATCAATTACAAAAACAAAGACTTATCTGGCTGTTGTACCAACATTGTTATATGAGTTATACCATTGAAACTCTGTGATTAATAAAGAAAATGAAAAGAATTTGAGGAATGACTGGAGTAATGAGATAAGAGAAAATATTTACATTTGAAAAGGTAAATAAAAAAAATCAAGCCCACTGAAGTATCTTTGTCTGTTTACATATTCCTTGACTTTGAAATTTAAAGTCCTTTTGACATAACTAGAGAAAGCACTCTCCTTAATCTCCTATTTATATCAGGAGAAAGACTCAGTTCCTCAAAGTCACATGGTGAATCTACTAACACATTCTGTAAAATAATTTTAGTCTCCAATCATTAAGGTATAGAAAATAAGATTTAAAGAGAATATATTGAATAATAAAAGTATGATTCTCTTTCTCTCTTTGTAAAAACTGATGAATTTTCAGGGCTTTCTGATGGTTCATGATAAGCATACGTCTACATACGCTCCCTTGGGATTCAGCCATCTGGGAAACTCGTGTATGTTCTTGGATCCTGGATCTCAGCTGTAGTCTAAGGTAGTTCTGCTTCTCTATAACCTACATTTTAAAGTTACCATTGCTAAACTATTCAGCATATTGCCTAATGGTTTTGAAAATACACTTGGCAAGGCAACCAGGTGGTGGATGAGGTTGGGAACAATAATGCCGCTTAAACTTCAAAAGAAGAAGAGTGAAATTTCAATGTTTAGTATTAGAAGACACTTTTAAATCCTTCTTGTTTTGTCCAATAGCAGTAGATGAACTATCAGAACTTCTCGAGGCAGTGTCTGGCTGTGGTATTTGTAAAAAGTTACCTAGAGCCCTCTACAATTCAGCCAGGACCGGAGAATAACTGAGATAGCTCGGTGTTCTTCTCTGTACATGGATTCCTTGTGTAACATCCAGAATAAAGGATCTTTCATTCTTTTGTTGCTATTATAGTACTGGGGTTTTTTAAAGCTAGCTTTATTGATGTGTAACTTACATATAATAAAAGTTACTAATTTTAAGTGTACTATTTGATGAGTTTTGACAAATGAATGCAGTTATGTCCCCATCACCAAAATCATGATACAGGATATTTTTATATTCCTTAACTGTCCCCTTGTGCTTCCTTACAGTCTGTCCCCCACAGTCTCCCTTGGCTCCTAGAATCACTGGTCTGCTTTCCGTGGAATTGACCAGTGAAACCACCTGAGCCAGAAGTTTTTTTTCTTTGTAGGAAGGATTTAAACTATGAATTCAAGCTATTTAATAGATAGAGAGCTATTCAAGTTCTGTATTTCTTCTTAAATGAACTTTGCTAGTTTGTTTCAAGGAATTTGTTCATTTTATCTAAGATTTTGAATTTATGGGCATAAGATTTTTTTATAACATTTCTTTATTATTCTTTTAATGTCTGTATAACCTTCAGTGAAGGTCACTCTTTTATTCCTGACATAGGCAATTCATCTCTCTCTCTTTGCTAATAATTCTGATTAGAATGTTAGCAATTTTATTTTCTCTCTTCAAAGATGCATCTTTTGATTTCACTGAATTTATACATGACTTTTCAGTTTTCTATTTCGCTGATTTTTTTTATCTTTATTATTTCTTTTATTCTGTTTACTCTGGGTTTAACTTGCTCTTTTTATTCTAGTTTAGGTGGAGATTTATTTCATTCATTTTGATCTTTCTTCTTTTCTGATACAAGCATTTAAAGCTATAAATTTCTTTCTAAGCAGTGCTTTAGCTACATTCCTCACATTTTGCTGTTGTGCTTTTATTTTCATTTAGTTAAAAAGTATTTCTTAATTTCCCTTGTGATTTCTTCTTTGACCTAAGGGTTATTTAGAAGTGTGTTGTTTAATTTCCAAATATTTGGGGATTTTTAAGGTATTTTCTGTTATTGATTTCTAGTTGAGTTCCATTATGGCCAGAAAACACACCTACTGATCTACTGTGATTTCAATACTTTTAAGTTTATTGAAACTAGATCCTGTTGGTCTAGTGGTTAAGATTCGGTGCTCTCACTGCCTCGGCCTGGGTTCATTTCCCAATCAGGGAACCACAGCACCCTTCTGTCAGTTGTCATACTGTGGTGGCTGCATGTTGCTTTGATGCTGAAAGCTATGCCACTGGCATTTCAAACACCAGTAGGGTCACCCATGGTGGACAGGTTCCAGCAGAGCTTCCAGACTAAGACAGATTAGGAAGAAGGACCTGTCCACCCACTTCTGAAAAAAGTGGCCATGAAAATCCTCTGAATAGCAGTGGTGCATTGTCTGATACAGCGCCAGTAGGTGTGAGGACGGCACAAAAAGGCCGGGCAGGGTTTAGCTCTGCTATACGCAGGTCACTAGGAGTTGGAATCAACTCAATGGCACTAACAACAACAACAAAGTTTATTGAGACTCGTTTATCCCCCAGAATATGTTTTATCTTGGCGATTGTTCCATATACAGTTGAAAAGAATATGTATCCTTCTGTTGTCAAATAAAATAGAAATCCTTAAAAATATATTAGCAAATCAAACCTAGCAACATATAAAAAGAATAATATAGAGCCAGCTCTGATGGCCTAGTGGTTAAAGTTTGGCACTCTTACTGCTTCAGCAGCCCAGGTATGTTTCCCAGTCATGGAACCACATCACCTCTCAGTAGCCATGCTGTGGCGGCAGCTCACACAGAAGAACTAGAAGGACTTACAACTAGGATATACAACCGTGTACTGGGGCCCTAGGGAGGAAAAAAAAAGGTGGGGGTGGGGGGGAAGATTGGCAAAAGATGTTAGCTCAGGGTAAATCTTTCCCTGAAAAAAAAAAGGGATAATATATCATGAGAAAGTAGGATTGATCCCAGGACTACAAAGTTGATGTAACGTTCAAAACTCAGTTGATAGATCATGTTGGTTGATAGTATTGGCAAAGTCTTGTATATTTTTAATGATTTTCTATCTACCTGTTCTGTCAATTACTGAAAGACAAGTATTGAAATGTCCAATCTGTTTTTGTAGGTTTTTCTGGTTTTCCTTTATGTTCTATAAGTTTTTGGCTCATGTATTTTGAAACCCTGCTATCAGATGCACACACAGCTGGGATTATTATGTTCTCTTGATGAATTGACACCTTTATAATTTTGAAATGTCTTTATCTCTGTTACACTCCTCTTTTTGAAATCTAATTTGTATGATATCATATAGCCACTGCTACTTTCCTTTGATTAGTGTTTGCATGGGATGTCTTTTTCTATCCTCTCACATTATTCTATCTCTTTATACTGTAAGCAGATTTTTTGTAGATAGCTTATAGTTGGGTCTTTCTAGCTAATGTTACAATCTCTGCTTTTTAATTAGAATATTTAGACCAGTTATAGTTAATGCAATTCTCTTATAGTTGAGTTTAAATTTACAATCTTGTCATTTTTTAAAGTTGTTTTATTGTGGTAAAAAAACATAACATTAGATGTACCATCTTAACCATTTTTAAGTGTCTAATTCGGTAGTGTTAAGTATGTTCACATTGTTGTGCAACAGAGCTCTGGAACTACTTTGTCTTGCACCCCTGAAATTCTATACTAGCTAAATCCTAATTCTACCCTTCCCTGTCCTTTCCCTCCAGCCCTTGACAACCACATTTCTACTTTCTGTTTTTATGCTTTTGACTACTTTAGATACTTCATATGAGAAGAATCATATGGCATTTGTTCTTCACTATTTGTTTTTTATTTTCCCCATAATTTCCTGTCTTTTTTTGGATTAAGTGACTTTTTTAATGATTTCACTGTATCTCCTTTATTGCCTATTATCCACACCCCATTGTTTTATTTAATATTTTAGTTGTTGCTTTAGTGTTTACAATATACATCTTTAACTTATCATAATGTATATTCAAATAATGTTATACCACTTCATATATAGAATAAAAACCTTACAGCAGTACATTTTCATTTCCTCCCCATCCTTTATGCTTTTGTTGTCATATATTTTGCTTCTATATATGGAACAAATTCTAAAATACATTGTTATCCTTTTTTACTTTAACTAATCAATGATCTATTAAAGAGATAAATACATGAAAAAAAGGTCTCATATTTACCCATATTTTTACCATTCCTCTGTGTTGATCCATCTTGTATTGTTTTCCTTCTGTCCAAAAACTTCCTTTATCTTTCTTCGTAAGGCATATTTGGTTCCAATGAATTCTCTCAGATTTTGTCTCAAAAAGTCTTTATTTTGCTTTCACTTTTAAGAGATATTTTCTGTGATATAAAATTCTCAGTTCACATGTTTTTTTCCTTTAATACTTCAAGGATATTGCTCCATTATCTGCAAGTTTAATTAGCTCCTGAAGAGATATCTGTAGTCTTTCTTAACTTTTTCCTCTCTATGGAATATGTCTTTTGTCTCTCTCTGAATTTAAGACTTTCTCTTTAACACTGATGTTTACCAATTTGATTATGATGTGACAGTGTGGTTTTATCTATATTTCTTCTGCTTGAGGTTTATTGGTTTTTTGATCTTTGGGTTTATTGTTTTCCAGACTTGTGAAAATTTTTCAGCCATTATTGCTTCAAATATTCTTTTAACTCCCCTCACGCCTGTTTTGTGACTCCAATTACGTGTATATTTGACTACTTGATAATGTTCTACAGGTCATTTTTTTTTCTCCGTGTGCTAGTTGCATAATTTCTATCATTATATTTTTAGCTTCACTTGCCTAAAGCTTGACTAGTGTCTAATATACAATATTTATCCTATCAAGGACATATTTTTAAATTTCACATACTGTATTTTTTATCTCTACAATTTCCATTTGGGTTTTTTCAATCTTCCATTTCTCTCCTCATCAAATTCATTCTTTGCTGAAAAACCTACAGAACACTCTAAATCATGAGACTTAGTAAAACCTATGGAATTTCTAAATAAATAAATACATTTATTCATCAAATAGGTTCCTCCTATTATGAGTCAGAGTCATGTTAAAACCTTTAAAGGTTTGAAGACAGTTATCACAGCTGATCAAAAGCTTTCTTGCCTCCAGGCTAAAAGACTATCCTTTCCATAAGTGTCCTTTTTCCCAGACTCTTCCTCCTCTTTTTCTTTTTCTAGATGCTCCTCTAGGCATTCCTCCTGGTTATTGGCAATCAAGTTAAAGTGAAGCCTCAACATTGAACACAAGTCTTCGGGTCCATTCTGAATATATCCAGGCAGAGTAGGATTGTCTTTTTTCATATTCCAGACTCCAGTTACATGTAAATGTAAATTAGGATTTTATTACTTTTTTCCCAATCTTATCACATCATGAATTACATTGCACTTGAAATAAACTAAAACCCCTTACCCTTTTTCACACATATAGTTATTTAGTAATTTCTCTTGTATCTTGTACTTGTGCTTTTAAAGTTTTTTTGTTCCTATTAAATTTCTCCTCTTTGATAGGCCCTATTATTTCTGTTTCTGTTGAGACCAATTTGATCTCCAAGCACTCTAGCTAAGGTTGGTTCTTGTTATTTGTGATGTCTCAGACATCAAATACCATTGACAGCTTAGCAAACTGGCATGTTATCTCAGTAACTATTAATCTGTAAGATCCCTGAGATCAGGGACTGCTCACTCTCTCTTTTAAATAAATGCCTAGTTCCTATGAATATGCCAGACACATAGTATGTGCTCAATAAATGTTTGTTTACAAATCCTGAAAGTTGAGTCATTCAAGATGGGAAAATATCATTCAGAGCAGTTAAATTCTTCTCTTTTTGTCTGTTTGCTTATGTTGGGCTGCAATTTCTCCATATCAATGTTAATTTTGCCCTTTCCCATCTGGCTGGCATTTTTTCCTGACAGAGAAGAAACAAGCAAAACACGAAGTGAGACATTTTACTTTCTTTCTGTCACTCATGCTATTTCATGCCATTCATCCAAATCAATGAAACAATGTTTTACTTTGTCTTCTTACTCCAAGTACAACTTTAAAAAGTCATTTTGGTTGTCGTGAACAATATATGCAGGACTCAACTCATTCTGGTATTTTGCATTCTTTACATTTGTGGTAGATTAAAGATGGCTGTAAATTCTTTGTCATGGAATTTCTTTCTCAAACCACTTGAAATTGGGCTAGACTTGTGACAGCTTGGATCATAGGGTCCCCATGGCGATGTTAGACTACAAAACTGAGACAGCTTGGGTCCCTGAGAATCTTAGGGGGCAGATTAATATGCCCTCAAATCTTTTAGTTTAGAGTGAAACAAACTTCTATTTTGTTATTTTGGGTCTGTTACACGGAGCCAGACCTAACCTAATGGATAGAACTTCTTTGTTAACCAACATTAGATCCAGAGTAGCAATTTCTAAGTAAATTTCTTAATTTTGAATGTTATTGCTGTTCTTTTATTTTATGTTTGTCATTTGAACATTGAAAAGGAGATGGAAAAGGGATGTGGAATTGACTCAGACAACAACCTGGCAGATACGCCTCTGGAACACAGAACTTGAGGTCTACTGTGAGATTTCTCTAATTTTCTTATGAAAGAGTTATGATTTTTATGCTTTACTTTCTTTAAACTTTTCTCTGGAAACCATTAAATCTTACATAGAGAGCTAGACCTAATAGTACAAGAATTCAGTGTTACATTTTCCTCTAATTATTTTCTATGTGTTAGCCTTGTTTCTCTAATATAATAATAGTATGAGGAAGGAACGCATATCTTATACTCTCTGTAGTATTCATAGTTTGAGAACTCTGCAAGGCACATAATAAAACTGAGTTATGTTCAAATATCTACTATAGAGTCACTGAAAATATTATCATTATGTTGGCTTATGTATTTTCCTTTATATATCACCTTCTAATGCTCAATGATTTTTGTTTATGACCTATTTGTCATAAACATATAGGTTTTGTACATTTGTCATAAACAAATAGGAAATTTTTTCAAAGATTCCCCATACATTTATTATCCATTTGAATATTTTTCTGTGATACTTATTATCATGTTTCCCTCTAGAATTGTGAACATTGTTATTGCCTACGTACAAGAAAGTCATCATAATATGTTGATTAAAAATTATATTTCCTTGAGAGAGGAGTTACATTTATCTAAGAATTTTTTTTTTAAATCTCATTTAAGGTCATACACTTTTAAAGCACTAAGCAACATTAATAATCATCATATCTAACATCTGTTTAATACACATAAGTAAATGGAAACTTGGGGTATTTTCCTCCAGGGAAATAAAATACATGATTAAAAATATGTGGAAATCATGTCCTAACCAAAATTATGCATCATTTAAAAAAACGTTTATGTATGTAATTCTGAATTCATCCAAAATCTTAAAGAAAACTTCAATAGAATGAAAAAAGAGAGATTTGAAAAATAGGATCATAAATGCTTTGGGTTGCTTCTGGCAAATACTAAATAATCAGATCCCGTTCATGATTAATATGTTAAAATGTGCTGCAGTAATGTTAATGTTATGGCAAAAACAAGCTTAGCTCATTTTCCTGATTATTATTCATTATTTTTTAAAAGTCCGTCTCACATCAACAATTGGTGACATACTAGAAGGTATTATGGAAGGATATATAGTCACTGCATGTGAAGTCAGGTAAAATAAAACCTGGTTTACAGATTTAAGCCTTTTAGCTGTAAATGGCAACAGTCAAGTTAATAGAAATATTGAAAGTAAAAAAGTTTAAGCTCTAACCACCTTCTCCCTTTTCCATTAAAATATTTCCCTTTATGAGCACTGTCTTAGTAATTATTGGATTGTAATTTGTGAGCTCATTCAAGCAAGAGATTGCACCTGAGGGCTGGAAGGTTAAAAAATTAGGTCACTCTTGGGGGCTGGCCTGGTGGTGCAAGCAGTTAAGTGCACATGTTCCACTTCGGTGGCCCAGGATTCACCGGTTCAGATCCTGGGTGCCGGCACAGCACTGCTTAGCAAGCCATGCTGTGGCAGGCGTCCCACATATAAAGTGGAGGAAGATGGGCACAGATGTTAGCTCAGGGCCAGACTTCCTCAGCAAAAAAAAAAAAAACAAAAAAAAAAACAAAAAAAGAGGAGGATTGGTGGCAGATGTTAGCTCAGGGCTAATCTTCCTAAAAAAAAAAAAAAATTAGGTTACTCTTTTCCCTTCACTTTTTTTGAAGCCACAAGGAATTTTGACTCAGTTTCTGTCTGTGCCTCTACTTAATTTCCACCATCCTTCACCTCCTGCTTCCCCATCACCATCTCCTGGGGCTCCCTTTGTTCCAATCGCATAAACCCTGTCCTGGCTGCTCCAAGACAGTGTTATTCTGACCTTTGTGTTTTTGCGATCTGCCAGGAACAGCGCTTGTAGATGACTTAAGAATCTAAGTTGTGACTCCAGGCAAATTTCAGTTCATTAAATAAATAAAAGTTTAACATTCAGTTTCTGCCTCTTTTGTTCCCTTTTCTCCCTCACTGGTTATCTCTCCTAACCATCTTGTCTCCTCTAAGATTTAGGTCTTCAATGTCTTCCTGCTGTATAGACCCTCTTTCCATCTAAACAGGGAGCAAGTTACTTACATCTTGGCCATCTCATTCACACCAATGGACACATAGTTTTGCATATTAAATCCTTTATCTGTGGAGTAAAAATTTTTGGCCTTGGTTAAAGAGATTCTGCCTCCTGGAAAAGTGCTGAGTTGTCTTTTCAAGCTAAGCAATCCTGCAATTGGTTTTGAAAGTTGAAGCATTTTAGAGTGACTGAGGAAGCCAAGCAGAAGGAACCAGTTGGCTCCCAGTCTCTTTCTTTCCTTGATTCAGTCTTCTTATTGCTTTTACCCTATGCTCAGTTCTGACTTCCAGGTACCCATAGTCCCAAGCTCAGCCTCATAGGCGCTCCCCATTTTCCTCGTGCCGCTTCTGATCAGCTTCTCACCACAATCTCCCCATCTCCCATTTGAGCTCACTTTTCATCTATTGCGCTGTCCTGCCTGGAACACCTAGCTTCACGTCCTCTAGCCCCAAAGTCTCCCTATAGGGCTTAAGCAGAAGGGTTACAGAATCTGTTAGGTTGGGGATAAGAAAAGGAACAGCCCTGGTGAAAGGGAAGCACACAGCCCTATATCTGGCCATGTGCCAATGGTGGTGATGGTGGTGGGATGATAGTGACGATGGTGATCATTGGTAATGATGATCATGATCATGATACTAAAAAACCAGCATACGTAAACTCTGGGAACCTTCTAATAATAAGGCAGGATAACCGACAACACGCGATAAGAAAAAGAAAAGTAAATAAACACTACGGTGGTACAAGAATACAACAAAAACTCAGCCATCTGGAGCTCTTAAAGATTGATAATAATAACAACTACTTAGCGAGCAGTGGCCAACGTGGCAGACATTGTGCTACCTTCAGGATAGAGCAGCAGGTGTTAACTACGTCTGCCTGTAGTGGCTCTCTCCTGCGAATGTGCTAGGAATGGGAATCACAGGGATGAAGAATTGTTGATGTTTACTGAACTTTTATTACGTCATTGAGGTGAGCACTGTCCATTATCTTATTTAACCAAAACACCACAACTCCTGTCCTCCCGTAAGGGAGGTACGATTGTTATCCCCATTTTGCAAATGAGGAAACTGAACTTAAAGATGTTTAATAAATTATCTAACATTGTTCAGCTAATAAATGGGAGGCCAGAACTTGAAGGCAATCTCTGTTTGATTGCAAAGCCCATTCTATGCTGCATCCAACTGCCACAGGGTAATACACAAAACCGCTTCAGGGCTTGCGCTGGGATTGAAGGACAGAGTTACAGGATGACAACGGTGGAGGTGGGAGTGGGACGCGTGGTGAGAAAACTTGCTCTAAGGCCAGGTATTGCAATTAAGACAAACCTTAATTTTAAACTTCTGGCAATGAAGTAAAAAAGGAATCATGGTTTTTCGTTTTTTTTTTTTAGTATGAGCTCTCTTTAATTGACAACAGCCCAAAAACACATCAGAAATTTCAGTCATTCAAGCATGTTTTCTGTGAGTCTCTGCACCATGCCTATTATTTTGTGGGGCAGTGGGAATAAAAATAATAACACTGAGTTGCCTGCTCTGAAGGAAAAGACAGCTATGTAAACAAACAATGTGAATCTAGTGTGACAAGGCAAGCGCTGGTGCTTTGGGAACACAGACTAGGAGGTCATAGGCCATCCTGGGGTAGTCAGAAAGGTTTTCAGGAAAAGATGATCCCTGAGTTGAATTATGAATGACCAACTGGATTTTCCAGGCAAAGGATGGAGGGAAGAACATTGCCAGCAGACAAGCCCAAGTGAGAAGGTCTGGATATGAGACTGGCTTATTCTAGGACATGGCAGAAGCAAGGTGTGAAATGAGGGTGGGAAAGTAGGTGGGAGCAGATTATAGAGAGCTTTTTATGTAATCCAAATGTATAGATCTTACCCTAAAGACACTGGCGGAGCCACTGGAAGTTCACAAGGGAGTGAACAATCAGGTTTTTGCTTCAGAAAGCTGATTTTGGAAATAGTGTGGAAATGGATTAAAGAGAGCAAGGCCATAAAAATTGAGGGAGAAGTCTTTTTGCAGGAATCCAGTTGAGAAATAATAAGCCTGAACTCAGGAGATAAAAATGGGTAGAGAAAGGAGAGGATATGAGAGATGGCAAAGAAGTAAAACTTAGAGACCCAACCGGTTGTGGGAGTGAGAGTGTGGAAGGTCAGGACTACCAGGTTTCTGCCTTAGGAACCTGGAGATGCCATTCACTGAATCAAAAGGAACATCGGATCCAGGAGAGTGGGAGTATTAACAATGTAGTTCATTTACCCACGTTGGGGTCCAGGTGCCAGTGGTACAACCAGGTAAAGCTGTGCCATAGGCTCAGCAGAGAGACCTTGGCCCAAGACACACATTTGAGAGTCATCAATGTGCAGGCAGTAGTTGAAGCCATGCGAGTGACTCCTGGTGAATTCAAACCATCCCTTGTATAAAGCGATACTGAACCACATGATGGACAATATCCAAAAAAATGGTTTCACAGATGATTTAAAACTGTTGGTCACATTTGTCTTCTCACATTCACTTTCAAGAAAAGGTGACAGCAGAACATAAATTATAATTGTATAAAGACATTTCTCCTTGGACCTAAAATAATGTAATTTAGATATGTAGTTTTCTTATATCTAAAAGTATTTTACAATACCTGGCTGCTCATTAGAATCGCCACAAGTGCTTCTGAAAAATTCCAAGATGTTCTAATTCAGTTATTCTGGGGGAGGGGCCCAACTTTATAGTATATATATACTATATATATGTATAAAATGTAACTCCACCATGCAGCTGGAAATAAAATGATTGGCATCGTGTCCCTAGATAATTCCTCCTGAATATCAGTTGTCTCAGCCGGTTTTGGACAAGAGCTCTAAAGCAAACAATTCAAGACTAGGTGAGTCATACACTTTCGATTCCAAGCATCTTGTTAGCAAAGATGATATTTTTACATAAAAATTAAATTTCCTCCATGAGTTCTTGCTTAGCCAGATTGAAAATATCCCTCTTCTGCATAAAAGTTCTGGAGTGGAGAGAGAAGGACAAGACGTTTTCAAGAAGCAGCCTTAGACTCCTTCAAATGTTTGTCCGGCAGAATTGACGCCTCAGGGTTGCGCCACATAAGGAAAGAAGAGAAGACCTTGACAGGAATATTTTGAAAGCAAATTCTCATATACACTACTCACAGATTACCTGTGAAATGAATGAAAATTCATTAAATATCTTACACACTGAAATCCTCCTTGTTTTAATTCAACCTTTGGTCAGTCATAAGACACATTAGGATCAGGATGTCACAAAGTTGGTATTATGAACCTCAGCTCTTATACTGAAACTGCATGACAGTGCTTGTTAAAAATATGTGTTTACAAAGTTTACTGTATAAAATACCACTAGAACTTTTGCTTCTGGCCATAAGGAACTATCTTGCAGGAGACTAATTCTTCCACCAAGAACAAGTAGAAAAGCTGGATAAAATACCGGGGAAAAAAGTCTATGTGAAAGGCACCAGAAGGGTGCCAAGGCAGTCAGGACTTAAGGTTTAAGATCACAGAGAAAAGGGAAACTCAAGGAGAATTCAACACTCTACATTGTTTTTCCCTTCAGGAATTCACTGATTCCTATGTGACATTGGTGGAGAGAATGAAAAGATAAATAGAAAGCAGCTACTAAGGACAGAGAATATGAGTAAAGCTTTCAGCAGTTTTACAGGACTAAGAAGATAAAAATTAAAATTCAAGGCTAGCCAGGGGAGAGGAGCCCTGGAAAACACCCAGCCTTTCAACTGACCCTGAAGGAGGATGACATGTGCATATGGCCAAACTGGACACAGACCAGGCCTTCTGAAGGGTGAAACCCAGCCTCAATTAGCTCTGCCCTGATTGAATTAAGGTGATTTCCTCCTGCTCCAACTGCCAGCAGGAGTTAAAAAATAAATCCTCTTTGGATGTGGAAAACATCCTCTAGGTTTGCAGTGTTAATATAAAGTCAATACACAGAAAAATACACTTAAGCACATCACAGTAAGATTGCTGAAAACCAAAAATAGAGATAACATTAAAAACAGAGGAAAAAAAGACACATTGCCTTGAAAAGTGCAAAATATAAGACTTAACATCAACTTTGCAGTTGGAAAGATAGAATCCAGAAGACGATGGAAAGAAACAAGTGAGGTACTGAAAGACAATAACTGCCAACCAGAATTTCTTAAACTATAGGGAAGTGCAGTGGAGGAAAGAATGATCTTTTCAATAAGTGGTACAGGGCCGATTGGATGCTTACAGTGAAAAACATGAATTTTGACCCCTTCCTCAGATCATATATGAAAATCACTTCCAGGTGGATAACAGATCTAAATGTGAAAGGGAAATATTTTCACGACCTTTGCATAGGCAAACATTTCTTAAACAGGAGACAAAAATGCACCAACCAGAAAGGAAACAGCTGATTAATTATACTAAGTGAAAATTAAGAACTTGTGTTCGTCAAAGGCCACCATTAAGAGACTAAAAGGGGAAGTCACAAAATAGGTGAAGATATTTGCAATAAATATGCTTGAAAAGGACTCATAGCCAGAAAATATAAAGAATTCTTTCAAAGAAACAAGAACAACCCAATGGAAAAAATAAGCAAATGACTTAATCGTCACTTCACAATTGTGGATATCCCATGGTCAACACTCACGTGAAAACATCCTCTACCTCATTAGTCACCATCAGGAAAATACAAAATAAAGGCTCAATAATATATTGATAACCACTCCCTAGAATCTTTAAAATGAAAAAAAAAAGGCAGAGGCAATGTTATTTGTTGACAAAAATATGAAGAAATGGAGCACTTTACCCAGCTGGTGGGGCTGTCAACTATTTGACGGTGTAGGCAATAGTGTTGGTGTGCTCCCTGTGTCTCCTCAGCATCCACCACTCCCATGCACACTTGCCTGACAGTTGCCAACAGCAAACACCCATGACTCTTTGAGGACCTCCTTTAGGTGCCATAACTTGGTTGGCCTGCATGTGGGGCAGGCCCAAAGAGCTGGGGAGTTAATTCCCTGGGAGATGGTCTCAATAAATGACTGCTGGGAGTTACCAGATAAATATGGCTAAGCCTCATCCTCAGTTGGGATAGCTCTGAGGCTGTCCTACGTTGCCTCCCAGAGTTTCACAGCGGGATTGAGGCTCAGTTGTCTGCAGCAGCAATCCGCTCCCTAATTCTAGAGTGATTTCAAACACACTTCTGCCAGGGGTCGAAGGAGTTCACTGATCCCAGACCAGCTTCCAATGTGAATTTTTTGGTTTAATAGTCCCATACCATATAGTATTAATCCAGACTCCACCTCTACATGTGGCACAGGCCTGGGGTTTCATCTCTCATGGACAACTTGAACCTCTCCTTAGTTAAAGCTGTGGACAAACTGCAGGCTTCTTTTTGTTTCTCTGAGCCAGTGGACACAGTTTTTTAGATCTCATCCTATGAACAAGGAAGATATTCCGGCTAAGGCCTCTATACAAGGAATTCATTTCCAGCTTCACACAGGCCAAAGTTCATGTCTTTTGTCCCTAGTCCCTAGACTTTAGAGCCTATATCTGACCTGAAACTCATTGGGCAGTAATTCACTCCTTACTACTGCTTTGGTGTTGATTTCTCTCTTCATTTTTGCCACATAGAGGTTTCGCTTTCTTTTTTGAGCTCAGCTTTTATAGTAGATGCTGTTGGCCCATATCATCTCGGCAGTAGCTCTACATGTGGAAGGCTACCTATCACCCTCACTTGTGCCTCCCAGCCTGAGAGCTTTATATTGGATGTGGGGACACTCAGCTTGCAGGCAGGGCAAGCTAGAAATGCCAGAGAATTAACGCCCCCATGCAGCTGTCACCCAATGACAGATGGGCATTTGGTGGATAAATACCCTAGTTTCCCCACCCCTCAGTCAGGATAGCTCAGACAAGTTCCACTAAGCTCCAGTTGCTCGCATTGGCAACTTGTGTGATAATGCATTCTTCAAGGGCTTTATTTCATTTCCTATGTCTCCATTCCTGCTCCCAGTGTCTCCTGGAATTACTGCCTAAAGAAATTATTGGCACTCAAGTCCTTGACTTGGGAACTGCTTTTAGGGACAGAGACATCATCAACTAAAGTTGATCATACATATAATCTGTGACCCAGCACTTCCTCTCCTGAGTCCACGTACAATGGAAATGCATATAAATGTACGTCAAATGACACATACAAAAATATCTATGGATGTATATTCATAATGCTGCGAGTTGGGAACAACTCAAATGTCCATCAACCATAAGATGGATAAATAGATAGCAGTGTAGTCACAAAGTGGAATACTACACATCAAAGTGAATGAATGAACTGTCACTAAACATAACAACGTGGAAGAATCTTGCAGACACAATGTTGAGCTTAAGAAGCCAGACACAAAAATATACACGCTGTATAATCCACTGATCTCTATATCATAGTATTGGTGCTATATTGTTATTGGGCGCTATATCATGCAAGCCAGAGTATAAATTATATAATAAATGAAAAATGAAATATCTTCTACTATAATTTAACAAAATAAGGAACAGTTCATTTGGGTTTTCTTCTCCTTAAACGTTATTTAAATTGTTAGCTGATCACGTTTGTGAGGATACTTATTATTTTACAGTACAAGGCTTGAAAATCCATAATATTCCCTTATTGATTGATGTGCTTTATGATGTTAATATCTTAGTGGCCTTATTTCCTCAGTGTCTGATTAATTACACGCATACAATGATATCCATAGTATGGATGTGACTCTCATTTTAATTGATGCAATTAAAAATAACATGGCACAGACTTTTCAAGTTTAACAAGTAGAAATTAATAAATGGATGGTTCACATTTTAAGTCATCAGCATATCAAAAAGAAACCAAGGCAACTGCAGGTAACTTTTGGTTGAGATAATTGGTTTGCCACTCCAAACTGAACCCTTTGGGGTCAACAATTTCTTCAGTAACCATATTAGCATATTTTAATACCTGTTGAATCTAGAGACTCACTAATACGCTTAGTAAATGAAATTGCTATTTATAGTTATTAGCATATTTAATCTTCATCCTGGCCACAAGACTCTGAAAGCATTATTAAAATCCCATTGTAGTAACAGAATCTCTGTGAGTGTTTAGGATCATTCTGCTGCAGCATAAGCAGGAAAATAGAATCCCATCTTTTGGAGAGAACCTTTCCCTTTTCAGCGTGGGCTCCTAACGCGGGCTTTCTGAGAGGCAGCTCAGGGTGGCTCTGGAATCACATTGCATGGCTGTGAATTCTCGCTCCATTACTTAGCAGTAGGTTAGCCTTGGGCTAGCTGTTAAACTCTGTGTGCCTCAGTTTCCTCGTCTGTCAACTCAGAATAATAACAGTACGAGTTACTATGAGATTAAATAAGTGCAATGCTCTTTGAACTGTATGTGGCATAAAGTTAGATACCTTCATTTATTCAGCTAATGTTTATTGAGCCCCTATTATGTGCCAGGGACTATCTAGGCACTTGGATATATCAGTAAACAAAACAAAGTTTTCTGCCCAAGAGTGTTTACTTATAGTCTAACCAAGGAGACAAACAATAAACATAATAAATAAGCCATGTATATTGTGTGTTAGAAGGTGATGGGAACCACGGGAAAAGGCACATGCAGACTAGGGTGAGGGAGGTCAGCAGGGGCCAGGCAGTTTGCAGCAGATAAAGTGGTCAGGGTGGGTCTCAACGAAAAGGTGAAATTTGAGCAAAGGCTTGAAGGAGGCAAGCGGGTTTAGCTAGTGGATTTCTGAAGAAAGAGAGCTTCAGGAAGAGGAAAGAGCTGGGCCAATGTGCTTGGCATATTCAAAGAATAGCAGGGAGGCCAGTGTGGTTGGGGACAAATGTACGAGGGGCTGTAGGAGCCCAGGTAAAGGGGCTGGATCTTACAGGGTGTTGTAGGCCCTTATAAGGACTGGCTATTGCTCTGAGTGAAATTATTGTTGTTGTTAATCATCATTACTCTTTCCAAGACAGGACATCTTTGCTATAGATGTTGTCTGAGGTATTTCTGTCCCATTTTTTGGTACCCAAGTGACAATCAGTGAAAGATGTTATGAGATTGGCTCCTTTCAAGGCCCCAGGACTTGCCAAGACAGCCAAGGACAAAAGTCATGAGCTGTTTGCCGATTCAAGGTAGTATGAGATCCAGCCTATGTGAATGTGTGTCCCCGGGCAGGATCAGCACTGTCGCTTTGGAGGGGAGGCAGTGGTGGTGGATGTTGGCGGAATTTCTCTCTCTTTAGAAGCATTTCTATGTTGGTGTTTAGGCCAGTCACCAGCCTTTTAGCTATCAATAACTCAAGGAGGAAGATCCTCTAGATACTTCGACACCTCACCAAGCCTCTTCCTTAAGCCACACAGGGCTTAAGTAAGGACAGGAAATCCACTTACATGGGGAAGAAGCGATATGGTGTGAGAAAAAGGAAGAAAGTTCTTTATCTGTCTCCTCTCTGTGTGTTCCAGATCCCCGCCCATCTTCCCAAAGCACACTCCTAGCAGACCTACGGTATGCGTGGGTTGTGCAGGTGTGTGCAACTTGGTGTATGTCTCTGTGCCTGTGTGCCTGTGTGTTTTTGGTTACTTATAAGTGAAAATATCAGCAGTGGTTTCAGCAAATTATGGGAATGAGTTAGACAAAGAGTTCACAGGAGTCTCCAGAGGGCATAGGAAGATTTAATTGCCTCTCCTCGCCTGTGTCTGGCTGGTGTGGAATAACCTCAGCTGCTTTTTGCATAAGAAGTGTTCCTCACTTCGTGATTCTCCAGGTAACAGGCCAGTTTCCACTGCTGAATTGATTTTGTTCCAAGTTTTCTGTGCATATTAAATAGGATGGGCTGACTCATTGTCTCCCAAATTCTTTGAGCTTCATAACCAAGAGAGATTCAGCTAGAACCAATGTGACTCTCATCCCTGTCTCTCTATGCTCATGGCTATACTGTCTTGTTTGCCTGGAGGCCGCACAGCTGGAAAACTGAACTCTTGCTCTTAGCCCTCCCCGCCTGCATCCTGCCCTGCTTCAGGAATTTCTGGTTACCGAACTTACCAAATGTGCAAGGAAGCAAGCACCAAAACGTCTTTGTTGTCTCAGCCATTCACAAATAATTTAACAGCCTACAAATTATTTAAAAGCAATCTAGCCCGAGTTCTCAGAACTTCCAATCATATTTTAGTACTTGCTGCTATGACATTCTTTGGGCATATTTCTTCGCCCTTCTGAGTACTTCATTGGCTTTTTTCTATTATCTCCTACATCGAGTTTATGTTTGCCCACCCTAGATGTTGTGGAAAACACAATCTTTCTTTTCTTTCTGTCCTCTAGCTTTCCCGTTCCGGTCCATAGAAAGCCACTGAAGAAGACTTTCCTTTTGCAGCTCCTTCATCTTTTTCTCAGCTGTTCCCTCCCCCGCAATAGTAACTGGGCACCCACTCCATGCCCAGTGTTCTCCTTTCCAATCCTCAGAACAACAAGTCTTCAGGGAAGGCACTATTCACCTTTTGTTACCAATCAGGAAACCAAAGCATGAAGCAGGCAAGATATTGGCTTGAGGCCATACAATTCCCAAGTCAGAGGACCAGAATTTGAATCCAGATCTTCTGCTCCACAGCCTGATTCCATTCCTTGCCTTGCTTTTTCCACTAGATGCCTCTTTATTCTCAGAGCACCCTCTATCATGTATCCATAGGCTGTCTCCCTTTGCTTTTTCTAGGTCTCTAGACTGATTCTTCCAGAGTCTACTCTAATCTATCCCAACCATATTTGTGAGTGTAACAAAGGGGAAGAGTGCTTACACAGTCTTATAGATGCAACAGCAATCAACCCTCCTCTAGTGAAAATTCTGGTGTATCTTGAGGTGGCTATGCAGATTGTGTTTACTCAAGAGGGCACTTGGCCCAATCAGATCTCAGAGACTGAATCCTCTCCTTCCCAACAGGACATGATTAGCTTTGCACTGTCTGGAGTGCAGTAGAAAGGCAAGGCTTCCTTTATTTTCTAAGCCAGGGTCGTAAGACTTCAGCAGCTTTGCAGGGCAAGAGTGAGGGAGGGTGGCATTTATACCAGGGAGAGGTTGACAGCAATGTCTTTAAATGAAGGAAACCCAGGCAGAAATCTAATTTCTCATCTTCTCCAAGTGCCAAAGCACTCCCCCTTTTAAAATTATTTAGTTAGGTCTCAGTGGGAGCTGGTCTCTTTGTGGAGTATTTATGTGTGAATGTGTGAGGAAAGGAGAGAGTCTGTATGTGTATGTGTCTATGATGATATCTCTCTCTCCCAAAGAATGAAATGTGTGCAAGTTCAATAAAAATTGGGCAAACTTAGACCAGATCTGCAGTGCCTTTCTCTCCACCCATGTTCTTCATCTTCTGCTGACTCAGGACTGAGACCTTCGTTTTCAAGGCACCCCTCCTCCATGCTCTGGCTGACCTTGCCTCCACTTGATGGACCCACCAATCTTTCTTTCTCTGGCGCCATCATTTTCTCCTCTTCCTTGTACATATCCTCCCTATCTTGAAAATGCCTTTATTTGTGACCCTGCCACTCTCTCACCACTACATGCTCTCTCACTATATTCACAGCCAAACTTAAAAAGAAAGTCGTATACAACTCACCACGTCTCTCTTCTTCCTCCTCTCAAAGCAACTGAAGTTGTCCTTTTAAAGATTATCATAACCTCCTGGTCACCCCACCTGATGGTTTCTGCTCATTCTTCCTGGACTTTCTGCAGCTTCAGGATCTTGACAATGCTCTTGCCCTTGTTTTGAGAGTCTCTTCCTCCGCGCCTTCCAACACTCCCCTTCCCCACCTCAGATCCATCTGTCTCCCTCTTCCATTCTCTGAGACTCTGGCTTTATGTGAATCTCTCCAAGAGACTCATTCCTTCTCAAGAACTCAAATAGGATTGCTACACAGATGGCTTTGAAAATACATGTCTCGTTCTATCCTTTCTCTTGGCTCCAGTCCTACGGGTATAACTATTAAATATTTCCAACTAGATGTCCCGTGATCACTCTGAAGTCAAAATGGCACAACAAAGACATCATCATTTTCTCCAGAGTTAGTTCCCCCGATGTCCTTATGTTTGGTAGCAACACTATATTCCTGTAAATTACTACAGTGTAAAACCCAGTTCTCTGGTGTTTTTCCTTATTCTTCAGATGATGTAGATTTTTATCTTTTCTATGAATTTTCTATCTTTTCTATGAATGTTTTTCTTTCTATTCTCACTCATGTCCCCTAGTTCTTCATTGATCTGTCATTAATCTATTTTTGTTTTTGTACTAAATTCTCTGTACTTTGGGTACACTTTCTGCCCACTTTCTTTGCATGCTGTTAACAGACTAATCTTCCTAAAAGACTTCCACTCATCTCCTCAAAACCCTTTTCTAGCTCCTCATTGCCAACATAACAGAGCCCACACCCCTTAGCCTTGCATTTAGAGTGTCCCCACCAATGTGAGACCACGTCTTCCACCTTTCCAGCCTTATCTTCCATGTCTTTCCCACATAAACCCACACTCCTGAGGTTTCTCTCCTCTTCACTCTCCAAAACTACCTCCTCACCAACTTCTTTCCTAACTTCATGCCTACCCCTTATCATTCTTTCCTTTTGAAATACTACCCACCCCCTTTTATCCTATTTGCCCTAGGAAACCTTCCATAATTCTCCCAGCTAGAGGGACCTCAGCCCCTATATATAGCCCGGGTTACTTGGTGTCTCTACCTCCTGTTCTTACACAAGTGCTTCAATTCCTTCCTATGTGGTCCCAAGCATTTGTTATTTGTACAAGTGGTTTTTTCCTCCCAACTACACTGTAAGATCATGTTTACATTCTCCATAACATTTGAGATAGAATCTTTCACTTATTTATTGAACAAGAATAGTCTCCACTTTGTGTGGGGTGGGGGGTGCATGTGTGTGTGTGTAAGAGTAGGGGGAGAGGTTGTGGGAAGAAAACATTAGAACTCCAACTTATATTTATTTTTTCCACATTTAAGTTTTTATTTTGTGAACATTTTATAGTGAAATAATATTTGAGTACAGAATTCATGTATTCAACATTTAAAGGTGGTAATTCACTATAAAAATATACCTGAGGATCGTCTTAGAATGGACTCACTAGAAACAGAGTTGGAGGTAAAGAGCTGCATTCAGAAGGTTGATTGGGAATGCTCTGGGAGATACATCTCCCAGGAAGGGAGGAGGCAGGACGGGGCAGAGAGAGAAAGTGACCTGCAATGTGTTTGCAGCTGAGGTCTCAGCAGATCCTACTGTGAGCTCTGGAGCTGGGAAGGCCCTTTAGGGTTTTCCTGAATTAAAGTAAAGGGGCTTGGCCTTCCCACCTCCACATTGGGCCGTCATTAGTCATGGGACACCCCCTTGGAGGAGAGGCTACCTTGAGTGAGGCAGTTCCCTTCAGCTGAGGGCAATTCCCAGTGAAAGATGCAGCTGAGACAATGTCAACCCCTATTTCCAGCAGCAAGGGGTTTTATGCATCATCCCATAGGGACATATTTTCAGCAGCGAGGGACTATGAGCATTAGCCCTGAAGAGGGGATCTAAGTGGAGCACCACAGTATCCACTACAATGGCACATTCTCGTATTTTTTCCACATTTAAGTTTTTATTTTGTGAACATTTTATAGTGAAATAATATTTGAGTACAGAATTCATGTATTCAACATTTAAAGGTGGTAATTCACTATAAAAATATACCTGAGGATCGTCTTATAATGGACTCACTAGAAACAGAGTTGGAGGTAAAGAGCTGCATTCAGAAGGTTGATTGGTCACAGTGATCAAGAATTGTCTCATTTTGGGTTGACACTGGCAGGACTCTAAGCAGGGCAGTCAGACACAGACAGGACTTTAATCTGTGCCAGGTGGCTGAGCAGCAGGTGAGTCTCTCACAGACGGCCATCCCTAGGGCTCAGCACCTAACAGTGGACCAGCCTTTGGGTGTCCTCTGGGTATCAAGAAACAGAAATGTGCCCCTGGTACAATCTGATGCTCAAACTGAAAACGCCAAAGAGGCTATTAAAACAGTGTTGGGAGCAGGATTCGGAGAGTGAATTATAAAGGTGCAGAAGAGGCAATTAACGATGGAGATGGCAGTACCACTTGGTTATCTTCAGGTCCTTTTGACTCTGAGACTTCATAATGCCACAATCTCCTGGGGAATAGGGAGAAAAATATGAGTGTGAGAAAAACAAAGAAAAAAATGGCAAAATCAGAAATTTTAAAATAGCTAATATTTAATTTGCCTTTTAAAAGTCCTGATTATTGATTCCTTGTCTTGCTTGCTGATAACTGCTGAACTCCTTGCTCTACAAATCCCCAGGTTGGCTCCCCCTCCACATTCAACTTCATGCTTTCATTTCTTTGTTTCCTTTTTATTTTTTCATAAAACAAATAGGCCAAATCTCCTCTCATGTTGTCCTTAGGCCAGGTTTCCAAGGAAGGCAGCTTCCTGCCAAAGTCCCACAGCTCACACAACACAGAAGACAGTATACACACACATCAGTACACACAGACACACAGTCACACACACACAGAACAATCCCCCAATCATACCCTTCTCCAAAGGCAAAAATGCCTTTATGTCCACTTTCTCTTGGAGCCCCTCCCTTCTGCCTGCATCTGTTTTCTGCACCCCGCTCATCTTGCCCCTCTTGCTGCTTTATTTTAGGAGATCCGCTCTTAGAGCCCATTCCAGGAAGATTCAGGGTCTTCCAAGCGCCAGATTCTTTCCAAGGTCTCTCAAAGCTCAGATCCCAGTCGTCTACGGGAGTTTCCATTTTGAGCCTCCCCAAGCAACCAGCAGGCCAGAGACATGGATGAGATTTCCTCTCCTCCTGGCGCATTTATCAGAATCTCTGTCAGGGGCTGGGCAGGAGGTAGGACAATTTCAGTGTGAAGAGTAGCTGTTAACCAGTTCTCCGTGAGCCCCTTCCGGCCCTAAGTGACCCCAGAACACAGCCTATAGAGATGCAGCATGTAGAACTAGCATTATGTATTTGTCCTTCTCCCAGAGGAGATTTTCAGACCCTTTGAACCAGGAAACAGTCATCCATATCATTTTTTTCTTTACATAGTAGCTTTCTCATACACACATTCCTGTGTAGCATGTGAACCTTTTTCATTTGTAGGCATTTTACGAGTAATCAGAACTATAATAACACACAATTTTGTAGCACCCTTCATCCAGGTTCTCACTGCACTTTATAAACAGTAGCTAATTGGAGAGAGACTGCTGTGTATTTATTTAACAATACAGTTGTATCTTCTGTTTTAACAGAATGTTCAGTTCTTTACTGTTTACTGTCAATGTAATTTCCTTCACATAATACAAAATTAATGAGGAGAGAAAAAAGCAAATTTGTTTTTCATTAGTTACTAATTTAAGGATTTCCAAGCTGATTAATCAGAGTCCTTCCAGCCCATCCCCCCGCTCCCAGGCACTCAACTGATCAACCATTTTTCTTCCTAAGAATCTCATTTGCAGTTAAATATTTGCTTTGTTTCCTTAACCTATACTAATTTTCCATTTGCTTATACACCTGCATTTCTCACAGTTCTCTCTTCTCTTCTTGCCTCTCCCACAAAACCCACGTGCCCACGATAGAAACCTGTACACACCATCTCTCCCCCATTTCTCAAGCAACTGCCTCTTCTTCTTCACCTAGTCTCTGAAAATCATGCCTTTCTCTTTCTTTCTTTCTTTCATTTTTTTTTACTATCTTTGAATTTAACTCAGTGGCCTCAAGGGTGATATCTTTCAATTTGGAGTTATCTCCAGATACACACACAGACAGAGATGATAGCTTACTGCTGCTAGGGAGATTATTAACTGCTCATATGACTTCATCACAGAATTTTTTTTGTCTGACAGTTGCTTGTAAAATTTATATTTTTCCTCAAGTTCTCCAACAGCGTTTCTATCATCATCACACATCTTCTCCTGTATTGGGCCCACAGGCAAAACCCAATTATTAGCTGTGAAATAAACAGCACTCCAGCAGAGAGAGACCCTCTCTCCTTTCATTGGAATTCCCCAGCAGGGCCATCTTCGTGGGTGTGTGACCTATGGAGTTATACAGGGTCCCACACTTAGAAGGGCCACCTGCTTGGTTTAATGCTTTGTTGTCACGGTCTTGAAATTCTTAATAACTTTTCAACAAGGGGTCCTGAATTTTCATTTTCCATCAGGCACCACAGTTATGTAGTCCGTTCTGCTTTTTGTTTCTTCCTTCTATTCACAGGTCCTGGGCCCCCATGTAAAATCAAAGAGGTCAAACTTGCCCCTCGGTGCTTAGTATTTCAAGGAAAGGGACACAATAGCCTTCTCTCACAGTGGGAACCTTCCACCATCCTGTTCACCTCCACTGAAAGAATCGCCTCTGAGACTCCTAGATCATTTGCTGCCTTTTACTCTAACACCTTCTTCTCCCCAGTCTAAGACCTCAATTTTTCTCCCCCCTAGGACTCTCTCTGAACTTCGTCTCATCCTCTTCCACCTTCAGGTGATTCATGCTGGTCAGGTGATTGGGGTGACACAACTCAGTAATTCAATGGCAGAGACACTAAGCCTGGTATCTAAGAACCTCTGAACCTGAGGTCTGAGCTCAAATATTCAGCATAGCCTGTAAAAGCTTTCCTGAGAGTGACTAAAATGCTGTCTAGAAGCAACAACTACCAAGAGGTGGCTGAGGGGAAAAGAGGAAAAGAAGTGCTTTGAAAGAAAAAGATTTAAGGATGATAAGATAATCAACAAGAATAAAAAAATAACTGAAGGGGCCAGCCCAGTGGCGTAGTGGTTGAGTTCATGTGCTCTGTTTTGGTGGCCTAGGGTCCATGGGTTTGGAGCTGGGTGTGGACCTACACACCTCTCAACAAGCCACACTGTGGCGGCATCCCACATACAAAATAGAGGAAGATTGGCACAGATGTTAGCTCAGGGCCAGTCTTCCTCATCACAAAAAGTAGATAACTGAGTCTAAGGAAGAGGCACATGATGAAGGCCGCTTATGAAGCCAGATGCAAACAAGTTTGCACAATGAAGTGAAAGGAGACAGGGAAGGTCTCCCCGTGAATATAAAACTGATTGAAATGTCAACTGTCATCTGTTACTTATAGGCCCATTGTGAAGGAAAAGCTGAGACTCTACTGGAAAACAATTTGACAAGAACTGGACATGTCTTTCTCTTCAAAACACACACACACACACACACACACACAGACAACAACAACAACAACAACAACAGCAATCATGGCAATATTATTCTATTCTGTTCGACTTTTTTGGTTAGACAGCAGCTCTTAGAGATCAGGGTCTTTATCTTTTTTTCTTAGGCACTGCCATTTGTCACAGTATCTCACACTTGGTGTGTGTTTTCAAAATACTAGATTGGTTGTGACCCTCTTTCTT
Source organism: Equus quagga (assembly GCF_021613505.1). Classification (NCBI taxonomy): domain Eukaryota; kingdom Metazoa; phylum Chordata; class Mammalia; order Perissodactyla; family Equidae; genus Equus; species Equus quagga. The sequence continues at coordinate 42,963,885 of NC_060277.1, read as the reverse complement.
TTAGTACCTGTGTGTTCTGCATTGGTGATGACATTCCGTGCAGATTCAATAAGATTTGAAGAGTCCCGTGCATGGAACATTCTGCTTGGACTCAAATTCCTGCCTTGCTGTTGCCAACTCTGTAGGTCTGCACATGTGTCTAAACTTCACTGTGCCTTAGTTGCTTCATTTCTAGACACGTTGCTGTGAGGATTAAATGGGTTTATATGCTCAAAGTACTTAGAATGCCTGGCACTCAAGAAATGTCAGCTATTATTATTATCGTTGTCTTCGCTTACTGCCTTGTGAGACAACAGAGCTGGACGGTGCAAAGTGTGCAATGAGGGCCTGCTTTCTGGAGCTCTAGAACCACACTTCTTGCTCCAGGCAAGGGCTGTAATCCTCTCAGGGGTCCATAGCATCCTCATCTTTTATGGCAGGAGCAAGGCTTGATTTGAATGTACAGCTCAGGCCTTCTTCCCTCTCTTTCATCTTCCAGGCAAAAGTGATATATTCCATGCTTATTTCCTGAGGGGATTCACTATGAAGAGTCTTTCTACCCATCCACATCCAGAGCAGACTACAGAAATATGACTGTGCCCTGTGGGTAACATTATGTCCAGATATTGATAAAGCTGGTGCAGTGGTGAATAAGACAGATAGATGAGGATGAAATACCCAATGCATCGGTAAGAACAAAACATATTATACTTGGGCAAAACCTCTTAGGAAAACCAGTGGGGCTGAGTGGTGGACACACTAACATAACTGATAGGACTACGGCACCTGAAGAAAGGCAGTCACCTTTGCCTCTGCATCTCTGCAGCCCCTCAAAAGCAATGCAATCAAACCGCTTACACAATAAAATATTTAGAACATATTATTTAGTTTAACCTGCTTACACAATGATAGACCTTGGCATTTTCCATTGCTTATAGTTTCTTTGTGTAAAGAATTCACCCCATTAGGTGACAGCTGTCCTTGATACTAAAATAACGTTCAATCTCTCTTCTTTTTTTCAGATGCAAACAGGGACATTTGTGACTTGCTTTCACAGTATCTAAAGCACTTGGGTTTTTAATTGATTATTTTATAGAACAGCCAAGCTTGCCATTGGAGAATTCTTTGAATTTTCAAACAAAGCCCAATGCCACAGAAACCCTGCAGAGTCCCAGAATAAAGCAATACTATATCCTGAAGAAAGCATCTGATTTCAGGAGCAGCCGTGCTGACACTCATCAACAACATCCTTCGCTGGCCTCCATAGATGCACGTAAGTGGACTCCTGCTGGACAAGACAGTCACGTCCTGCGACCTTTCAGTTTTCTCTCCACGTAAGTATCAGATTCTCGGACTGCACTTACTGATCAGAGTCAGAGAGCCCCCAAAGAAGAAGTCAGATTACTGGAAAGCAACAGCTCTGTATAGAAGCCAAAGGAAAAAGAAAACAACCATTATGTCCAAGCTTGTTTCCTTAACACCTTCCATCTAAGGAGCTATGTGAAAACACTGGAGCGATTCTTGCTGCAGTGTAGAATTATCTAAGTCACCTTTGCCCCGTGAACACCGCGCATTGTCAGCAGTTGGATTGCCAATTGCCTAATCTAAGCTTTCTGAGTGTTTTTCACTGATAATAATAATAATAATAATAATAATAACAACAACATGTTAAAAGAATAGCTTCCTAGCCTAACATTTCTTCAGATGACAGCTGGATGACTCTTTTATTCCTTTTGGTGCAGCCACCCATGAGCGTGAAAGGACAATAAGATATAAGATGCTGGAAGAATGCATTTAACCCAATGCACTGTGACACTAATGGAGTACATCTCAGACGTGGTAATATTAAACTATTTGCATTAACTCTCCCTTGTTGCTGGCAATCACACTGTGACAAGTGTCATCTTCAGCAAGGAGATAACCTTAAACATTCAATTTTAGCACAAACATCTTTTACCAGCAATGAGTGATCGCAGAAAAACAAGTGCTCCTACATAGATTTCCCTTGTATATCCTGACCTAGGTAAGGAGACAAGAAAGGCCAACTAATTAACACGATGTTTTGAAGCTAATACTCAGGAGTGCCTATCCTTCTGATTTCCATTTGTAAATATTTTCTTTTTTTCTCTGCTTGTAATGAAATTTGAAGTTAGGAAGACTTTTAATTGGCTTTAGCAGGTTTTTTTGGGGGGTGGGGGCAAATTTCCTTCAATCCTGTGTAAAGATCTGACATTTGCTCTTAGTTCATTCAGAACGTGTAATAAAATGATTGGGGTGGGGTTGTGTATACATTTGCACTACCTATTCAATCAGAATTTCATTGGGGTTCAAAGATTAAAAGGGTGTGATCTCCCTTCTTGTATAAAAGATTTGGGGTCCAGCTATCAGAGTGTTTCTTCTTCTCATTTGAGGTCTTCAAGGTAATGAAAAATTTCCAGAACCTCTGCCCAAAGGGATTGTAGTCAGAACCAAGGAAAACAGTTGGGGGAAACTTACTAAATCCAAACGAGTCTTAAGGAAAAAAAGCCAAGGAGCCAGCCCCGTGGCCAAGTGGTTATAGTTTCCTCTGCTCCACTCTGGCATCCTGGGTTCTCGGGTTCAGATCTTGGGTGCAGACCTACTCCACTCATCAGCCATGCTATGGAGGTATCCCATACACAAGAAATAGAGGAAGATTGGCTCGGATGTTAGCTCAGGGCTAATCTTCCTCAAGTGGAAAAAAAAAAAGGGATTGGCAATGGATGTTAGCTCAGGGCAAATCTTCCTCACCAAAAAAAAAAAAAAAAAAAGACAAAATGCAAAGCCAAACATTTCAAGAACCAAGGGAATTCAGTGAAAGAAAAGATTCAAAGTAGAGGAAGGAAGGTGAGTCAAGTGAATTCTCTGATTTGGAATTCTGATCCTCACTCTTGCTTTTTTAGCGTACCGATGGACCCTGGGCTGAGTGTGTTGGAATGGGCAAATTCCAAGTGAACAACATGACTGCCTTCCATATATAGGCTTTGTTATTTTTCCATGGGACCCAGACATCTCAGAGCTCACTGCGTTTGGAGACAGTTTTCTAACTTCAGGTCTTTAAGTTATTCTCTTGTAGGTTAAATTTGACCTATCTTCCTAATTTCCTCAATTCACTGGGTGACGGAATGATGTGTGAGCACAAAAGGGTGGAATTGAAGCAGACAGATGTAGAGTGGAGAGGAACATCTTCATTGTGATTAGGCAGGGGAGAATGATTCCTATGGGCAAGATGGGCTTCAGGTACATTCATGAGGTTTAAGAGACAGCTTAGAAGATAGCTGGATGGAAAAGATAGCTTAGTGTACTGGAGAACGGTAGACATTCATCAAAATACTCAGGAGAAGGATGGAGATGCGGGAGAGAGGAGTGGAACAAAGTGAGATCCAAGGGAATAAATCTGGGTCTGGAGCCCACAAAAGAGTAAGTTGCTGATCTTATTTTGAGGACTTATTTTAGGACTACCTGCAAAAAGGCCATCTTTGCCTTCACTAGGTATTGACTGAATCCCTCAGTTTGTACAACGTTAAGTTAAAACTAGAAGACCTGAATCTTTCAAACTGGCGAGGTAACTTATTGTCCATGAGCACTTAGGTAAGTCTCCAACTATTTCAATCTACCATCACCTAGCATAACAGGGCCTTCTACCTGGCTAATCTTTCTTGTAAGTTACAGGGTGGGTCACCTGAGAAACATATGAGAGTGTTCTAAAGATCTGAAGTGGGATTTTCAACAACACAAAGATGCAAATACAAATCCCATTACAAATATAAGGGCTGGAAAAATATTTCTCCACCCATTGTTTAGTACATAGCTTAGCTCAACAAGTGAAAAGGAAATCTTCAGTGCCAGAAATTAAGAGAGCAGAGCGGTAAGTAGGAGCTGATGCCACTTGCCCAAGCACGCTTCAGATCAGATATGTACGTAGAGTCCAGGGGTTGGGGACCAGAGACACGACCTTGGACCTGTGTGACGTTGGGAGGCTCTAAAAGAACTCTGTGCATAGAGCTTGGAGTCTTAAAAAGCTGCCTATTCATCAAAAGAGATCCAGAAAAACTTTTCCTACCAGCTTAGAAAAACAGAAATAAAGCTTCCTATTTGTCCAAGGCCTTGGGGGAGGGGAAGAGTTGCTTATGAGAAATTTAAAGCCACATGTGAGTTGTGCCAAATGCAGGTGTAGAGTCTGAATTTATCCTCCTCGGGTGGTACAGAAAACTGAAACCACGAAATTAGCATGAGAAGCTGATTTTGGGCTATCGAACGACTTGAAACCCCCAGTGAAAACACATCTGAAAGGACTCAGAAGTGTTTTATTTTTTCTCCCGCATCCAGAGCAATCAGGATCTCCAGGGAAAAATAGGCCCTGCAGAAGATGAGTTCACAAATTAAAAAATTACAAACCACACGAGGAAATGAATCACCATGAAGGAGAAGCGAGAAATAAAAACAAATGAAAATTAGCTACCCAAGACTTGAACACAACTAATTTGAGACTGTAGATTTTGAAAGAATAAAATAGAACTTCTGGAAATAAAAGCAGTACCGATTAAAATTTTTATATGCTGAAAGGGATAAGTATTAGTATGATGAGAGGTTATACATCAGAAAGAGATGTTTTTATTTTAAACAATAAGAGTAAATATTATGAGAATAAGAGAATTTTATGTAATATTTATTAATGCCCATGATGAAGATCTGTATTAAGTTCTGAAGATACCAAAACCAATTAAGACCCAGTTCCTGATCTCATGGAGCTCATATTCTAGGGAAGACCACAATAGTGCAAAAAAAGCCCAGAAAATGTTATAGATGGACGGGGTACAATGAGGGCATAAAGGAGGGAGTGGTCAAGTCTATCTAGTGCGGTTGGGCAGAGGGCAGTCAGAAAAAGCTTTGTAGAGCTTCAGATGCTTGAGTGGGTCTTGAAAGACGGGCATGTGTTTTGCAGACTCATAAAGAGGGAAAGCCATTAAAAGTAGAAGATGCATGGTCAAACAACATGGCATGTCGGGCACACTGGGCGTGAAGGTGAAGGGAAGGGTCATATGCAGGCAGGCATATGGTGATCTTTACAGGGGCTCATAAGGAAAGCACAGCACCACCGTAGCTAGGAACCTGGAGGCAGACTTCCTGGTGTAAATCTTGGGCCTGCAACTTACTGGTAATGTAACCTGTCTCAGGGCTACTTAATCTCTCTAGATCTCAGTCTCTATTGTAAAATAGGGAAGAATAATACACAATCTTCAGAAGATTGTTATGATAACTAAATGACATTATGCCTGTCAACACTTGGCACAGTTTCTAGTATGTTTTAAGCACTTAATGAATACTAGCCCTTGTTATTATAGCTGCTACTCTTAAGACAGAGAGGATTTTGAGAGGGATGGAAGCAAACAGCAAAGTAATAAATATCACAGTATTCCTTCAGTCAACAAGTATTTGAGACATTTGTTGATAAAATAAGGAGCAAGGGTTATTGCACCGAAAAACACCAGACTCCTTTCCTCAAGAAACTTACATTCTAAAGGGGAAGACAAATATTAAAAGGAAGCAGAGAAAATGCGTTGTCTTAATCAGCGTCACCTGGGAACTTGTAAATGCCAATTTCCAGCTTCTACCCCAGACCAACCGAATTGAAAACCCTGTGTTTGGGGCCCAGTAATCTGTGTTTTAACAAATCCTCCAGCTGATTGTGATGCAAGCTAAAGTTTGAGAATCACTGCGCTGGGCTTTTATTTCTTTCAGTTTAACAGAGGGAGCTCTTCATCATAGTTGAAAACACCCTAGCGGCACCTGGAATGTAGCCATTGAAAATTACTTGGCTCCAGGTGCTCTCCTTGTGCCTTCAGCTTTTCGTGGGTTTTTCTGACGACTAATTTAGATTTAAAAGACATTGTTTTAAAATTGAATCTGGGTAAAATCTTAAGAAAGAAATCAATAGCTAATTATAGTCTGTTTGGTTTCCCGTCTTCACTAGCCTCAGAGAGATAGAATATGGGCCTGTTGTCTCCAGCAGGGGGCTCCAGGATCAGCCAAAGGAGCAAGAAGAGAGTCCCCACCCTCGACCAGGAGTGAGGGCCAGCCATACGTACTGGCTGACTTTGCCAAGAATACATTCTGTGGATCAGGCCCACTGTCCAGCCACACATATCCTACTTAAAGTACCCAAGCGGCCCATCATAATGTACGTTCTAAAGAAAATGGATTGAGTTCATTGCAGGGCCTTTAATTTTGTCATTGGACATACAAATTGGGACAACCTGTGGCCTTCCTTTTTGATGCTCCTTCTGAGTAATACTCGACCTTTATCTAAATACATGTTGAGAAAATATTTAAGGAAAATTCATCACAAGGTGTGCCAAATGATTAGCCCCTAGTGCATGGGTCCAGGTCAGGCCAGAACAAACAGACAGTGCTATGTCACAGCTTATTGAGAGACAGACCAGTAGTGAGTTCTTGGTTCATCTCTTGGACCGCCCACCTGAAAGGAAAGTCAAGCTGCTGACCCCACTGGAAGTCTAAGCAGCAGTTCCAGATAAACGCAGCATCTTTGAGGCTGACGCTCGGCCAGAGGTAACGTTCATCCCTAAAGTTTGTTTGCAAGGTGAGTGTTTAGCATTTGGAGGAAGTTTAGACATCTTGTTATCTATGGTCGTTAGGTAACCAGGTCAACCCGTGCTGTGCCTCTGGAATGGCATGAATAGTGTAAATAACTAGACACAATCATTATCTATAAAGGACAAGGAGGAATGCCTTTGGACGCCAAGAATACATCCCTCCCCCTTAATGGGAGGGAGAGGAAGGGATGTCACTGAAAGCAACATTTGGTGACTCAGAATCGGCCAGGGGGAAGGGTAGAGAAGAAGTAAGGAAGACGTATTCCTTCAATAAAGTTGTGGTGCTCTTTTACGCTTCTACAACTCTCCAGTGGAAGAAAATGCTCGATATCAAACATAAGAAGGCCTCTCAGTGTTCTGCACTGGGAGCTGCAGGCATTTTGATGGGTGGGTGGAGGCGGAGGGGTAGATTGGGCTCCGGGTCATTTTAAGGCCGAGGGGTAGGGGTGGGGCTGCCTGTTTGGCAGCACCTGACTGTGGTCCTAAAGGAAATCCCCAGGTGGAGATATTGACCTTTTCTTTAGGTGAGGAACAGGAAAGCGATTGACAGATGGAAAACATTTTGTGTGTGTGGCCAGAATGTTGGAACCAATACGGGATCTCTAATATTCTAATATAAGTTCAGTAGCATGCCAGGAATTTGTTTTAGAACCAAATTGTGAAAAAAGTGCTCCTGATGACACTTTGCCAGGAGTAGTGGAAGATTCCACAGGTCCAACGTGCCCCTTGGTATTTATCCAAGATTAGACTGTTTGTGGGGCAACAAGAGGAGGGGTTGGTTGCCATGGAGCCAAGAAATACCCCATGACACAGGTGGGAGTCAGCAAGGTGGAAGGCACATATCTCACAAGATTTTTCAGTATAGTAAACTGATTATTTAGGGAACAGATGTTGAAGATAATAAGGAAAGATGAGAATGATTAGTTTTTAAGCTTCAAATGGTTGACTCATTGCCCTTTATGTATAGTTTCTTTTTTTTTTTTTTGAGGAAAGTTAGCCCTGAGCTAACATCTGCCACCAATCCTCCTCTGTTTTGCTGAGGAAGACTGGCCCTGAGCTAACATCCATGACCACCTTCCTCTCCTTTATATGTGGGACGCCTGTCACAGCATGGCTTGATGAGCAGTGCCATGTCCGCAGCAGGGGTCCAAACTGGTGAACCCCAGGCTGCCAAAGTGGAACATGAGAACTTAACCACTGCGCCACCGGGCTGGCCCCCTCTTTATGTATAGCTTCTTATGAACCCTCAGAGAAAAGTGGAGGTAGAGAAATGTTAAGTAACTTGCCCAAGGTCACAAAGTAGTCGAGCTGGATTTTGAACTCAGGCGCTTTGATTCCAGAACTTCTACTCTTCGTCAGCTACACTTCCACAAACTTAACTGCCTCCAAGCCTCTGGATTTATGGACCAAACGGCGTACCGGCCTTTGCAGTCCTACATGCCGCGGGCAGAGGAGCCTCTATATTCTAAACTTTGCACTTAACCTCAGTTATTCTGCGATTCAGATATGCATGCAGGGAGACTGAGGGAATTTTCAATACATTGGTTTAATTTGGAAGAATTCCGTTGGACTATTTCCCTCCCCACTAGTCTCCACTCATTTCCCTACTTGACAATCTCTGCATCATTTAAGGAGGATATTACAGTGGCTAGAGCACTTTCATTCCCAGATCTGCTATGTATTTGTACATGACCTTAAAGCAAAGGAATTCTCAGGTGACTCTGGTATCTACATTTGTAAATAGCAGTATCTACGTCTGTAAACGGCAAGTAATGGCTACTGTCTGAGAGGTTTTTAAAAAGCAATTTGTTTGTAAATGACTTCTGGCTTCTTGGGTCAAAGAATTACATCAATTAAAACAGAAATGAAAGAGTCTGACATAACACCAGTTATTACAGGGAAATAGAAGTACGTGCCTACAATAAGAACCATGGAGATCAAAGGGCAAACAAGTGTAATTGAGTGAAACTAATAAATTACTGGAAAACACTTTTCAAGTAGAAGACAATGTCACATATATGAACAACAGCATTATTACTAGCTTTAAAAGAATACAGAACTTCTCACATTGCAGCCCTTCAAAATCATCTTTCAACCATTTTTATTCAGAAATAATGACTTACTACAACGTTTGTTTAGAAACTGAAATTCCCAGTGCAGCATTAGCACTTATTTCATTGATGGAACTCTGGAAGCTTAAAAAGCATTAGACTGAGGTGGTGAAAGCAACCTACTGGCTTCTCACAAATGAGCTCAAGACGTGCCCAGGAGAATTACCAGAAGGGCCGATGTCTGATTTAAAGGGGAGGTTGACAATAGATCAGAATCTACATAGCAGACATTTATCATTTAAAACATAGGCTTTACATAGTATCATAGCTTATGGGCTCTCCTCCCTAAGGACCAGAACCATATGGCTTTTAAATCTGACTAGTGACACCCTAACAATTAATGAAGAAAAATCCCCTCGTTTCCTATTCAGGTAGATTAAAAGAATCCAGGACTTCTTGCTACCCTCTGGTTTTTCAAAGCCTTCCAACCTTCTCCAAATACTTCATGCTCTGAAATGCCCTATCCTATATAATTGCCAAATTAAATCTCAGCTTCCTTAAGTCAGACATTCCCAGCTAATTGCCAGAAATACGTTACAGGTGTGTCAAATTATTTCCGTCCTCAGTCCTCAGGGTGGCTGCCTAGGGTCTGAGGGCAGTGGTTTCCAGCCATGAGCAGCTTCAGCAGTTTACTCTAGTGTAACATATAACTATTATTTTCTATGCATGCTGTGACATTTGAAAAAGGTTGAGGAAGAACGGCCCTAAGTATTGCCGATGGATACTCTTATCATGAGATCAGCTAATACTGACTTAGGAAACGTGTACAATAGTGTCCAGCACACAGTGAGTGAAGTAGAAGTGCTTATTAAAAACAGACGTATAAGTGAAGCTATTATTTTAAAACCTTTGCACTAAGATACAAATACTGATAAGTTAATACATCATGAGGATTGAAGTCTAATGAAGGCTCTTATTAATCTGAATTCATTTCTAATTGGAGAAATCACAGCTTCTCTTTCCCTAGCAACCGCTCATTCCCCTCCTCCGTGGGGTCAGCATCCTCCACCTTCCCCTGCCTTGAAAACTTGTCCTGTGCAGTGTGAAATGCAGAGTCAATACCGTTTCTTAGGAAGTATCGTGCCATCTATAATTCTCTATCCAAACACCTTCACCAGTAGCTTTAGATCTCGTGGGACTCGGTAAAAATAGTCATTTCTGGAGGGAGAAGTGAATGTTGGCAAGAACCTAATGGATCTTCAAAATCAGGGAATTACAGATGCACGGCTGCCGAGGATCACTTATGTACTGTAAATTACCACAGCACCGTGTCACCGCCAAGGGGCTTCGAGTTGTTTCTGCAGCATAGGCAATAGATTCGCACAAGTTTTGTTGAATGAATAACATATAAATCATAAAATAACCAACTTCTGCTTGATTCATGTCAACTATCATTAAGATACTGATATTAAGTATCATTGATCATTAAGATAATGATATTAAGATATCATTAAGATACAAAGTAAAACAACTTGGTCTCTGCCCAGTGCTTTAGTCTGGCGAAAAACAATAAGCAATTATACCAAAACACCATAAGTCAATGCTTGAGAGCTGGGAATCATGGTACAATCCTGTTTTTGAAAGTCAAATGCACAAGTTTTTAAATCTATATTCCCAAAATTGATTTCCAAAGCTAGATCTCAAATCAGGACTGAAATAGTGGTATCAGCTATGTGAAATTTCAAGTATACCTCTAAATCCACTGGGAATCACCTTTTCTCTTTTTTAAGTTATTTTTACTGCCTTCAATTTTTTGCGTGTATACATGATCTTTGGAAAAAACAATATTTATCACAAAGAGTTGACTTTATGTATGAATTCTACACACAGAGATTGACTGCTACTAGGTCACCCAGGAGGCTCTGGGAGAGCTAGGTGGCACTGAATTTGATCATAGAGGACAGAATAATATTTTAAAAAGAATTTTCCCGGCAATTCAGCTATATGACAGAGGTTTGCCATTTTTCTTCTCAGTTTTGGCTGCAAACCCTACACTCCGCTTCAGGCTGTCAGTGTCCTGGAGCGAGGTAGGGAGGGGAAATAGAATAAAAGGATTGGCCCTGGTGGAGGCTCGTGGGAAGACACCATCCATCTGACGTTACTCGAACCGCTGTCTCAGTTTCTAAATGCCCCTGAATAAAACCTCAGTTAATACAGAACTTTACAGACTTCAGGTGTGGCCACAGAAATGATCCCATTCAATCATAATTCTAGCTCCTTGGCTCTGCAGAGCAGTCAGGGGAAGGATTTTTGGGGGCCTCATATATGGGGCAGGGAAGAAGTACACCCAAGATTAAACTCAGCCACGAAGTCAGGCCTTGAACCCAGGCCTGGCATCCTTTCCACTACAGCACAGCAGCTTCATCAAGTCTCTGCAGCTTCAGGGAACCACTGCGTGAGGAGGCAGGCTGCTGCTGCTGGCCATTCTGGGGACCCTTGGGAGAGAGAACAAGGCACCATGCTAGGCCGAGGGGCTTAGTCTCGGCACCCAGTGGACATGGGCAAAATCATCGCTAAGCGGAAGAAAAATCCCCTCTAGCTTGCTTCTGTCTTGTTCATTGTCTTCTCTTTGTTATTTAGGAGCTAATTACGCAGTCTGCTGGTGTCTCAGCTCCCAGGCCTTGTGCTACCTGCTCTCTGACCATTTGCCTGCCTGTTATTTCTGTCAGCAGACAGAGGTCAGCGAGAGAAGGCATCAGACTTTAATCAGCCTCCTCTCTCAGCTGTTAGCATCAGTGGAAAAATCTTTACAGAATGCCTTATAGTTGGCTATCAAGGATGTGCACATCTGGGGATTATTTATGGATTTCATTACTCACTTGACTCCATTCACTGTTATTGTGAATAGCTGAGGTTATTCCTAACACAATTTCAGATCTGCAGAGGGGTCCTATGCCCTGAAGAACTGGACATGTTCAGTTCATCATAGCTATCCATGGCAAACAATTCTGGCTTACAAAATACAGACGTATACGAGAAATGCTCGTGTGGGATTAGTGGGTAGGATGGGTGAAAAAATTTTAAACCATAGGAACATCTCACTTTGAACAATAGAGCTATTTCTGAAAAAGTTCTAAAAAATTGGGTTTATGAGCATTTAGTTACAGTTTAAACCCACCAGAGGAATTGACAACTCAAGGTACACCCTGCTATGAGCTCTTATGCAGGTGCAAAGTATTTTTGCGAGGAAATGATTCCCTCTCCATTTGTCTTTTTTACGAATTTGAATATATCGTGTGTCTTAAAGCACCTGCATAGCTAAATCTGCCAAGATGCCTTTCATTGACTACCTGGTAGATGATCGGACTCATTCCGTCACAGAACATTAGAAACTGTCTGGCTGTTTCCACTTTCAAAGCTGAGAAATGCATACCGTAAATTGGACACAGATTTTTAATGGGCCACACCTGATCAGCTTCCTACACTTGCACACTCATCTCTGAACACAGGAGAGAAGCAAATGGACCCGCTCATGCAGGCAGGTTTAGAAGCTGCTGCTTCATGTAATGTTAAATCTGTTAGTTATTGTGTTTACATATATTTGAGGAAGGAAGACCCATTTGTTTTTATTTCAACTTTCTAAATCTAGCACCTTTGCAAATACTTTAATCACTTGCCTACAGAATTTTCATTTAGACCCAAAGAGTTGGAATAAGCTCATTTTCATTTATAAATGTCATACTCTTTTCTGCTGTTTATACCTCATCTTTGCTCTTCTATACCTAGACAAAAGCTAAGGTTTTTAGCTCACATTTTCCAGATGATTGCTCTGTCTTTGCTGTCATTTGTGCAAATGGCTTCAGAATTCCAGCACAAGCATACAGTGCATGAAAAATGTCAAAAATTTTTGAAGTGTTTAAAGTATAGTAAGGCCAATTTTGCCTGCCGTTTTAGTTTCTCTTGGCCCACTGCCTGATATCCATTTGGTACACTCTGAATATTCTAGCCTTGGACACAAAGGAAAGAGCTTGCTTTTTAGACTGGTTTGTACTATTTACTGTCGGACATGATAGCCGTGAGAATAATGGCGTTAAGCCTCGTTGTCAAGTCCCTTGGGTCATGACCATTCCCTGGCTTTGGTGTTCATTCTCATCTTTGCATTTAAGATGAGAAGTCATATTTTGGTTACGCACCTAATCATCCTTACAACCAGACCTGGAAGCGCTTCTGGTTGTCCTTCAACCTCAAGAAGGCTAGCTATGTGCCTCTTAGAAAAGGAGAGTCATGGAAGCAGATTCTATTGGTGGGCACGGCATTTTAACTATAGTATAGTTTGCTTCTAGCTTCAAACTACCAAGGGTGTTCTGTTAAAATGCACACGAATCTTCCAGAAGCTTCCTGCTCTACTGCAGGCATCTCCTGAGGCCACCTTGTTAAAGAATTTACTTTCATAATCAGCTTCTCAGAATCAATATTTCTTTTCCTATTTCCCTCTGCTTGGACATAATGTGATTAGAACAAAGAGCTTTCATGCTTTGGGACTTATCAGAATTGTTGCTAAAGAAAACACAATCCAATAGTCCTCCTCTTACATACATATGAACTCTGCTTTTCCCCTTCCACTTGGACGTCATAATGGCTGTGAGAGCTCCAGAACGCAACTAAGCAGGCTTGGAATTAGGGCTCTAGGGGAAACAAACATGCCCCCATCATTGCAGAGGAGCCTTGAAAAGGGGCGACTTGTGCCAAGATCTTTGTTGACCCATATTCACTGTGATAGCCACATGTCCCATCTTGCTCTTCCTTCCCTGGAGGCTCTCCCCTGGAGATAGTGGCATTTGGCAGTAAGTGTGACCTATTTTGGATCATTCCAAGGATATTTGGATTTATCTAATTTCAGTGAATAATGCTGAAATATATAGGATTTTTCCCTTTATTAGAAAGTGGAGTGTATTTTCTAAGATTTTACAACTCTAATTCCTCAATCAGTGGGGTGAGATTAAAACTTGAAAATATTTACATTGGATAACCAAGTAAGACAAATTGCTCACAGCCCCCCAGGTTAGAAAGATTGGGATTTAACAAGACAAGCAATCAGAGGCGGAATTGAATGGCCAAAGGGTCTCTGTTCCTTTCTAGCATAATCAGAGATTTGAATGGGACACAAACCAGAAAAATTATTGTTAGGTTTATAAGTGCAAATAATAAAATCTATCAAAAAATGTACGGCAAACTCCCCCTCCCTTAAAAAGACACAAAATTTATTCATGTTTATTTTGTGAGTGTATATATATATATGGTGAAATCTTTACAAAAACTGTGAAATATGCAATTAATTTGGAAAAGGATTAATGCCAGAGTATTTTAAAGCTTTACTCCCTTCCCACATCATAACTCCAAGATGTTTTCAGTTTTTTCCTAATTGAAAAGCAGTCTGTGTTATTCAATATGAATGAAGTAATCACATTTGGGTCAGGTGTATGGTTGGGTGAGTTTGGACACTTTCAAGGGAATCTCTCCCTTAGTCCTTATCTATTTATTCCCTGAAGGATTTCTGTATCTCTTTGGGCAAATCAGGCAGTAGCGGCAGCAATAATCTTATTTACAAAGGGCAGGAGGGCAGAGGATTGGAGGCCCCAAGGGCTGGCATTCAATACCATCCCTGCCATCCTGAGATCAGAGAGTTTGCCCCAGCCCAGGTGAATAATGACCAGGAACACTTTGTGACTGATGACTGCTCTGTTTGGGTTACTAATTGATGTCCCTCAGTTCCTAGCGAATAATGCTCTTTCTAGCAATGACAGTAATGTCATCAGGAGGGAAAATAAGTGGCCAGCTAATGAGGAAATGGGATGATGGGGCTCCTACTCCCACCCCTGGATGCTCTACTGGGCCAAGCAGGAAGCGATACTTTTGCATACATATGTATACCATGCTTTGGAAAAATCTCTTTGAATTAGCAGAACTAGGGAAAAGGCTACCTAAACTTTGACCTTTTTTGACTAATATTATGAATCTGCTCAGGCCTCTGTAAATCACAGTGCAGGCGCCCCAGGAACAATGAATCCCCCTTAGCATCTATGCCCTTGGTCATCTGGCTCCTGGCCCTCATCCTCATTACTCTCCCATGGGTACCGTATCCCAGCCACAGGAGACTAAGTTCATTCTCTGGACGTATCATGCTCTTTCAAATCTCTCGCCTGTCTCTTTCATCCTTCCATTATTTCTCTCTCTGTAACATCCTTTATCTCCATTTTTTTCCTTTCCTCTTTTCCTGGCTAGCTCCTACTTGGTCTTCAGGACTCAGCTGAGGTATCACCTCTTCTTTCTAAGTCAGTTCCTTGTGTCCCTTCTGGTTTCCACAGCCTCCTCTACTCTAGCATCGATTGCATTGCACTGAGATGATCTCCTGAAGTGTCCACCTTCTTTCATCAGCTCTTAAGTATTTTGATGACTTATCATCATAGATACTCAACAAATATTGCTTGGAGTGAACAGAATAAATGCACAGTAATTTGCTAAATGGAAATTGAATCATGGCTATCAACTCAGTAATGTAGTGGCTATGAGCAAATCTGAACGCTACCACTTACTACTTGCGTGACCTTGGGCAGGTTACTATCCGTCAAATGGGGATAAGGCCTTCAGAGGCTGGTTGAGAGGTTTAAATGAGATGATGCATCTCATAATAAATGAAATAAGTGCTAACTATTATTATCAATGCCAAGAACAAGGCAGGTTCACAGTGAATATTTGCTAAATTGCAGTTTACAGTTTTAACAAGTTACAATTCATTGACGAGTAGAGTATTATTCCTAGATGGATTGTTCTATGTCCAAGTTAAAAATAAAAGGCAAGGGTTTTTTTTGAAATAAAAAGAATTAAAATGAAAACTTGCTGTAAGAAAGTGGCCAAAGAGCTATGAAAAGAGCTACTATAAGGGGGATCAGGAATATACTTGTAGCACCCAGCTCTGGGGATAAAATAAATCAAACTTCTCCTCAGCTATTGTTTTAGCTACCCAAGGTGAGTGATGATTCACACTAGGCAAGTAATAAAGAACACAAATTTAATTTATTTTGACATCCAGATGGATTTGATAAAGGTTTTGAGTCGCTGCTGTCTGGAGAAAGAAGGAAAGAAAATGCATGTATCTGGTTAGAGCCGTGCACATCCTCACACCCCATGTTCCTTTGCAACATGGTGTGATGAAAAGATCCAGAGCTTAGAGCCAAAGGATCTGGGTTTGAACTCCAGAGATTCAACTCACTGCTGACTATCCATGTTGAACTTGGGCAAGACTCTTGGGCCTACGTATGTGGAAATGTGCTGCAAAACACCACAACTTTAGGCATTATTTTTACTAGACGTTTGGTAGGTAAAGGTGATGCTCTTCATCTTTGTATTTTCTAACACATGGAAAGTTTTAAATAGATATTTGTGGAATATATGACTTTAAATGAATAGAGAATGAATGACTGGAAGCATTGTGGTTTAATAAAAATAATACGGGCTTTGGAATCAAGAAGGCTTGGGTTCTAAACTTAGCTATGTGGTCTTTGCCTTATTGAGCTTTCATCTCACTTATAGTGTGAAGTTAATAATATATACATCATAGGATCGCTCAAGGATTAAATTATATATATATTATATGTAACATAATATAAGTTGTATATATATAAAGTGCTGTTATAATGCCTGCCACTCAGTAGGCACAATAAAACAGAGCTTCTTTGTTCCTGATTACTAGCTAAAGGATTGGTGGAGACGTTAACTGAATAACTAAGATAAAATGAATTATTTTAAGATGGATTAATTCTAATACTTTATGTTGGTATAGTCCTTCACAATTTTCAAAGCTCTTCTAAACACTTTACAGCTTCTGATGCTACTGATATTTTCAGAGTTCGTATTTTCACAGATGAGAAAACCAAATCAGAGGTTGTAGTTTGTCTAAGGCCAAACAACTAGAAAGTGACTGATCCCCATCTACATCCTGGGTCTAATAATTTCTTCTCCAGTATTCTTTCCAGCACAATAGCTATCTCTGTCAGTCAAAGCTGGGTATCTTTGACATTTGTCGTGATTCTGAGGTTAGCCAAAAAGATCGTGTACTGGATAAGGAACATTTGAACATTTTCGAATGGATCAGGCTGACCAAAGATGTTAGGAATTCTATTATCATTATTGTTAGAATAAACAACTGAAGCGCTGCATTTGTCATCTATTTCCTAGTGTTGAGAGAGTAATTATTCATTTGCTCTACAAATATGTGAGCACCCATGTTCAAATGTTCAAATGAACAAGGTCCTGCAATTAACACTGGGGAGTCCTGCGATCTCCTTTTTCTCTTCATCCAAGTCTGCATCTGTATTATTTTAGTTACTCGTCCCATTTGTCAATTTCTTCCTGTCATTCTTTTCCTTCAGATGTGTCACAGGGAACTACGTATCCTATAAGCCTAAATGTTTGTTACTTACCTTTACCCAGAAACTTTTGAAGTTGCAACATGGTAGCCCAGTGACCTGTCCTTCTGAGATGTTCAGAGACAGCCCCTTCCACACATTTCATCACCTCCTAAGCTAACCAGATACGTAGACTCCAGATTTCCCTTCCCAGCACTCCGGGGAAAGGGAGTTGAGGAACAACGGTGACGTGTATTGTTCACTTTCTGTATTCCAGTATGGAGCCAAGAACGTAACCTGTATCATCTTTAATCCAGGAGAAACTATTATCATAGAACATTCTGGAGGTAAGGGTGGAACTTTTCCAGTCAAAACCATCTATAAGAGACACTGTGGAACTTCTTAAATACTTCAATTTGTTTTCTATTTCTACATCATTCTAAATGTATATTTCAATATAGATGGCAACACATCTTATTGATTGGGGATGAGTTTTGAGTTTCAAGATGCTATATGAAGATACTGAAGTAAGTATCTTATTCCCATCAAGTCCCAGTATAAAATTTAAGAGCTAAGAACACATGTCATTTGTTTTTTAGTAGAAGCATTCAGCTTATGGAGTTAACCACAGTGTTTCCTAAAAGAGGCAGAATGATTAATTTTGACTATTAAGAAAAATCTATTTTCAAACATTTGCCAATTCATCATTTAAAAAATTTAAAGCCTTCTTTCAAAATTGACTGCAAACATACTTTATTTCAGACAGTAATAATGGTAAAAGTAATTATAATGTTTTTCTTTACTTCATTATAAATTTGATAAACTGTTTTCCTTATGGTTCAAATAAAAATCACGTGAGTTTTTACAAGTTATGTTGAAAAGTAATTGTCTCTTTCACCTGGTTCAGAATATATGATGTTTATAAATTCTTTAGTTTTTATATGTTTTATTAAATCTGCTAAGTTCCAATTTAATTTACATATTGTGAATTGTACATTTATTTTCATTTACTGCAAAATCACTAAGTTCTTTGGTGAAATAATGTTTTAAAAAGGTATGATAGGCTTTTTTCCTTTATTATGTAAATGATGGCTTTTCACATGTTTTTCCGTTGTTGAAAATGAATATATTAATCCAATTTGCCCCATTTCTCAACTAAAGTCACAAGTGCTTTTGGGGAACAAATCACTTCTTCAACAATCTTTTAGAACTTAAGTCCCTAGTGTTTTAACAGCAGACTGTGAAATAAGGCAGAATCCAAAGGCATCTTATGTTCTTCTTGATAATCTAGAATTTTTATTTGATTCCAGGTAACTTAGGACAATAGACATGATGGGATGTTTGCTTTTTGAATAAATAACAATTTAATTACATCATTGAAATAAAATATAGTGTGGGCTTAATACATTGTAAATATCACAGAAGTCCTACTTTGCTATAGTAATTCAATGACTGAAGCTACAGTGAATAACAACCTTACTAGTACTTGTGTACAAAGTATTATACAGATTACTAACAAAGATAGTGCAGCGGTTGCAAGGATGTTACCAGCTCAACAAACATCTAACAATACAATATTTTGCTAAGAGGAAAAGTAATAATGTTAGATTTACAGACAATAAAGAGCTATGTATTCCACTTGAAACGTCGGAAACAAGAATCCAGATAATCTGGTATCTTGATTCATATTATCACAAGAAAAGTTTTCCTTTCATGGGGACTCTGATCCCCAGCAGACCTGGTACGCCAAGTTTATGTGAAGATAACTTTCAGGATGCCACAGCAATGTGAAGAAACTCTCCTATCTGATAATTACTGATTTGTAGGCCACCGCTTAAATATCTGACTTTTTTAAAACCTATTTACATACATTCAGCCCAAATCAGTAGATAAAATGTTTTGTCTATGTTACAATAGGCATTGTTAACATTTCATCAGAAGGCCAGTGCAAAACAATTGTTAATAGCCATTGCCCAGCATTTAGGAGATTTTAAGATATCATACAAATATACAGTTAGATTGTGAGAAATCTAATTTTGCGCATGATATTGGTGGTCTCTTTCACAGACATGGAATGGCAGAAATTAATCAACAAGACAGTAACTAGAATGCTAGTCATCCAGGGCCTAATTCTCATCTCATCTCATGGTTGGGCCTATTTCCGCAGCATGGGTTTAAGGTGGACAGAATTCCTTGACACCTAATGCCAGATAAACCAGACTCGAAGTGATGGGGAGGACTGGGAATGATCTCAAACGTAGGCATAAGTCTGCAGCTTCTCCCAGGTCCATGCTTCTCTAACATATATTTCACATACGATGGAAAATTAGAGGTTCTTGGAGACAGCCCTCTTTGTCTAAACGAAACTTGGTCTAGGACGAAAGATTCATCAATACTCTGAAGAAATTGAGCAGGTTGGGAATTTGGCCCTTTCTGAAGACATATGTGATGGCGAAAAGCATGGTCAGGACAAACAGGTTACCCTCAGAGGAAAGTAGATAACTCTGAAGTTGGACCTTATAAAACTTACTGAAATCTAAATATATTTAAATTAATGGGTCTAGTAAGTGGACTAATTAATGAATGATACTAATGATTCTAATGAGTATATTCATTGGGGAGAACATTTGAGTCACTTGGGTTAGGAAATGATATTAAAAGCGTCAAAGTGAATCAAAGTAATTTAAGTGTTTTAAAATGAAGTGGTATAATACATAGATGATGATACTTCAGATATTTCTTAAAATATCAATAAGCACCAAGTTAGTGCTGTCAGCCCCATTGTCCCTTAATTTATTATATTTGATTTAGATCTTGAAAGCACAATACACTATAAAATCTACATTGCACACACACAAATACAGTTTCAAAAACGAACCCTGGAATTTTTCTACCAATAACAGGAATTTCATCCTCACCAGCTTTTCACAGCTGTAAGAAGAGAGCTGGTACTGCCAGACGAGTTTTGAGACATGTGGACTAGTACTCAGAATGATGCAGGACAAAAGAGGGACAATTCTTAAATGGAAGCTAGACGCTGTTGAGTTTTCCCATAATCTTTTCTCTTTCTAAAGAGATCTTATGAATCCTCTAGCACCCTGAGTCCCCATCTGCATATCACAGAGAGGTACAGTAAGGGAACCAGCAGGCAGATTCCAGCTGTAGAGACAGACAATTAAAAGTATTCCAGCTTGGTCCACAGGCCACACTCAGCCTTAGACCATATGCTGCAAGAAAAGACTCTGCCCATTAGGCTTCTCAGGTATGTAGACAGCTAGAAATCACCAGAGAAACGCCCACGCTCCACTTCACTTCACGGTCCTAGGCCCGCAGGTCCTGCAGGTGCCATGCTTTATCTGGATAAGGAGTAGGTTGTTTGTAAGTAAAATTTGTCAGCGTTGAGTTTCCTGGGAAAGTCCCTAATTCTGAGCCCCTGTGGCACCACTGAGGAGTATGAGACTGGGGTGTAGGAAGAAAGCAAGCCGGGCTCATCTTTGCACGTTAGCACATCTTGCTAACCAGGAGAGGAGAGGTCTATTCCTGACCTGAACCTCCCCAGACAAAGCAGGTGCTGGACTGTCACCGGTGACATGCGGGCAAAACACAGAAGCAGCCCTGTGTCATCCAGGCCTCACTCACGAGTGTGTTGGCTCCTCACTGCCCTTTTCTGTCTTGCCCACGGCCGGGTGGCCCTCCTTAGCCACAAGGCCAGACCTGTTGGTTCTACTTCAGCAAGTGGTGTACAGTGCTGCTTAAACTGGGATCACACTGCCTACACACGTGATCAAAAGATGTTACCGTTGGGGGTCTTTTAGAACCACTTCCCCTAGAATGACTTAAATCGCCGTGGACTTGATCCATACTGGTGCTCAGAAAACAAACGCTCTCATTTCCCGACATTAACACTGTAAATACAGACTTTCACTTGAATGTTTGTCATTGATTATTCCTTGCTAAACACTGGTCTCAGGGAATGCCTAAAAGTCGGTTTAGGAATACATGACCCAATCTCTTAAGAGGGAAGGTTCTGAATGTTTACGGTCAATATTTTTATCAACAGGATTTCTGGAAGAAGTCAATTTTAGAAACTGAATTCAATTGCTCGAGTGCAGCGAGTGGTACAGTTCATACTTGGTCACAGTTTTCTCACTTTATGACATTACTGTAACAGTTACAGGATAGAAACACACACATACACACATTTATATTCACACTCACACACAGTATAATTTTACTGATCCAGACAACACTTCTCAATTAAGAAAAAATGAAGACTGTTGCTTGGCCACCCAGGCATGAAATCTACTTAAACCTGGAATACAAGAATGCAATACTCTTCAAGTAAACAGCAATTGCACAGTGATAATAATATACATTAAGATTGACACATGCTGTCTTAAGAGATCCAGTAATAGCTAAATACTAAAGAAAGTCAGAGATATCAGCCAAAAAGTCAATATGCCTTCTCTCTTCAGATTGGATTGTAATCCATCACTCAACAGAACAGCTATCATCCAGAAGATAATAAATGTCCTTGTATGAAAATGCAGCGCTAACAAATTTTTGTGTCAATGAATTCTCAATACTTTGGAGAGTCTTCAAATTCTTCTTGTTGTATTAACAGAAAAATAAACCTTTATGATTATTTCGGTGTCAAATTTAAATAGAGATAGTTGAAAAAATATTAAGGTTTCTAAAGTTATATCATGGGCAATAATTTTTTAAAAAGTGGTCTCATTGGCATATATCCACTGCTTGTGTTCCATTATTCTCATAAAAGTCTACCCTTCAGTTTTGCTGAACTAGACAAATATAAATAACACATAGTAAACACTGATACGCATCTTACAGGACACAACACATTTTACAAAATAGTTCTACTTTCGTACTATAACTGTTGTAAAAATGGACATCTCTGATACTTACGGACAAACACATTTCACATTATAATGAAAGTTGTGGTTACAAAGGCAATACGCATTTGATGGCATTTTTCTATGGGTACTTAGACTTCAAATTGTATAGCCAAAGGTTTCTCTCCTATTTCATTGAGACTTTGAAGAACGTTCCAGTCACTTAAGCAATAGGCTTTCTTCACAGTAAACCCCTGGAGAACCGAGTTTGAGTACCTACACTATTGAAACGTTAAAGAACTGACAACTGATCATGGTGACAATCACCTTTTCACCAAGCATGGTAAACTTAAAAAAATATAACCGATGAGACGACAGACTCTTCTAGATTTTGAGCTTAAAAAAAAAAAAAAGTGAATTTCTTTTCTTGTGCTGCCAGGGAGGCGTCAGGCTCACAGAGCCTCAGCAGACGTGTCTGTGGACACAGACATGGTAACCTTGGCAATCTTGACCGTGCTCTTGATGCAGCTCTCCGCAGCCCTGTGCATGCTGGCTGTGTTGTTGGCGTGTTTGTGGAGGCAGTCAGAGTCCCCCATGCTGTTATCGAGCGGCTGCGCAGTGCCTTCACATGAGGGGAACATACTCCGGAAAGCATGTCTCAGGTCCTTGCTCCTCAGGGCATAGATGATGGGGTTCACGGTGGAATTCAGCAGGCAGAGCATGCTGCAGAATGCAAACACCGTCTTAATGAGCTTGTTCATCTTCCCAAAGACATCATACACCATGATTGCAAGCAGAGGGCCCCAGCAGATAATTAAAACCACAAGGATCAGGACCAGGGTCTTGGCCAGCCTAATGTCCATGCGGGCTTGGTCGGGCCGCGTCACCTGGACCTTGCCATCCTCTGATGTGTGGATGATGATGCTCTTCTGGGTGCCACGCTGAATCATGCGGACTGCGTGGCTGTGAGCCTTCCAGAGAATGTACATGTACGCATACACGATAAACAGCAGCAGCACGCTGGTGACCCCAATCCAGAACATCAGGTAGGTTTCATCAATGAGTGGGAAAATGTCTGAGCAAACGGATTGCAGTTTCTTGCAGTTCCAGCCCAGGAGAGGCAGCACAGCAATCACAATTGCGATGGTCCACATCAGGCAAAATGCCACGACGGCCTTAGGCCTGGTGACGATCCTCTTATAGGCCAGGGGCCTGTGAATAGATATGTACCTGTCGATGGCTGTGAGGAACAGGCTGCCTACTGAGGCAGTAAAGGAGGCTGTGACCCCGCCCAGTTTGAACAGAAACACATTGGGGCTATCTTTGCGGTGGAACACGTGGAAATCCACGAAGCTGTAGACAAAAATGACACTCCCCAGGAGGTCGGCCACCGCCAGGCTGCCGATGAAGTGGTAGGAAGGCCTGCAGCGGAGGCTGCGGGAGTGGAGGATGACGCAGAGCACCAACAGGTTCTCCAGGACTGTGAAGGTGCCCAGTGTGAGAGACAGCACGGCGATGGCCAGCTGCTGGCTGGGGTTCAGAATCATGAAGCACTCCATGTCCATGAAGTTCTCCCCACACTGAATGTTCTCCTCATTCTCCTTGTAGGACGAAAGGGACTTGTTGTAAAATTCGGTGATGTTCACCTGGTCTGCTGGCACCAACTGGGGGCTGTCTCCCGCAGTCATCTTCTCTTGGAAGGGACTTCCTCTAAAGGAAGTTAAAGGAAACTTCTGTGGGAAGTACCCTAATTTGGACGCCATGTCGCCTTTGATATCTTCGTACTGAATGTCATTTGAGCCCACATAGAGCAGGTCTGTGGTGATGGTGCGGAAGGTGGTGTCTGCAAGGCCATCTAGGATCGACTTCATAACCTCCGTCTTCGATTAGGCCAAACTCCAAACGACTGAGGAAGAGACCCGCAACAGGGAATCCTAATGGGAGGGAAAACAAACAAGCTGAATGGTGAGAAAGCCAGGAGAGTATATACATAAAAAAAAAACTCTCCTGTAAACATCCCAAACATGTACCATCGTGTTATTTCATTCTCCACTCTGAACATAGGTAAAATCAGATTCAATCAACAAAATGAGTCAGGCACTTCGTTAGAGAAAAGCCACCCAAAGCTGGTGATGTATTTGGATACACTAGAAACATATGTTCCTTCTTTTAAGCTTTCTGCGCAGATTTAAGTCACTGTGTGACTATCACATACACACAGTGTCCTAACGCTGGTAGGAACGGGGAGAGCAACAACGTGTCACACAATCTCTGCTCTTGAAGACTTTGATCACCTTGTCACACAAGTAAGACAACGTACAAGACAACCAAAGGACAAGACAGCGCAGAATCGGGAATGAGCTGCGTTAAGTGGAAAGGCGGAGGAAGAGACTGCCGGGAACCAGAAGAAGCGCCCGACGTCGGCGGAAGATCCGGGGTCTAGTTCCGACTCCATCAGGCAAGTCTCCTCACCCAGGGGAGAAGTTTGGACTGAGCCCAGGCTCAGAGGCACTTCTAAATTGTCTACACCAACGAAGAAAAATGTCATGAAGGGCCACCTTGCACTGAGGCTCCAGAGCAGACCAGGCTCTTTAACCCTGGGAAGGAGTGATGACGGACAGCGCTGCCTGACAGCGCCCCCCGCCGGCTGTGCAGCGACACAACACGCTGAAAACAGGACACAGGCCTGAGCATCCGAGGCTTTACACGTGGACGGAAATAAGGACGACGGAGAGGAGGGGGCCAGATGTTAAGGGCTCTTCAATTCCAAGCTAAGCAATTTGGTTTTGTTTCGAAAAAAACAGGCAGAGAATTGATTTGACTGTTTATAAGTGTTTGTTCAAAATGTGACTATTATGCTCTTTCGCTTATAAAAAATAGAAGTACTGAATGATATCTATAATAATTAAAATAATCATAAAACCAATATTTTATTTACCAATTATCTTTTTGCTGTTCCTAAACATATCACACTATACTCGGGGGAAGAAAAGATAGTCATTATCCTGGAACAAGCTATAAAGTTCTGAGTCCTCCTGTGAAAATGCAGAGATTCTACCTGTCTGAATTAATAATTCATTTACTCATCCATTCAGCAAATTATGGAGCACCCACTATGTGCCAGGCACTGCACTAGGCACTGGGAACACAAGAGCATCAAGAAAGAGTCCTTCTTCTGGTGGCAGAGCAGTGGATTACCCTGAGCCTGGCAAAATGGTGCCCAAGGCCATGAGCAGACACGCCAGCCCAGCGAACAAGCTGTCTTCCCCCGTCTGACTGTGGTGCTGCTGGCCGCTAGCAAGTTCTTTGCTGCCTGGTTCTTCGTTTATAGGGTCACCTCCACCACGGACACTCAGATATCTACAAGGAGCTCTTCACCTCTTTGGTGGCCTTGCTCTCTGGAGTCCTCTTTGGAGTCCTCTTCTTGCTGCTCTGGGTCAGCATCGACATATGAGCTCCCAAGGGTTCCAAGCAGGGGCCGCACTGGATCCCTGCTTCTGTAAATTAAATTTTTCACTATTGGTGGAAGTGTCCTACCTGCTGCTCACAGTAAAGGCAGATGTGTGAGCAAATAAAAAATAGAAAGAGTCCCTGATCACATGAAGTACAGCGTAGCAGAGGAGACAGGCAGCTGACGCTGTAATTATGAGAAAGCATGATGACAGCTATGACTGAGGACATACAGGATGCTGTGGGAGCAGCCAGTCTAGGGGGTTGAAGGAGGCTTCCCCAAGGGAAAGATGCTTATGCCAAGAGTATGTAGGATTAGTGTGGGTGGAGACAGGACACGGAGGCAAAGAAAACAATTTAAAAGTAATACCTTAAGTGTCACGATGTGTTTTTGTTCTGTTTGTTAGTAATTTGGAACAGGCACAATGTGTTAAATGTGGCCCACGCTTCCACACTCTGCCACCCCTAAGTCCAGGCCACCATCCCTGCTCACCAGAACTAGAGCCCCGCCTCACAGTTTTCCTGCCTTTCTCTGGACCCAGCCCGTTTGATCACTTGCCAAACAGTGGCGGCAGTGGCCTCCATGAAAGACCTGAGTGTGTGACTCCCCCATTTCAACTTCTTTACCCCAAAGACCAAGTTCAAATTTGTGCAGGGGGTTTCCCCTTCAGGCCCATGCTCTGCAGCCTCACCACATGCAGCTCTTCTCTTTTGCCCAGCTGAGCCCCTTTCGGATCTGACCCTCGCTCGCTTGTCCCAGAGTTCTCCACCTGCTGATCTCCCTGAGCAGAAAGCTCTCCACTTCCACCTCTACCCCTGCAGGAAGACATCTGGTAATGGCTTCCCAGGGTGGTGGACCCTGGCCTCTCTCTCCAATCCTCCTCTCACCGCCCCTGGCCTTACCACTCGGGCTGGACCAGATGCAGCTCCACGAACCACCAAAACCCCAAATCCACTGCTCTTCCACTCAGTGCTTTTGCTCCCACTATTCCTAACGCTCTTCCACCCAGACCCTTCCTCTCCCTCTGCATGGTCAACACTACCTCCTGTAACTCCCCTGCTCCCATGTGCAGATGAAGGGCCCTCTTTGGAGTTCCCAGAATATCCAAATAGAGTTCTATTGTGGCGCTTACTAAATTTTCTAATTTCTCTGTGTTTGCATCTGTTCTGCCCCTTCCTCCCACCCACTGGAGTGTAAGCTCTCTGAGGGAAGGACTTTATCTATCTTAGTATTTATTCATAGCATTTAGCATAATGCCTGACAAATAGAAGGGGGCCCTAAAAAAGTTGGTTGATTGAATATATGTATTTCAAAATAGAAAAAAAGGTCCTTTCCTATCCAAGGTGGGGGAGGGGTGCTCCTAATTATAATGGGAAATAAATAAGCATGAAACTTGAATCAAAATATCCAGCTTAAATAGCTGCCCAACCCATTTGCGCTAGAAAAATGCTCTGTATAGGTGAGGTTATTGACCTTTTTTTCCCTTATTTTATTGAAGTCACATTGGTTTATAGCACTGTGTAAATTTCAGGTGTACATCATTATATTTCTGCTCCTGTCTAGACTGCATCGTGTTCACCACCCAGTCTGGTTTCCATCTGTCACCATACATAAGTGCTCCTTTACCCCTTTTGCCCTCCTCTCACCATGAAAGCTGCCTATGTAACGATTACCTAGGCTAAATACTCATGGAATGAGCCAGATGACTTGGGCAACTTTGGCTGCAGAGAAGCAAACAAGAACACGGGCAATGTTTTGCAGGTGGTAATCAGACAGGTGTGACGGGTCTGTCAGGAGGGCTCCCTTAGCTCCTCCAGCCCCTCCCTGTAGCCCTCTCACATGATCAGTGTAGCCTGTAAGGACAATATGGAGGCACCACCAAGCCGAGGACCCCAAATCCTCCATGGGTAACTTCTGTCATCACTCAGGTAATTACACCTTCTTCCTTAGTCCAGGCTTTGAACGGGTTCTGCTCACCCTCACTGCACTGTCCTAGAACCAGGCACACGGGAGCTGGAACCACCTGACCACAGGCAGGAGTACTAGTGTACAGACCACACAGAGACACAGCACAGGGAGTCTGTTAATTTGAACGAAGTCAGGCAGCGTCCAGGGACATAGGGAGTTGTTGGGGATAGAAGTAAAGGATGCAGGAATAACAGTCTGAAGTCCAACAGCCAAGCTGGTTGCCTAGTGCTTCCTGGTTCTTTCACCTAAAATCTCTCCTGAGTCCCCAACCTCACCCTGGCTCCAACTGTTAACTCTCAAGTGTCCTTAGGTCCCTGTTTAGCTATCTGTCTATCATCTCCTTTCCCACATCATCTTCTCTTCCAGAAAATGTCCTATGCGCCCCACCATTGGGCTGTCTCCTGAGTCAACTTCGCTCTTTGCAAACTTACATTTGCTAAACAACCCCATTTACATTGGAAAGTTTTCCCATGATCAGAGGGGCACAGAAGATAGCCAGTTTGGGAGAACTGTTAATGGTCCTGGCACAGCCTCAAATCTAACTTTGGCCTCTCAACTCCCACCCAAACTTAAACACACAGCTTACTGGCCGGGAGAGGACTCGCTGCTCCTTGAATCACACTTGCACACCTTCCTCCTGTGCAATTACCCCTCCCTCTGTCTGACATACTCATTTCCAAGCTCTCTGTTAGATTTCTCTTGCAAGGCCTAGTGCCAAAGTAACCTCCTTTTCTGAGTTCTCTTTGACCAGCCCTTCCCCCCAGGCAGAACTAATTCCCTCAGTTTATCTCTCTATTATAGGCTTCATCATATCATTTAATCCTGAATTTATGTATTTACTTCCGTAACTAGAATGTGGTTTCCAAGCACAGGAATGGCGTCTTTTTTTTCTTACATGATTCACCAGCCTGACAACAAGATAGCAGATGAGAGAGAGAAAGCTAGGCTCCCTCAGAAATGTTCACGTGAACCTAACAGGTGGCAGTTGAATTTTATTAACTGATGCATTAAAACAGTGAGTTAATAATATCTGCCTTTTCTTAAAATTAGAGGAGAGAAAGGTAATTAATTCAACGATATTTGGCCTGAAAACCAAAGCTTGAGCTCAACATGTCCAAGCAGCTCTCGGGAGCTGGTCCAAGGCCTCCATCCCTAAGTCATCTTCTCTCAAGTAACTAACTCTCTCTTCACACTTCCCAATTAAAAAACCAATTTATTTGAAATTACGATTATTTACATGCGTATATCACATTCATACGATTCCAAATTCAAAAAGTGTAGAAGGATATGCAGCCAAGAGTCAATCTTTCTCATGCCGCTGTCCCAGCCAACCAGTGTTCCTCCTGAGGCAAGAAGCTCCTTGTTCCTCTTCCCAGAGATATTCCATGCATAATCAAGCATCTATGTGTTCATTCTGTCTTCACTTTCTTTTTAATGAACGCTAATGGACTGTACATACTGTTCTGCACCTTGCTCTTTCACTTAAAAGTATACGTGAACACAGTTCCACATTAGTCCACGAATCCTCCCTCCGTTTAGCAGCTGCCTTAAGGATCTGTTGACGAATGTGACCAGCCTCCTACGGATGCAGCTTTAGGTTACTCATCATCTCGGCTATTACAAATCATGCTGCAGTAAACTACCTTCCGTCATGTCGTCTTTCCCATTTCTCATGGTATTGTGAATAATCTTTCCAGTCCCCTGAGCTCAGACCTCAGACTTACCCTGGATGCTTCCTCCTTCTTGGCCTCTGTAACCAGGTGGACCACTAAGTCTTGCTGATTTTCCCTTTTTAAGCACTTACTGGGAGGTTATTATGTGTAGGTGGCAACCTGAGCCTCTTAGGTGTATCAAACTGTTTATGTTCAGAATAGCCCTATGAGGTGAGTGCTGTTATTATCTCCATTGTACAGATGAAAGGCACAGAGAGGGTAAGTAATTTGCCATTCGCCCAGCTAGCAGGTGGTGGAACCAGAATGAACCTGTATATTCTCCTTCTAGAGCACTGCTATCCAATAAAAATGCAATGCCAGCCACATATGCAATTTTCAAGTTTCTGTATCTAGGTAAAAAGAAAAAGGTGAAAGAGAGAATTAATTTTAATAATATATTTTCTGTAACCCAATGTATCTAAAATATTATCATTTCAACATTTGGAACCAGCCACATTTCAAGTGCTTAACAGCCACATGTGGTGGTGGCTGCCATATTGGACAGCACGGGTCTGGAGCTGCTTTTAACCTTCGTGATACACGATCCCTCTCACCAAAGACAGAGATGCTATTACACTACCTCCACTCGCTCCAGCCAGTCAGAGCACCAGTAATGGAGAGAACACTCAACCAGGAGTTAGCAGACCAAGATTAGTGTCAGACCCGTACATTGGCAAGTAGCTAATCTTTCTAAACCCCAGTATTTTATCCATAAAAAGGGGAGGAGAAGCAGGAGGTGGAGGAGGAGGAGGCCAAAATCAGAATTGTTTTCAAAATTAAATGGAAAAAACAAAAGCATTTAAAGCACTCGACATAGTGCCTAGCACAAAATCTGTCTTCAATATTATTATTATTGTTACTTAGTACTATGGCTCTTTGCCATATATTATTAATTATATTTCAAGATAATTCACTGCCTTAATCAGATCATAAGCTGTTTATTCAATTTTTCTTTTTGTCTCAGCACTTAAAGCACGAAGCAAATAGAAGATACACACGTAGGGGACGGAGGAGGAAACTTCATTGAACGTCTATTATATTCCAGGCATTTGAGAGACTCTACGTATATTCTATCACTAAATTGCCATCACAACTCTGTCAGCTGCTTCTTTATAATTCCCATTTCACAGACAAGGAAATGGAGGTCAGTAAACGTTAAATAAACTGTCCAGAAAATAAGGAGTTTGGAGCTGAACGCACGTCTCTCAGACTTCAGAGCTTCTGCTTTTGGACTTTCAGCACTGTTTTAAGGATTAACAGTAACTAGGATAAAGCCATTTTGCATCTTGTGTTATATTCATGTCTTCTAGCTTCCTACAAACACAAATTAAGGTATTTTGTCAATAGTAATTGACTACCTCCTACCAGATCACTGTGTCCTATCCCAGCCCATCTAGGTAAATCTTCCCATGGGCATGGCCTTAAGGATTAAAATCTTAGGGGCCAGCCTCATGGCTGAGTGTTAGTTTTGTGCGCTCCGCTTGGGCGGCCCAGGGTTTCGCCGGTTCGGATCCTGGGCACAGACATGGCACCGCTCACCAGGCCATGGTGAGGCGGCGTCCCACATGCCACAACTAGAAGGACCCACAACTAAAATATACAACTAGGTACTGGGGGGATTTGGGGAGAAAAAGCAAAAAAAAAAAAAAAAAAAAAGGGGGATTAAAATTTTAGTATCTGGAAGAGCTACAAAGCTTCTTCAGTGAAGTCAAAGGATCACAGGCCTTATTCCAGAAAAGCAAAACATGTGTGCCTGTGATTGACTCTTTATTAAGATCATCACATATGTGATCACAATTTCCCATTTTAATGTGACCGAGCACTTTCATTAAAACAAACTAGGTCGTTAAATCTGAACCAGGGTATGGTGTGGTTATGAGATATAGAGTAATTTCTGTCCAACAGAAGCCAACTTTAGTGAAAGAATACAGTTAAAAATATACATGGATTTTGTGTGGCTCAAGGATCTTAGTCATGTCAAAATACCACTGTGCACAGGCTACTTTCACAGTTAATGGGATCATGGCAGGAAAACTGTTCTCCACATTTCAGCGAGCCTTTCCTTTATTTCTACATTCGGATTATTACAGTAATTTCCACCTGATTGTTTTTTGCACTGAGAGTTTTCTTTGAGGATTCATTAGTAATATAGTTTAGGCTTTGAGGGGTGAAGCTGCCATTAATTTTGTTTGCTACTGGGAAAATCATAATTGGAAACTTTTAGCAACATGCACACATGCACCTATTAAAGAAGAAGTTTTTGTTACAGTTATAGTAAAAGAAATGATTGGATGACATTTAAGGAGATTTTTCTAGAATTCTGCTTTTAAAAATGTAACCAACATATTCTCACAAAATGAACCTATATAAATCACAATAACTTTATAAGCTTTATAACAATAAAACTATTTTAATGTGTTGGATCTATTATTTTTTAAAAACTTCAAGATTTTAGAATACCATCACCTGTTTTTTTGTCCGCCTCTCCATTTGCACACTCGCCTCTCCATCCACCACCCCCAAACTTACACATCGCCTGGCAGGCTATGATATCATCAAAGAAATTTTATGGAAATGGCAACAGCATGGAGTTTTTTAAAAAGTCTACCCAGAGCTTGTATCTTTGTTTCTATAACCATTAAGGATATAAAACATCCATGTTCTCATTAGGGTGAGCATGGAGTAAGTCCTTAAAACAAGACTTCAAATAGAATCTTTTCTGTATCAGTATAATTTAATAGCAGGTTATTTTAGTCTTCATTGCCCTACTGAAGACCTTCTTTGTTTTAGAGAGACATTTTAATAATTTAGAGATTTATCACTGTTGTATCTGGAGTCAAAAGGCTTGCAGTCTTGGCCTGTGCAGCATCTCTGGGGGAACAGAGAGTAGGCAATATTTGCTTCCTGCAGGATGTCACGTCCAGGAAGGCAGAAAACCCTTTAAAAGCATCAAAAGGACTGATGCTCCCGATATAGTTACAGACTGTATCAGCCCGTTGGCTCCTTCTCTAATATTCTAAGCTTATAAATGCTTTAAAGAGACAATACCGAGCTCACAGTTTCTATTGATGAGTCCAGGATATCAAACGCAAGAATTCCAGGCCATTGCTTACCCTTGTTGTCTTCTGTACTCTCTCCCTTGGTTCTGTGTTGTTCTGCTTGGCTAGCCTTGTAAAAGAGCCCTGTGAAGGGTTCAAGAGAATGAGGGTGCCAGTGGATATATTTGTTCGTTATTTTCCATTTATTTCTGGGAACGAGTCTGGTTTCTACTAATCTGATCAAGAAAAATAACTTGCTTCTCTAAATACTTCTCTAAAGTTAGTAGGGAAAATTTTAGTTGACTCTTATAATAGCATTAGTCTAAGTCATGTCCTCAATATACATGGCAGGTCTCATGGGCCAACATCATAACTTGATGAATGATATTTCTGCTACAGTTGAATGGGCAATTGAGTATTTTCTAACTCTTACCTAACTGTTAGAGTTTTGGAATTATTAGTCTGGTAACCTTTTGTATCATCTTCTATAGCAAAGAGAAATAAAGGATTGACTTAATTATCCTGATAATTCAGCCAAAAATACATAATTCTTCTTCCTTGTATTAATGTTGGCTCCTCTTCCCATACATAAACGAAAATTCCATTACGCTGGTAATGCTCAGTTGGTTCTCAAAGCTTTAGCTTTTCATATATTTTGTAACGTAGAATAGAACTTATTAAATGTATTATTTTCTCTGGACTATTCTTACTAGCAATATCAGTGAGTGTTGGATTTTTCATAAAAATATATCAACTAATATGAACTAAACAAATATTAAGACATCTATAAGGCTATATTTCTGTTCATATTTAACCTGAAGTATGCCTAGTTATTTAACATTTTAAGGCTTGTTAAAACTTAAAGAATTTCAGGGCTCAAGAAATGATGCCTTTAAATGCTATCAGATTAGCACTCACCATCAGGCAGTGATGCCAAAGAAAAGCATATCACAGAGGCAAATTAAGGCTACAAATGAAATGATTTGCTTTTATAACTAATTCCATTTATCATTTAATTTTGCTCTGTTGTTTCCTACTAAGAAGTAACTTTTCTTTTTCCCTTTATTTTTTTAGAGAGATACTTTTTCTACATAATCTGTAAAGAAAGTAATGGAGCATAACTGAAGCAGCTTTGCCTTGAAACAGAGCTGACAACTTTTCAATTCAACAGAAGCCTGGCCCATATCTAAAATACTCCATAAAATTGTCTTTATCTTGCATATGAGGTTTGGTCATTAAAAGCCAAAAGCAATATATTATTCTGGTCCATAACATACGTAGAACCCAGTAGACAGATTATCTTTATAGTTCACTACCAACGACAGCAGCAGTTAAAGTGTGCCACATGTTGCCCAATGGTGCCGCTTACTTTTCAGTTTCTTCATTCATTCTGCAATGAAGGGGATTTTCTCTTTGAATCCATGAGCATACAAATTAAGTCCAACCAGAAACCAAGTCTTGTTTCTCCAGGTTCAAATCTCAGAGCAATGGGGTGATTTCGGTTATTAAATACATAATAGAGAAAATTCCAATTCCCAAATATTTTCAATAAGAAACATTTGAAAGTTTATGTGCCGGGCATCATGCTAAGCATATATATTAGTTTTGTTTAATATTTCCATGAATTAGGTGCCATTACAATCCCTATTCTACAGGAGAAAACTGAGTGTAGAGAGGTAAACCCTTCACTCAAGGTCTCCACCTAGAGGACACAGAGCCAGCACATCAACCCAGGTCAACACAACTGAAGTCTTGCTCTTAACCTCGAG
Source organism: Equus quagga (assembly GCF_021613505.1). Lineage (NCBI taxonomy): Eukaryota > Metazoa > Chordata > Mammalia > Perissodactyla > Equidae > Equus > Equus quagga. The sequence goes on along the minus strand of NC_060277.1, from coordinate 42,930,027 downwards.
CTCCGGGAGCCATTTCATAAGACACTCGCCTTCCCATCTCTAAGGGAGGGGGAAGAATTGATTTTGGGAAAAGAAGGTAATAAATAGTACATGATAATTTTACACAGTGAACAGCTAAAATTTGAAAGAATGATCTGTTGGCAGCAGAAAGGTTGCCCATAGCACTTGCAAATCATCCTTGCCCCATGGTCTTCAGGGACAAAGTATGACAATTAACTATAAACTATAAATCCCAACCCTGGATTAGCACCTTATTTGCCGTGACTATTGGCTCATAATAAATAAAATCTAACCTGTCTTTCCCTCTATTTTTTAAAATTAGGTAGATTTTTTTTCTTCATTAGTCAATAGTGAGGATTGCGGACAGTAATGAGTTTCCACAATACCAGCAAGGAATGGAGAGGGCACCCTCTTTCAGTCTGAATGAGACATGATGGTTATTAGTAAACAAAAGCTTGAAACATTCATTCCCCATATGGAGAAATTCAAACTCACTTGAAATCACTCAATTTCCCACATGAGCAGTGTGGTTTTCTTAGACCCAGAGGGAACAAGACTCTCTGTGGCCAGTTCCTAAGATCTTGCTAGAATCAAGGCAGAATAAATTCTGTAAACCTTAGCAAGGCTCCAACAAGAAAGTACTTGTGACAGACTCGCAGTGCCCGAAGGACACAAAGCCGTGTTACTACAGCAATGAGGCTGGTGGATATAAAGTGATAGGCCCTTCCACACTTCATGTAACACATTTTTATTGGGTGTGTACTCTGTGCCTAGCACTACAGACAATATAGACATTATCCATGTGTCACACCTGTGTAACGGATATGGGTCAAGGATACAAGGGAAATGATTCTCTATTTTACCCCACCCCATCAAGTAAAGTCCCCCTATCTGTTCTTCCCCTCCCACTGGTGACAGACCGGAACAGGGTACGCAAACATGTAACAGACATATGATATATCAGTACCGGGTTGTGTAAACCCCGTTCCTACACATGCTTTCAGGTTTTCTCCCATGAGAGATGATGGTACTGCTGAGTCATTCTGTAGCAGTCTTTCTTGTGTCTAAACCCCTCAGATCACAAACACCTTGGGAGTAGGGCCCCATCTTATCTGGCCTTCCATGTCCTCTGCCTGGTACTGTGCCTGGCACAGGGTAGGGACTCAATACCTGTTTACTAAATCAATGTTCGTGTGCATCGGCAACATCGCAGATCTATCTTAGCAGAATGGCTTTTAACTGGGGATAGTTTTCCCTGGTATAAAGTCAGTTGATCGTTAGGGAATTAAACCTGAGTCTTGGTCTCATACAAACATCCATCTGAAAAAAACTGCCCAAATGTAAACGTTACATGAAAGACATCAACAATTATTTACCCCAGGATCTTTATCTCAGTAGCAAACAGAAGTGACTCTGATGACAAATGGAGGTTATGGGCAAACATCAGGTATTTACCTTTCATCCCCATCCTTGTTTAGCCTGGGTGTGTATTATGAAGTTCAACGTTTACCCATATAACAATGACATATAAAGAGATCTTTGCAACATGCACAACCCCGAATGAATCCTAATTATATGCTGTTTATAGACTTTCAAAGACAATATATGAAATTATGATCATAATGGACTTTTCTTCCCTCACATGCATATTATTATGCATTGATCTTTCCCAAATGGGTTTCTCCATATGCAAGCGTGTTTTCAATACACACTTGTAAAAGAAGTTATGTGAAAATTCAACCACTAGATGGAGTGGCCTTTTTTTTTATAAGCCCTCAGGAATCAATTAGTTACTCTATTCAGTGGACACAGTTCTTGCCTTGGTTGAGCAACTTCTCCTGCTACAGCATTTTATGCATTTTACAACTGAATTAATTAAAACATAAATAAGAAAATATGTTACGGAGGGTTAAAATGGATTATCACCACTGCTTACAAAAACGAAATTTCTAATTGCTTTTCTGGGGCAAAAGGGCATTGAGAAAACTTAATATATTGATAAAAATTAATTGTGAATATTTGGAATTCTGCCTCAAGAAAGTAACTAAGAATGAGTAGAGGAAAGTAGTTCTACTAAAAACAAATGATATGTTTACGCCAAGAGATGCTAAAAGTAAGATGAGAATGTCTCAGGAGCCCAAAATCAATTCTAATAACAAACTCAACTCATTTCTATTTTATGATACATTTGGCTTTCCAATTTTCAAATGTGAAATCACCAACATGGTCATAACTCTGTGATAAAAAAGAATAGAAAATTATTTTCTATTATTACAGGGCTAAAATGGAATATTCCACAAGAGAAGTGAATTTTTGTTCAAATACTCATACAAATCAAGGATACAGTAGCTTTCTAAATAATTCAATTTCCTTCCTATCATTTTCTCACTGGAATAATTTAAAATAAGTTTTTATTATTGTGTAACTTCAAGGTTCCCTTCAAACACAATTTTGAAAACCAGGTACTTATGTATCTCTTACTTGAAATGTTAAAAAATTTTCAGTGTGTACCAATAATGTAAGACATAAATAGAAAAATATGCCTTCAAGATGCAAATAAATACATACAAACAGAACTGGAAGAGCTAAGTTTCAGTAAAGAGGCTAAATATGCTTTGGAGATGTAGTTACGATTAAGAAGTAAGCATGCAAATTGGATGCAAGTATAGAATGTTTATGCCACTGAAACCATGAGGTAGTTCTATTGTACTCATTCAAGGTCAAACCCTTCGAAGGGTGTGTGTCATGCAATTGTGTGATTTTTGAACACAGCTGAGGAACTGAAAATACTCAGAAAAAGTGAGGTGAAGATAAAGAATTAGGAAATAAGATAGGTGAGAATGGGCTGGAAATTCCAGTGTGCATCTTAAAGAAGACTCTGAGAAGTCACATAGTGGTATGTAAGTGCATGCAGAGTTATTTTGTACATCATTGGTTCTCAAAGGGTGGTCTCCCAACCAGCAGCTTCAGCATCACCTGGGAACTTACGAGAAATGCAAATTCTCAGGTTCCACCTCAGACCTCCAGAATCAGAAACTCTAGGGTTGGGGCGCATCTGTGTTTTAACAAGGCCTCCAGGAGATTCTGACACACTCTAAAGCTAAAGAAACACTGTTCAAAATTATGGAGACCTATGAAAAAGACTAAATGAGGGAGGAAAATAGAATTAAGCTTTAAGAAGAATTAAGGTTAGATAGCAAGAAAGAATATTCTACGAGTATAGGTTTTTAGATCAACGAAATGAATTGCTAAGGGGGCCTGCTCGTGATAAAGTCGTTGTCCACAGAAGATTTAAAACCAAGGTATTTCTATTTGATTGGAATAGAAGATGTAGTCTAGCTTGAACATAAGCAGGAGTGGGGAACTTCTCAAGGTTTTTCAGCGTAGAATTCAGGGCTCCTCGGCATTTTTTCAAGAAACTTATTGTTATATATTTTGTCCGGCAAAAAAAAGTAGCTTCAAGATATATGTACATACCCAGTGCGCAGACATAAACTAAGAGCTCCACACCATTTCCTCCTAATTCTATTTACAAAGTCCATGCCAAGTTTTATAGGCCTGCTAGCCATTTCTTTCAACACCATCGGGAGGGGACCCAGGATTGCTGAGCATAAAAGAATAGGAAAAAAGTAAAAGTAGTCAACATTCCAGCTTATTTTTTTTAAGATGGAAATGTTTCTGTTTCTGATTCTGTTCTCTTCCCCAAACCGTAAAGTAATGTATCACAGGAGATGAACCCAGAAAACGACACACTAAAATGGAAATTTTGCAGTAGGTCCACATACTGCAGATCCATTGCAAATTATCCTACAGAATTACCCTGGTAATTATGCAATTTACACTGCTTATAGCTGGCAAGTATCTTTCACAAATACCTGAAAGTATATATGTGGAAATGTATCCCAAAGCACTTAAATCTATGACTCTGGGCAGACTGTTCCCTCTCTAATTATTTCATCAATAAAAAAGGATCATCGATTACTCATAATTAGTTTCCTTAGGCGATGACTAAAATCATTCCAAGATGTCCTCTTTTTTTTAATTTGTAAGAACTTAGATATAATTTTCAAAAGTAGTTGTACATTTTCCAAAGTCAAATTCCCCCCTATGCAAAGATACGGAATTCTTTGGACACTCTTTTGCTTACTTTGGTTATGTGTTAATTTGTTTAGCTTTCCTCTTCCTCTACATGCATAGGGCTTCCTCACCACAACTTATACAAAAGCTAGAGAAAACATTTACAAATTCTGGTAGCAATGCATTAAAATGAGTTGAGAATCTGGTCCATTTAACAAGCTACACTGGAATAAACCAAAATACACAGATCATAGTGGCACTAAATTAAGTCTCTCTTATAAAGAAGAAGTCAGGTTGACTTATTTTTAAATATAGTTGAGTAAAAAGCAAACGAGAGTGACAAAGGCATATCACTTATGATATTGGTTCACTTGCTATGTTAAAAACATCTTTGTTAGCCTCTTGACCAACAGAAATCAATGTTATAAGATTTCCTAGTACAAATGCCCATATGTGAAAGTAGAAATTCATTTTTAAAAAAGCATACTGGAATTTAGCACCATGTAAATGTAAAACTCCTTATAACTTAATTGAATTTACAGAACTCATATTGATCCCAATTTTCTTCTCTAAATATATGATCTACAAGAACAGATGAAGAAATGATGAAAGAGGGGAATCTTCCCATTTCAACATAAATTTTGAAAAACATTATTTCCTCAGTATATTTTATTTTAATTATATTTAAATATACTACCGACATACACAGTTTGTGAAAGCATTTGCCAGTATATTCAACTACCACAACAGATTGCCTGGCACATCTTTGAAAAATGCCTCTGCTTTTCTTTAAAAAGCAATAGCATGGAATTTGCTAGTAGGAATAAAAAAATAGATATTACACTGTCAAATTTAGGAAACTATACTGCACTTTATCTCCTGAAGTTAAAAAAATTTTTAAATGCTCTTCAGAGTTGATAATGGTGGTAAGGAACCCAGTCAAAGATGTCAAATTTCAATGAATGCAAACTCTAAACAATTAAGAACCTAAATTAGAGTGGAAAAACAAGACCTTAGATAACAAAATCTTATACTCTTAGGGAAAAATGGTTTGCCATCCGTGTTAGGAGAAAAGGGAACTTAAATTCCTTGTTGCATTCAAAAAATGCAAAATCTACTTTAGGAATCTTCTTCAAAAGTACAGAGCCTAATGCAATAGCACAATGGATTAAAAAAAGAGTTGGCTAAAAAATATCCATTCCTATCTAACCAGTCTCAACTCACATATTCAAAAACATAAGAAAACAAACCAAACATACAAAGCAAAACTCTGAAAGCTTTCCTAAAGTGCAGGTGTGAACATTTCTCCAGCTGGGGCTAAAACAGAATTCATAGTATTCCAAAACAACTGCTAGGACTCTGCCAGGCCCATTTGCTCAGGTTTGGTGAGTAAACAATTCTTCCCTCAAAAACCCATCCAAACACAACTATGAAGCTCGAGAATTCCACGCTCAATAGGTTGCGAAATTAACCTTGCCAAATGAAACTTTCAAATTAGAGGCATCCCCAAATTATTCATTTATAATCTATATGGAAAATACTTCAAATATATGGAAAATTTCCATGAAAACTAGATCAAGAATATATTTGCAATCGAAACTGTCCTAGGATAACTACTATAATGCAATGCACTTTATTTTCCATGAGGCACCCTGTTCAGTGAAGAAATACGACCCAGGAAAGCTTTTAGTAAATATTTTATGTTAAGAACTAGAGGTAATCACACTGATTACTTTATGTAATGGCTTTGACCTATTATTACTGATATGTCATCAGCATACCTATTATCCATGCAGGCCTGTTTGAGACAGAAGTTCATCTAACATCAAACACTTGAGCAGCAGCAAGAGAGGCATTGGAAAACCGCTAAACACAACCCCCCCGCTCTCCCCCCTCACAAATTTCCTATACTTTTAACTTACTTGTGATAGCATTAGCATGTGTGTTATATATAACAAATAGAAGTAGGTAATATGCATTTTGTGATATAGTAATAACTTTGTATATTTTCTTCCAACTTTCCTTCAACTTTCTTTCCCAAAATAATAAACAATTAGCAAGATTGGTGAGAACTGTGTTAAACCTATCAATTAGTGCGTATGATAAAACTACACTCAAATGTGGTTATGCCCATTCTGGCATCTTTGCAAGATTCTTCGAACACATGGGACTGGAAGGAATTTCCACTATACTGGAAAAGAAGAACGGCCTTGTTCTGCTTCAAGGTGGATACTCCTTCTACCTTGAGTCTTCAGTGTCCATCTGCATAGCTGCCCTGAATTCGGACATTTCCCCAAATTTGGAGTATTTACTTAAAATCTGGATTATATGTTCAAATATATAGATGTCTTAATTTTTACTTCGGTCATGAAATACATCTATGAAAAGTTTGTTCATACATATGTATAAATGTGTGTTTACACGTGGTTATCTAAAATTATGCAGCATATAATTTGATATTACATATATTTTGGATGATATATTTATTGTTTCTTTTAGTCCAGAAAGTATCTGAAAGAAATCTGAGTTGATCTATGTTCTAGTTAATCCAATCTAATCTAAGAATATACAGATAAATGAATTAAACAGTTATCGGAACATTAAATAGCAATTCAGTGGCCAAGCGTTGAATCTCCCAACCCCCAAAAACAGCATTCAGGCAGTTATATTATCAAGTTAATATTATTATGAGAACAGGACTCAGAAAGAGCTGGAGATCCACGGCGGGAAAATAAGAAGTTAAAATTTCGCCAACACAAGGTGCATCAATTGGTTTTGATTTCCTCCTCTTCTTTAACTTGTCTGCCAATCTTCAGTCAAGAAAAGAAATATCAGCAGAGCTGTGGTCCCTCAAAATGTAGATAATGCAACATATAAACCTGGCCCCAGCACAGTCTTTCAAACAATGTTGAGTCCAGGTTGTTTCAGAGTCAAAAGCAGAATTATAAATAATTTAAACCCAAAGGCTGCTTTCATTCTAACTAATTTGTCAGTTCAATTAGAAAGTGATGAATACAAAAATAGAAGAGACAGACTTACACTGGTGGAGACACGGCATCCTTTTTTGCAGGAATGAAAGCTCTCATCTGTGTTCTTCATGCAACTGAGCTAACATAATTACCCCAAGAATAACAGGCAGCAACCTAGAGGACAGGCTCCATCTTACTAACCAAATTCAAGACGCTATAACCAAATCTTGTTTTACTCATCAAGTGTCGTTAGGTACTTCCAAATTCAATTTATTACTCTTTTTGCAGCATTCCTGGAGAGCTAATTATGGGAAATAATCCCTTTCCTTATTAGGCCAACTGTTTGCTGGGAAGAAACATTTGGTAAGCATGGTGAACTATAAACTGCGATTATAAATTCCATTTCATAACAGTTTATTCTTCTAAAGCAAAGTATTCCATTCTAACTCCAAATACTAATATGCAAGACAACCAAGGAGCCTGTCTAAATTTCCGGGTGGTTAATGTTAAGTCAAAGCAAAGAAGAATGTCATACGATCGCTTTGAAAGAGTTTTTCAGGCTTTGCCTTAGTAATTAATAAGCTGACACTGCATACTAAAGACTTATCAACACAATCAATGGGGCTGCTTCCTCCTTGAGAAAATAGGTAAACTGATTCAAGGAGTTTTCTTTTGGAAAAGACTGTAACATGCCACAAACATAGTGGTCCTTCTGGAGAATTTCATTCCCAGGAGTTTCATCTTGGTAACATTTAACAATTTCACTATTTTAACATTTTGAAATGCCAAAAAGAACACACTGCTCCTGCAGCTAGGCTTATTAGAGAAGAACAACCTCACAGGCGAGACAGCGAGGCACACAGTCCACTGGGAAAAGGATAACAGAAAAAGACAGAAAACAGTGGATAACAAACAAAGCCCAGGACCACTCCAACGTGAGATCGGATTTCCACCAGAATGTCAAACTTTACACACCAAATGAATTACTATCACTTATGGTTTAGTTAGAGGACGAAGCATCACATTCCTTTTAAATGCATGTATACTGATGCTATCTATTAAAATCAGTGGGCATGGATATCTAATTTGCCTGCCTAACTAGTATGCAAGCAGAGTAATTTTATTTTTGAAAGGTCAGAACTCGGCATTTCCCCCTGTGGCATTATTTCACCCCCACGGAGACTTAGGAACACAATGAGACCTCTCCCCATCAGACACTTGATACATACCTCAGCCAAGACTGCTCCCCGCCTGGAGTGGGAGACATCTTTGGAACAAAAAGAGTCCGTTTACAGTAAGTTCTCTTGAGAACCTAAAATGAATTAGTTTTTAAAAACCATGTCCATCATCAAGTCTCTCGCCCAACTGTGGCAACCGCTATTGCACCCACAATTAACCGTCTGTGGTATGCAACACTTAACATTCCGGAGATGCATGGATTCTGTTCATGTATGGATATAATCAAAAAATAATCTGTCTCGCTTAAGAAACTATAGAGGGCCTTTTATTTTGATAAACTTGCTCTTAACTGAGTTAGAGAGTGGGGGAGGGGAAGGAGTACCAGGAAAAAAGGGACAGAGAAAAAAATCAATCAGTGTATCTTCCCTTGCAAACTGTCAGTAAGGTGGGATTAGAAAAGCAACACTTTAAATCAGATAAAGTCCTAGGGGAACCTTAAAGGTTGGTTGCTCTGAGCTTCTCAATATTCTGCAAAATAGATTAATGGCAGTGGTCACTCCACTGATACCCAATGTCCACCGAGTTTCTGCTAAGAAATTGCATTTCTCCCATTGTTCAAAAAATGTTAACTTGGTAATAAAAATAAGGAGAACTCATAGGACCCACAGAGATATCTTTCAACACCTTTAAAATCAGTAAATGTGTTTTAATCTCTTATTGGATTAAATGCTTAATCCAAGGATGCTTAATATACCAAGAAAACAACAAAGGCAAGAATAGCACTTATGTGAAGAAAAATAAAAAAGATGGGGGACAAAATGATTAATAGGTTACTAATTTTTTCTTCTCATCTGTTCAATTTAAAACTAAAATTAGAAATATGCATGTTGCTTTTAAACTTTCAAAGGACCAAATGACAGTTTCTCACGTCTATCACAGCAAACATATTTGCATTCAGGCCGTGATCCATTTATGGCTGTGAGCCTTAGCAAGAGATGTCTTTTAAAAACACAGCAACTTTATTCACCTAATGGCTAGTTCTGAGTTAAATGGTTCCATCAACATTCAAATCCAGATACTAGTTAAATGCACACTGATTATTCCTCGAAAAAGAGTGGTTTCTGTAGCTATACTTTTTTATGTCAAAAGTTTATTTGACATACATTTCTTTATATGACATTTATATTTTACTTGCGACAGTTTCTAGGTTTGCTGCAGAGATCGATGTATTTCTCTGGGAAGACTTCGTTGCTGATATGGTTTATAGACATTAAGCACCAGCTCAAGCATCTGTTTTTCAAACATGCACAATTACACATTTTCCGCGAACACACAATCAGTGCATACAGAGAGCCAGGTGCACACACATTCAATAACTAGTAAATGGTAGAAATCTCCAGAAGTAGCACAGACCACAGTTAACAGGCTGGGGCTATACAGCTAAGTAAACACCGACGCACGATTCGCTCACACGGAATAAGAACTCCACGAAGGACACTTGGGGACCACACCGGTCAGTACCCGAGGGGGCAGGAGGCGGAAAAGTATTTCCAAACGCAACTCTGCCAGGTCTTACCCTTCGCATCCCCCGGTCCTCGGGGAGAAGCTCCCTCGGCACCTCTCGCCCAGCGCAGGGGCTGTTTCTCCGCCAGAACGAAATGTCCCCCCTGACTCTACGGAGAGCTCTGCAGGGAGCCGAGGCGCCCCGCCAGGGCCAGGAGTAGGCACTGGCGCCGCGGGAGCCAAGGAGAGGCAGAGGCGGAAAAGAAGTGGAGAAGGAAGGGGTGGCCAGGGGAGTAACGAGGGGGAGGTGGCGCCGGCGCTGGGATGCAGGCGAGGCGGGGTGGGGTGAGCGGGGTGTGCCTCCGTCGGTCGGTCAATAAGTCAGTCGGTCCGCGCTCCCCGCGCGCCGGCGTCCCCTGTCTCCAGCGCCAGCCCGCGACAGCGACAGAGACTGGCGCCCCCTCCGCCCGCGAGCCTCGCCCCTTTCCCGGGCTCTTTACTGGGTCCTCCCGCTCGCCCCGCCTGGCCCGGCGTGGGGCCACCCGTCACCGCCAGCTCGGGCGCCTGTCGCCTGGCCCAGCGCGCGCGGTCCCTGCCTCTCCCTCCGCTCTCGCTCTGTCTCTGGCTCCCTCTCGCTCCAGTCCCATTTATGAAGCGCGGTCCCATCACGTGTTAATGAGCCTTTGTCCTGCCCTGGCAGCGGCGGCGGCACAGACCCCGCCGAGGGAACTGCGCGGGGAGGGACCCGCGCGCTGCGCAGCGCGGCGCCCGTGGCTCCAAACTTTGCTGGCGCGGGGGACCCGCCGCGGCGCGGGCCCCGGGGCCAGAGGGGACCAGCCTCTCCGACCCACGTCACCTACTTCTCTTCCTCCTCCTCCTCCTCCTCCTCCTCCGCCACCGCCGCCGCCGCGGTCCTGGGGGCCCCCACTGCCATGACCTGGCTCTGCTCCCGGATACCCTCACACCCTGGCCTAGCCAAGAAGGGGTTCGTGCCTGGGCCGCCCAGACCTCTGGGCCATTAATCACGCGCGCCCCGGCTGCGCGCACTGCCAACACCTTGCGCGGGGGTCACGTCTGGGGCAGCGGACTCAGCCGGAAGGGGAAGGGGAGCCGAAGGGGAGAGATCGAGGCGCTCCTGGCCCGGGGGTGCGGCCTCGGGCCCCACGGCCCCTACCCTAGGCCGCCCCCGCGGCGGGCAGCAGCATGGCAGGCCCGGGGGCGGGCGAAGCCTTGGGACAGCGCCGCGCAGCCCCAGAGCTGTTTGCTACCTGGCGGCGGCCCCGCGGCCACCTGTCCTCCGCCCTCGGGGCTCCGCCTGGCTCCCCGCTGGGCGCCTTCTCCCGCCCCCGCCGCCCCCGCCCGGCGCGGACCACTCGGGCGCGCCCCACCCGCCCGGCCCCGGCTGCAAACAGTTGGGCTCCGTAGGCGGCTGACTCTGAGCCTCCCCGCCCAGCGCGCCCCCTCCCCAGCCGCCTGGGGGCCCCGCTCCTCGCACCTTCTCGCTGGAGGAGGACGCCCCCCTCCAGGGCCGGGCGGGGGCCTCGCGGGGTTCGGGGGCAGCCGCCGCAGGCGCCTGGGGATCCGCGGTGCGCCCGGCGGCCGCGGCAGAAATTAGGGGACATGCTCGTTAATTGGTTCCACTATCAGCCGCCGTCTGCCTCCCGTGTGCACGGATCAAACCTTAATTGGTCTTTACATTTATCATGGTGAATTGCGAACCTACAAACAAGCCCCAGCCGCTGCTTCAGCAGAAAAGGCGCTCCCCCTCCCCCTGGGGCCCGGGCAGGGATGTGGCGGCGGCGGTCGTGGTTATTTAGACATCTTTATCTCTCGTGAGTTGGGACGAGGGAGAAGTGCACGGTTTCCACCTGATGGAGCCACGTCACTCCGGCCCCAAGAGCCCGGCCAAAGGCACTTGGTTCGGTTCTCTCCTCTCCATGATCGTCTCGGCGTTCATTTTATGACACCTCGCCGGGGATCCGGCAAATTGTGCCCCAGTCCTCATCCATCCCCTCTCCGGTACCGACCTCCACTCTCCTCTCTCCCCAGGCCCGGAGCCCAAGAGTAACGGTAACACATCTGGGCCCCATATTTGCGCTACGTGGCAAGAATCCGGAAAAGCGAGCCTCTCAAGGAAGAGGAAGACCGGTGGGAAGGAAGCCCAAAGTTGGCAGGTCAGGGCTCTGGGGGAGGGAAGGCAGTAAGTGCCTTTTGGAAACATCAGGCCAAAGCGTAGAAAGGCTTCTTGCAGAGCGCTAGTCCAGTCTTTGAAAATCCCCCTAGAGTGCTTTAGGTTAGAAAAAGTATTTCCCATTTCCCCATCAGGAAAACGGCTGAGATCGAGTCCACAGCAGAAATGATCAATTTCTACTAGGTAGGCAGACGGAATAGGTTATAAAGAAAGATCTGATGGACCCATCAATAGATGAAGGAATGATTGATTGATAGGTAGGTAAACGTGGAATTAGCGCTGGGCTTCAAACCTGATGGCGAGGGCGCGCCTTACTCACAGCGGAAGAAGCCATCTTCAGCTCACCCCAAAGGAGACGGCTCCCTCGAGAGATTTAAAAGGGGAGTAGGGGAGGCTTCGGCATCTGTTGCCTTTTTTTTCTTTTAGAAGTCATGGTTGTTAAATTTTACCTTCACCCTGCACCCTTGGCAGAAGGAAATATTAGCGAAGTTTTGCCCCCGTGTGACCTCCTAGACTCTAATTTCCCAAGTGGCCCTGTGACTTGACAGGAAATAACTTCCGAGTCTTGCCACTTCTGGTAGCACAGGTTCAAATGATTGCCAGTAATTAAAAGAAAAGATCTAAGCAGCTCTTCCTCTCCCTGTGAGGAGGACATCTTTGAGGCGACAGGAAAAGCTGGGGCACTGGGCTCCTGGCGCACTTCCAGGCAACAGGATTTCACATGAGCGCTGCCACCCTCCCCTGGGTGATCCACACATCTTAGGCGGGGCTGAGGTGTTTAGCATCCCTCAGATACACAATTCGGACACATCCTGAGGTGCCCCTTATAGGGCATTCTCCCACTCATCAACCTACCCCTTGGTGGTCAACGTCAAATCTAAAAGTGGGAACCATTTACAGCCTATGGAAGGTACGCCATGGAAATCTCTTATCTAAACTCAGCCACACCCACTTTTGCTTTTGCATAAAGGGGAGCAATCTAATTATCTTCAATGTCTCTAAGTCATCCCAAATCTCTTTTGATTGATAGTGGATTTCTTCACTGAATTCTGTGAAATTCCAAGCAGAAACCTAGGATCCAAATGGCTTAAAGATTATTCGTTGAGTGACTGGCCGAATTGACCTGTGGACAGAGCCAGTCATTAAGAATCTAATCAAGCAGTGACTCCAGCGGCTCTAACTGTTGAACCCGTGATTCTGTTGTTCTGGGTGGGGGGAAAGCTGGAGCCTGACAGCTGGTGAATTGTACTGACTTTCCATTTAGAGCTCAAGGATAATGCTCAGTAATGGAGTCAAAATTTGACTTGTGACCTGGCATTTTATTGCCACAAGTGAATGTTTTGTTGAAACTGAGAGAGTTATTATGTTGTTTGGAAAATGCTATTCTTGTGGGCATGCTTGCACGTCTTTAAAATTTAAAACCTGTCCTGGGCTCATCAGTGTATTAGACTGCCAGTCAAAGAGCTGCTACAGTCTTCCCTCAGAGCTGGAAGAGGGGCAGACAGCGTGAGAGCAAGATGCTCTTTAGTGCCTCCGTCCAAGCTCACGTTTTGCAAGGATCACCTTTACATGGGAGGAAATGATTTCATTTCCCCATGTGGTTGGTCAGCCACTGTACTCCTGAGAGAGTCAGCAAGAATGACAAATGCACGCTGTCAACATCCCTATTAGGGATGTTATGTTGAGGGCACACATACATTTGACAACAAAACGTTGAATGGTCCTTGGTCAGCACAAACCTCGGTTGAATTTGAACCCATGACCTTCTGCGGAAAGACCCTGGAAGCCCCTTAACAGGCTTCACTAGTCCCCACACTGCTACATGTGAGGCTGTCTGGTTTTTTAGTTCTTTATCCTTTCAAAATTAGAACAGGGCTATGATGAGCCAATTTACTGCCGTTCTGTGTAATTTAGGTTATTCACTCAGTGAAATGTAGAGGATGAGAGCACAGTTAAGGCTGCATATTTCAACTTCAAAGAAAGATCTCAATTTATTCCTGCCAAAGTGTTAATAGTTATACCGGGCATAGAACATTAGAGAAGCATGTCCTGCCTCCCTAAGATAACTGTTGATCCAAAAGGAGCATTGCTTTGAGGGTTCTTTTTTTTTACTTGTTGTGCTTGGTTATGCCTCTCTCCCACTCCCCAAAGGAGTGGTCTGCTGGGAATGATGAGTAACGATGTCCTGGTTTGGGAACTGGTACGGCAAAAACATCACTCTCTCTTAGAGTTATGGAAGTTCTATCCAAGTTTGGCCCTCATATTTTATTTGGTATTTTCGGTGTGATGCTCACACCACAGGGCTGGAATGCTCACTGATTAAAGACATTTTTGGAATGATATGAAGACTACACGATTTCATTCTAATTCGGAGCATGGCTTTAGAGTTTCGACAGCTATTATTGGCTCTCCTTTGAAGCATTAAAGCATTTTTTTTTTCCAGCGGCTCAGTATGACTGGATGAGATTTTGCTTCTTCATTCCCAGGCTAAAGGGTAGGTGTCAGCAAGCCCGTGGACCCAACCGGGGCCCTGTCATCCCAAGCTTGACCTCTGAACTGCTTGCTCAGGAGATGCCCTGCCAGTGACGCCAGCCGCCTGGAGAACCTCCTGCACCACTTCTGCCTGTTTCTCAAGAGCTACAAAGCTGGAGATGGGAAGTGACATTGTTTTTCACTCCACCCTCAGAAATTAAACTCCATGAAATCTGCTCTAGGTGGAGAAGCTGGTTGGCAGGGCGGGGAATGAATGGGTGAGGCAGGAAGGCCGATGGGCTTCTGTGACCTTGGGGGACTCTGTGTTATGTTAGGCACAAAGAAAATCACAGCCGCTTCTCAGTGATCTTTCCATAAAACTAAACACATGCTCATTAGGGCATTTTCTTTTTCACCTTCTCACCTTCTTTCATTAAACCCCAGTCTTTAACATCCCAGCTGAGCGGCAGCAACGAAGGCTGAGAAATGACAGGAAGACATTTCTCCTTTGTTCATATGCTTTGTTTTGTTTTCCATCACCAAGCAGAGGCTCTGTAATGAGGAGATGGATCATCCTTTCATTTCAAACCATATGAGGAGTACGTTCTCACTGATAATAAACCAGCACGTAGCGCAAATAAGGGGAGGGAGAAAGCAGGTTAAGAAAGCTTTTGTTCCTTCTTGACTAAACTCCCGCAAAATAGTCATCAAAACTCTATAATTAAAAAGGCTACAAACATTATGTCTAAATATTTCATTTTTAAAAATATAGGGCAAGCAGCAGTATTATAATGTCAAAATATGGCAAATAATAGAAAAATAGTACTAAAAGACACGTACTTCTTAAATAGTCACTTGGCCTAGCCTTCTGAGGAAACAGTCAGGCTGGTGTTCTTCATGGTTTTTTCAACTTCAGGTAGGAACTTAAAAAAAGAGAAAGAAATGACCATCTATCTTGGGTTATGAGAATTAAATGAAATAATAAACACAAACCTCCCAGCCTGGTGCCTGGAACTTGGGCTCTTCATAAACAATAGTTGTTTGTATTTCTCCCACCGCTACTGCTGGGCTGTGGCTGCATCTGTATTAATTATCCAGAGAGGACCACAGTGTGGCTGCTGCCGGCTCTTTAAGTCTCAAACCAGAGGGTGGGCGGCTGATTCTTAAACAAAGTACCCACATTTTGAGGGTGTCTTAGGGCTCAGCTGTGACTTCTTTGCTGTCTCACCCATTCTAAACAGATGCCGTCGATTATCTGTTTCACACAGTGGTCTGATGGACTGATACCTTGAGAAGTCCCCATTATCTGCTCCCCGCAGTTCGCTAGCTTTTCCTCGAGATGCAGCTGCCAGTAAAAATGAGAATTGGCAAAAGTCACTGGGGTGTATGATCAGTCTGTGTGTTCGTTGTCTTGTCTGTTGTATCCAAAACATGTTAAAGAAACAGGTACAGCTCAGACTGTATTATAGCATTGAAGAATGGAAAGTATCATATTGTTTTTTAATTTTTGATTAAAGAACTAATGATTTACATAGGATGCAGGTGAGATTTGGGAGCAGAACATCTGGGGAGATAGATTTTAACCCCAAGCTACGGCGCTGACGACCCAGGCTATCCCTTACCATTTCTAGAGCTCAGTTTTCTGTTCTGTGAAATGGGAATAACAGTCTCTCTAACTTTTTTTAAACAGTCTTTGAGAATGTCTAATAAGGTAATAAAGGTAGAAACATATTGGAAAAAGCTTCAGGAAAAATTTGGTGAAAGAATTTTTTAACATTAATAATTTATCTGTTGTGATGGTCCACTGATTTCTCAGTTGTATCAAATTACATAGAATATTTTAATTATTCTGCTCATTTCAAGAGAAAACAGTAAATAAATTGTGAATCTTAGAGCTTTGAAGGCATTGATTTTGTATCTAAGGGCCAGAGATGAGGATGTGGTAGTGTGCTAATAACCAAGTTGAAGACTCTTAAGCAAGAATACTGGATGTGTGTAATGGATGATTGTATATATTGAAAGGAATTTCAGTTCATGGCGTGATAATATATGTCTCTCTGAGCTGGTATATTGACTGATCCACCAATAGTTACTGCTACGGCATGCTACAAATTGTCCACTGGAAATTACTTTCTCAACTCATGGGGACATAGTTTCCTTATACATAAAAATCTGGAAAACATGTGATTTATTATTCCTTTAAAAAATATTGTTTTCCCCAAAACTGGTTGCTGAGTGTTAAGGCTGCATAACTCATCTTCTCCCTGTAGTAGGTATTGAGTAAAATAAGGGTAACTTCATCTCTGGGTAGTGTGTAGTTCTCAGGCATCAGAAGAACAAATTGTAAGGGTAGAAATCCCATGAGAGAAGTTAATTTAGAAGCTGTTAATAATTTGCAGGATACTCATGTATGAACTCAGCGCAACAGTCTAGAAAAAGAACTCATGTGACAATTTTTTAGTGTCAAAGTTATTAAAGAATATATAGGCAGAAAATGAACCATCAGTAAATGTCATTTTCAAAAAACTTCAGCTCTGAAGTTTTCTATCATGATCTGTTATGAGGAGAACTCTGACGTCAAGGCCATGTACGCCTCCAGTACACTGAAATGTTCTCTCCTCTGTCACTTTCTGGAGGAAGGTTTTCTTTCTCCTTTCTCTAGTTCTTTCTCCCTTTAATAGATGTTTTTTTTAATAAGGATCCCATTAGGTGGGTGAGTGGGAGATATAGAAATGGAAAAATAAACGGAAGGAAAAAAGAAACAGGAAGAAAGCAGAAAATAAGAAAGATTTCTCGAGAATATTTATATCTCATAGAGTCCCTTAAATACTAAAAATGAGAAACTTGAGATGGCATGTGAAATTTGTGATCTGACGATTTGCCTGATATGAAGCGATAATACTCCTCAGCTTTCACAGGCAGCCCCAAGGGCCTGACTTTGGAGAATTACTCGCATCTTCTGAGAGGGCATTTCCTCACTAATTCATTTCTGCTCTAAAAGACCTCAGAGAAACGAACTGGTCTAGGAATAACCTTGAAAGTTAGAGCATACTGAGACAAAGTGTGAATATTTAATTTTATTTGATTAAAAAATGATTCAAAGATAATGCAATGTCAAGACGACATCTTCTAGTGACATCACAATAATGTGTTGGGGCTGATGTGCTCAATGGGTTGGGTTACTGAAGCAAGTCATGGGTTTAATACTGAAGTTGATCATTTCATCCTCAGCCTTTATTATTATTTTTGAGTAAAAATAACATTCAGAAACGACTGTTTTAATGAAAGTGAGACATGTTCGTTATAACAGAGGACTGTGATAGAAAATAAAAAGTGCGAGTCCCCACCTCATACCCCCATTCCCAACTGTTTACCCAGAGGTATTTGCTGGTACGAGTGATGTACGTCCTTTTATTGTATATGTAATTGGTTGAGTGACTGAAAGGACAAATCCCTAGAAATGGAATTTTCAAGTGAAAGTTTCACGTATTTCAAATGTTGAAAGAAAATGCTAATTGCATACTGAGCCCTATAAATAGGCATGATCAACCCACATAAACACGCTACTGGAGCGAAGTGAAAACCCAGTGTGGCCCCATCTCTAAGACAGCGTTGCGCTAGCTCAAAGGTGGTAGAGGAGTACGGCCCCCAGGGGCTTTGGAAGCTTGTAAGTATTCTATTGTCACCGTGATTGGGAGGGCAGACTAAGGGGCTGGGGCGATAGACACACCGTAATGTATAGGGCAGTCTCACACAGTTAAAAATCGTCCTGTGCCCCATACAATTTACAAATGTTTTGGTGGACATTCGTGTTGGTGAAGAATCTTTCTTATTCTGGGCCCAGAGCCTAACTACATTTTACATGTAAATCCATCCAAAATTTTCTCTTGTTTTTTTTTTTCTTTGTCATGTTTTTAATATACATTGAATTTTCCAGGAATACAACCACCATGAAAATTGAGAGTTAAACATTTTGGAAAATTGCATCACTGTGGCATTTAAGTCCTAAACCAACATGTCTTCATTGGTCTCTATTTATAAGCAGTGCATTCACAGTGATTCTATGTATAATCTGACTACGCCACCACGATGCTCAAGCTTATATATCATGATATGTATGTATGTTATATAAATTACTTTCTTTTTGGTTCTTTTCATATTTTATTTAGGGTGTGATGTTAATTATTTTTTTAAAAAAGCATGTGTGTAGTAAATTATATATTATCTATGACTTTTATTTCACTTTAGTAAGGTTATACTACAAAATATTTGTTATAAAAAGGGGAACTTGCGTCTGGCAGGGGTGAAACCCACTGTTTAGGGAACATTCTCGTTCCCTGGTTCAGATGGGAAAGCTGGCTCGTGTGGCTTCCGGTTCGTGACTGCTCTTGACTTGCTCAGGCTCTGGAATCTTTCCTTCCCTCTCCAGGCCCCAGGGCCCGCAGGTGGAGCGTTACTGCAGTCTTACACGGCAGCTCCAGAGAACCAGCCCAGCCAGGACCGTTCGGCCCCGTGCTCTCCAAAGGGTCAGGCAGTCTGTGGGCAGAAGAGCGTCTCCCTGTTCCTAGGAGAAAGCAAATAGTCAATCTAGTGACCATAAAGCACACTGAGGAGAAGTAAAAACGTGAAAATACTTGCTCACTGCCCGGAGGCCTGCCGAGTATCTGGAGGATGTGTGTACTGGCCCCCCAGGGGGCAAGAGGCTCCATAGGAAAATCTTCATATGCAAGCAGAGAACATGGTTGTTGCTATTATTATTAATTTTTCTGGAAATACTGCCACAGATTTTTCTCATTATAAAAGTAATGAATGCTTATTGTAAAAATTTAGAGGGTATAGAAAAGTATGAATAATAAAATTAAAAGTAATTTATAATCCCATTACCCAGAAATGATATCATCATTAATGATACACACGTCATTAGTATTTGGTGTGTATTTGTCCAAACTGGTTATTCTACCCATATACATAATTATATATGTGTATTTTGCAACTACGGGTAAAAATCATATGATCTGATTTCACTTTAAAGGGAATACATCACCTAAAAATATGTCCTAAATATTTTTATGATTATATGTATTAATGCTATTAATCTACTATGCTACTTTTTTCCTTTATGGCTGCTCAAAGCCTATCTCATACTTGTCATACTTCTGAAAATATTTAGCCATGTTTTTCTTCTAATTTCTCTGAGTGCATTTTCAGTGTAGAGAAAATTCCTTTTTATTTATTACACTCCACTGGAAGATAAGCTCTCATTTGAGATTGGGAAGCTTGCAACCTTAAAGCCTAGAATAGAGCTTGCTAGATAGATGCTCAATAAAAGTAAATGAGTTAAAATATGTATCTATCTATTTCTCCAAATATAAGATATTATATATCTTTTTTATTAAGGTTATGAAAGTTAACATCCTTGTGAAATTACAGTTGTACTTCATTATTAGTCATGTTGTAGGTGCACCACTTCACCCCTAGTGCCCTCCACCCACCCCCCTTTCCCCTGGCAACCACCGATCAGTTCTCTTTGTCCATATGTTAACTACCACCTATGAGTGGAGTCATACAGAGTTTGTCTTTCTCTGTCTGGCTTATTTCACTCAACATAATACCCTCAAGGTCTATCCATGTTGTTGTGAATGGGACGACTTTGTCCTTTTTTATGGCTAAGTAGTATTCCAGTGTGTGTGTGTGTGTGTGTGTGTGTGTGTGTGTATACACCACATCTTCTTTATCCAATCATCAGTTGCTGGGCACTTAGGTTGGTTCCACGTCTTGGCTGTTGTGAATAATGCTGTGATGAACATAGGGGTGCACGGACCTTTTGGAATTGCTGATTTCAGGTTCTTAGGATAGATACCCAGTAGTGGGATGGCTGGGTCATAAGGTATTTCTATTCTTAACTTTTTGAGGAATCTCCATACTGTTTTCCATAGTGGCTGCACCAGTTTGCATTCCCACCAACAGTGTATGAGGGTTCCCTTTTCTCCACAGCCTCTCCAACATTTGTCATTCTTGGTTTTGGATGTTTTTGCCATTCTAACGGGTGTAAGGTGATATCTTAGTGTAGTTTTGATTTGCATTTCCCTGATGTTTAGTGATGATGAGCATCTTTTCATGTGTCTATTGACCATCCGTATATCTTCTTTGGAGAAATGTCTGTTCATGTCCCCTGCCCATTTTGTAATTGGGTTGTTTGATTTTTTATTGTTGAGTTGTGTGAGTTCTTTGTATATTATGGATATTAACCCTTTGTCGGATAAATAACTTGTGAATATTTTTTCCCAATTAGTGGGCTGTTTTTTTGTTTCAATCCTGTTTTCCCTTGCCTTGAAGAAGCTCTTTAGTCTGATCAAGTCCCATTTGTTTAGTCTTTCTATTGTTTCCCTCATGTGAGGGGTTATAGTGTCTGAAAAGATTCTTTTGAAGCTCATGTCAAAGAGCGTACTGCCGATGTTCTCTTCTAGAAGATTTATTGTTTCAGGACTAATCTTTAGGTCTTTGATCCATTTTGAGTTTATTTTAGTAAATGGTGAAAAAGAGTGGTTGATTTCATTCTTTTACATGTGGCTGCCCAGTTTTCCCAGCACCATTTGTTGAAGAGACTTTCTTTCCTCCATTGTAGGCCCTCAGCTCCTTTGTCAAAGATTGGCTGTCCATAGATGTGTGGTTTTATTTCTGGGCTTTCAATTCTGTTCCATTGATCTGTGCACCTGTTTTTGTACCAGTACCATGCTGTTTTGATTACTGTAGCTTTGTAATATGTTTTGAAGTCAGGGATTGTGATGCCTCCAGCTTTGTTCTTCTTTCTCAGGATTGCTTTAGCAATTCGGGGTCTTTTGTTGCCCCATATGAATTTTAGGATTCTTTGTTCCATTTCTGTAAAGAATGACATTGGAATTCTGATTGGGATAGCGTTGAATCTGTAGATTGCTTTAGGTAGTATGGACATTTTAAGTATGTTTATTCTTCCAATCCATGTGCATGGAATGTCTTTCCATCTCTTTATGTCGTCGTCAATTTCTTTCAAGAAGGTCTTGTAGTTTTTGTTGTATAGATCTTTCACTTCCTTGGTTAAATTTATCCCAAGGTATTTTATTCTTTTTGTTGCAATCGTGAATGGGATTGAGTTCTTGAGATCTTTTTCTGTTAGTTCATTGTTAGCATATAGAAATGCTACTGATTTATGTATGTTGATTTTATACCCTGCAACTTTGCTGTAGTTGTTGATTGTTTCTAGTAGTTTTTCTATGGATTCTTTGGGTTTTCTATATATAAGATCATGTCATCTGCAAACAGCGAGAGTTTTACTTCTTCTTTGCCTATTTGGATTCCTTTTATTTCTTTTTCCTGCTGAATAGCTCTGGCCAACACCTCAAGTACTATGTTGAATAAGAGTGGTGAAAGTGGGCACCCTTGTCTTGTTCCTGTTCTGAGAGGGATGGGTTTCAGTTTTTGTCCATTGAGTATGATGTTGGCTGTGGGTTTGTCATATATGGCCTTTATTATGTTGAGGTACTTTCCTTCTATACCTATGTTATTGAGGGTTTTTATCATAAATTGATGTTGGATTTTGTCGAATGCTTTCTCTGCATCTATTGAGATGATCGTGTGGTTTTTGTTTCTCGTTTTGATAATGTAGTGAATCATGTTGATTGACTTGCGGATGTTGAACCATCCCTGTGTCCCTGGTATAAATCCCACTTGATCATGGTGTATAATCTTTTTGATGTATTGCTGTATTCGGTTTGCCGAAATTTTGTTGAGGATTTTTCCATCTATGTTCATCAGTGATATTGGCCTGTAGGTTTCCTTCTTTGTGTTGTCCTTGTCAGGTTTGGGGATCAAGGTGATGTTGGCTTCATAGAAGGTATTAGGGAGTGCTCCATCTTCCTCTATTTTCTGGAATAGTTTGAGAAGGATAGGTATTAAATCTTCTTTGAATGTTTGGTAGAATTCTCCAGAGAAGCCGTCTGGTCCTGGACTCTTATTTTTGGGGAGGTTTTTGATTACTGTTTCTATTTTTTACTTGTGAATGGTCTATTCAGATTCTCTATTTCTTCCTGATTCAGTTTGGGTAGGTTGTATGAGTCTAGGAATTTATCCATTTCTTCTAGGTTGTTCAATTTGTTGGCATATAGTTTTTCATAGTATTCTCTTATGATCCGTTCTATTTCTTCGGTATCTGTTGTAATTTCTCCTCTCTCATTTCTAATTTTATTTATTTGAGACCTTTCTCTTTCTTTTTAGTGAGTCTGGCTAAGGGTTTGTCGATTTTGTTAATTTTTTCGAAGAACCAACTCTTTGTTTCATTGATCCTTTCTACTGTCTTTTTTGTTTCAATATCATTTATTTCCGCTCTAATTTTTATTGTTTCCCTCCTTCTACTGACTTTGGGCTTTGTTTGTTCTTCTTTTTCTAATTCCGTTAGGTGTCATTTGAGGTTGTTTATGTAAGATTTTTCTTGCTTATTGAGGTGAGCCTGTATTGCAATGAATTTCCCTCTTAGGACTGCCTTTGCTGCATCCCAAATAGTTTGGTACAGTGTGTTTTCATTTTCATTTGTCTCCAGATAATATTTGATTTCTTCTTTAATTTCTTCAATAATCCATTGTTTGTTCAGTAGCATGTTGTTTAGTCTCCACATTTTTGGCCCTTTCCCAGCTTTATTCTTGTAGTTGATTTCTAGTTTCATAGCATTGTGATCAGAAAAGATGCTTGGTATTATTTCAACCCTCTTGAACTTATTGATGCTTGCTTTGTTTCCCAAGATATGGTCTATCCTTGAGAATGTTCCATGCATGCTTGAGAAGAATGTGTAACCTGCTGTTTTTGGATGAAGTGTCCTATATATATCTATTAGGTCCATCTGGTCTGATTTTTCATTTAATTCTATAATTTCCTTGTTGGTTTTCTGTCTGGATGATCTGTCCATTGGTGTTAATGGGGTGTTGAGGTCCCCTACTCTTTTTGTATTGCTGTTGATGACTTCTTTTAGTTTTGTTAATAGTTTCTTTACGAATTTTGGTGCTCCTGTGTTAGGTGCGTATATATTTATAAGTGTTATGTCATCTTGATGGAGCGTCCCTTTTATCATTATATACTGCCCTTCTTTGTCTTTCTTTATCTGTTTTGCTTTGAAGTCTACTTTGTCTGATATAAGTATGGCAACACCTGCTTTCTTTTGTTCATTATTAGCTTGGAGTATTGTCTTCCATCCCTTCACTTTGAGTCTGTGTTTGTCTTTGGGGCTTAGGTCTGTTTCCTGGAGGCAGCATATTGTTAGATCTTGTTCTTTGATCCATCCTGCCACTCTGTGCCTTTTGATTGGAGAGTTCAATCCATTCACGTTTAGAGTGATTATTGAAATGTGGGGGCCTACTTTTGCCATTTTATCACTTGTTTTCCGGTTCTTTTGCATTTTGTCCTGATGGAGAGCTGTTACTTTGTGTTATTGTCCTTCTGCTTATCTCCTTTGTTCTGGATTTTGTAACCCCTTTCCTTTTTTTGATTTTTCAGGAATGAGGTTCTTCCTGAGCATTTCTTGAAGAGGAGGTCTTGTGGCGATGAACTCCCTTAACTTTTGTTTATCTGGGAAAGTTTTTATTTCTCCATCATATTTGAAGGATATTTTCACTGGGTAGAGTATTCTTTGCTGCAGGTTTTCGTCCTTCAGAGTTTTGAATATTTCATTCCAATCTCTTCTATCCTGTAAGGTCTCTCCTGAGAAATCTGCTGATAGCCTTATGGGGTTTCCTTTGTAAGTTATTTTCTTCTGCCTGGCTGCCCTTAGTATTTTCTCTTTGTCGTTGACTTTTGCTAGTTTCACTACTATATGCCTTGGGGTTGGTCTTCTTGTGTTAATAAAGTTTGGAGATCTATTGACTTCTGTCACATGAAGTTCCATCTCTCTTCCCAAGTTTGGAAAGTTCTCGGCTATTATTTCTTTGAACAGGCCTTCTGCCCCCTTCTCCTTCTCCTCTCCCTCTGGTATACCTATAATCCTTATGTTGCATCTCCTAATTGAGTCGGATAATTCTCAGAGAGTTTCTTCATTTCTTTTTAGTCTTAGTTCTCTCTCCTCTCTGTCTGCAGCATTTCTATATTGCTATCCTCCAAATTGCTGATTCTGTCCTCCATATTATCGACCCTGCTGTTCAGAGAGTCCAGATTTTTCTTAATCTCCTCCATTGTGTTCTTCATCTCCAGTATTTCTAATTGGTTCTTCTTTATAGTGTCAAGCTCTTTTGTGACATAGCTCCTGAACTCATTGAGTTGTCTATCTGAATTCTCTTTTAACTCGTTGAGTTTTTTAATAATGGCAGTTTTGAAATCATCATCATTTAGGTTATAGATTTCATTGTCTTTGGGATTGTTTTCTGGGTGCTTATCATTTTCCTTCTGTTCTGGAGATTTAATATATTTTTTCATACTGCTTGATGGCGTGGATTTGTGCCTCCGCATAGAGATAGAGTTTAGTCGCTGCTTCCACTTGTGGGGTGTGTGTGTGTGTGGGGGGGCAGCTGTTTAGACTGCACCAACCAGGAACCCTGTCAGCTGTTACTGACTGGACCTGGACCCCTCCTCGTAGTCACAGTGGTCCTGTGGGGTCCCTCGTCGGTTGTGGGGGCAATCGCAAGGGGGCCTCAGGCTGCTGGTGCCTACTGTTGCAGCCCACTTAGATGCGGTCCCTCCTTGAGGTCTGCAGCGGTGTTGTGGGCTTTCCCAGGAGCCAGGAGCAGGATCACCTATAATCGCTGCTTTGTCCCTAACAGAGCCGACAAGATCACACTTGTCCACTATAGGTCCCAGCAGAGCTATGGGTATCTTCTGCAGTCTGTCGTTAACTCACCTAGCTGTGCTACTTTTGCCCCAGGGCCTTCCAGCCTTGTGATTGCCAGTCAGGACCTCTCCACTAGTGCTGTGCAGAGGCTTTCGCTGAGGCTGCTGTAGGAACCTGGAGATACCCCCTGGGCTACGTAGCCGTTTCACCAGAGCTCCATTCTGCCCCACTCCACTCTCATGGGATCTCTGGGAGCCCCTTGCCTCGTCTGGGACACAGCCAGAGTCCATGGGCCTGGCGGTGGCTTGTAAGCTGCTGCCTTGTGGGGAATTCTGCTCTAGGGAGCTTCCTGGTGTTCCAAATGCTGGGCAGGGCCTCCCTGCCAATGGCAAGCAGAGGCCCTCCCTGCTGGGGGGGTGTGGGACCCCAGAGCCTCCCCCAGGCCACAGAGCCAGGCGCTAGAGCTCCAACCATGTCCCCAAGCACATCTACGGGAAGTCCGGGCACCCCCTGCACCAACCCGTGCACCGGAGACCGTGAGCCCAGCAGCAGCTTGCAGTCTGGTGCCATGCCAGGGAATCCACCAGCCGGAAGCTTCCCTTTGTTCTGGATTCTGGGCAGGGCCTCCCTGCTAATGGCGAGCAGAGGCCTTCCCTGCCGGTGGGTGTGGGACCCCGGGGGATTCCCCCTGGGCTTAGGTGTAATCGCGGGGGGCTTGGGTAGGGCTGTTGTCACCTGTTTCCACTGTTGCTCCACTGGTGAGTGCACACTCCCGCCCTTGGTGTGTGGCGATGCTATGGGGGAGTCCACTGGAAGAGAGCCTCCTGCAGGAACTAGGCTGTCCGGGGGTTGGGGATCGGGGGTCAGAGAGTTTTCGCCTATTTCCACCTCCTCCTGGGGGGAAGGCTGTCCACCTTCCGATGTATAGTGGCATGAGACTCTTAGGCGTCTTGGGATGCTATCTGGATATCCTTTTTTAATTGGTGAATGTCCAATTAGTTGTGGATTCGACGGGGGAGAGACAAAGAAGACCACTCTCTCTGCCATCTTGGTCCCGCCCCTGGTGATTATTGATATTATATATCTTATACAGCAACATAAGAAAATATTTTTTCCTTTATCTTGTATAAGAAAAACTTTTTTTTGTCATGAACAAATTTACATTGTATGGAAATTTCAGGATTTTATCTGAGAAAGTTAAAAAACCATGATGTGGAAGAAGACTGAATATTCAGAGTGGCAGCACCTTGATGGAGACCCCATGGACTGTAGTCTGACCCTTAGCTCTGCATGATGAGAAGCATTATCTTGTCACTGGGTCCTTAATTGACCTAGATCCCCTAAGAGGTGCTGTCTTATGGTAACCAAACTCACGAGAGACTGATGTCTATAAGCTGAAATGACAGTGAATCATGAGAACTGCACACTTGGGATTCTTCTGACCAGCACAGTCTCTCTCAGTGCACAGAAAGTTAAATTACTATCAGAAGGTAGTTGGTAGACATGAGAACAGAGGAAGGAAGGTTGGTGACCTTACTAGCAGCTGCATTGAAGCTCAGGGAGCCTACCATATCCATCTCCATTACAGGAGCCTCCTGTTGGAGTGAAGCAGCCCTGTCAGATGCTCAGGGCACCTCTCTCTGGACCACAGTCAGAGTCAGTTCTTGTTCAGGCCTCATGCGGCTGCCCCACTTCTTGGTAACAGAAAAAGAATATATATGATATAAGTAAATTATGGGACATTAATAAAATAAGCACTTACGAACGTAACTACCCAACTTAAGAGCCAGTAAATTTCTAATACTTTTTAAAACGTGTGTTGTACTCCTCTTCCATCCCTTACACTGTCTTCCCCATCAGAGTAAGTGACATCCTGAAATTTGTATTATCGTGCCTGGCTTTTTTCCTTTTAAAAAAATTTTATCACATATTTATCACCAAAAATACTGTTTTTTGTATTTGTAAAAATGATACTGGACTGTCGACGCTTATTTCACTCAGTATTATGTAGACAAGATTCATACAGCTTGTTTTTTTAATAGCTATTTTCACTTCTGAATAGTATATATATATATATATATATATATATCTTTGTGTGAATATGCCACAATTAATTTAATTGTTTTCTTTGGAGGGGGACTTGTTGCTGTATATCTTCTTGAGCACGTCTCCAAATAAGAGACAAACGTTTCTCACAGATAAACATACCTAAAGATGGAAATGCTGGGTTATAATGCAGGGGCATATTGGATTCATGTTTGTAATGCCAAATTACTTTCCAAAAATTCCTCTACACTTTACTCTCCTATCTTCAGTGTTGAATACTTCTGCTCACTTCACATCACCATCAAAATTGGTGTTGTCAGACTGTACTTTTTTCTAATTTAGTAGGTATAAAGTTGTATCTCATTTTGATATCAATGTAACTTTTCTTGATAACCGTTGAAGTTGAACATCTTTCGTATGTTACTCACATTCCTATTCCCACTTCTGTAAAGTTCATGTCCATCTCTTTTGCTCATTTTTATTGTGTATGTAGAATGTAGCTTGTTTTTTCTTATTGATTTGTAGAAGAGAGATCATGAGAGAGAGAGAGAAGTTGATTCTAGACAATAATGTGTTATTGGTTACATATATTGCAAGTATCTTCTCCCATTTTGTGGCTTGGCTTTTTACTTTCTTCGCAGTCTTTCAATAAACAGAAATTCTAATTTTATCCTTCTACGGGAATTTCTTGGCTATTCTTCATTCTTTGCTTTTCAATATAAATCTTAGAATCAGCTAGTCAATTTTCTCTGTATACCTTGTTGAGACCTTGAAGGAATTATATACAGTCCACATATGAGAGAGAATTAACACTTTTATTATATTGAATCTTCCTTTCTATCAACATGGTGTATAGTTCTACTCATTTAAATCTTCTTTAATATATTTCACTGTTTTATAAGGGTCACCATAAAGGCCGTGTATATTTTTTGGTATATTTCTTCCTGGGTATTTTATACATTTTATTGTCACTAGAAATATCTCTTTTTTAAAAAACTTACTTTTTCTGTGTATTTATAGAAATGCAATTAGTTTTATATATTAATTGCATATCCAGCCGCTTTGCTAAACTTTCTTATTTAGTCTAGCAATTTGTCTATAGCTTCTTTTGGATTTCATATGTAGATAATCATATCATCAGCAGGTAAGGGTAGATTTGTTTTTTTCATTTCCAGTCATTCTGCTTTTATTTCTTTTTCCTGCTACCATATTAACTAGAATTTCCAATTCAACATTGACTAGAAATGTTGAATATGGATATGCTTTCTTTTTCCTGATTTTAATGGGAATGCTTCTAACTTTTCACTGTTAATAATGATGTTCAGTATATTTTTGGTAGATACTCTTTATTGTGTTAGATTTTATCAAATACTTTTTCTCTATCAATTGAGAAATGTGTATGGTTTTTCTCTTTAATTCCATTTAAATATTTTCTAGTGTTAAATTACCCTTGCATTCTTTTTTTTTTTTTTTTGGAAGATTAGCCCTGAGCTAATATCGGCTGCCAATCCTCCTCTTTTTTGCTGAGGAAGACTGGCCCTGAGCTAACGTCCGTGCCCATTTTCCTCTACTTTTTGTATGTGGGACACCTACCACAGCATGGCTTGACAAGTGATATGAAGGTCCGCACCTGGGATTGGAACAGGTGAACCCCCAGCCGCCAAAACAGAACGTGCGAACTTAACTGCTGTGCCACCGGGCTGGCCCCTAGCCTTGCATTCTTGACTCAACATGGTCATCATGTATTTTTTCACACACTGCTGAGTTCATTTGCTAATGTGTTCTTTAGAATTTTTGCAATTATGTTCATAAGTAAGATTGTCCTATAATTTTCCTTCCATGTACTGTCTTTGTCTTGTTTTAGTATCAAGATTTACTACCTTTATAGGATGAGTTGAGAAGAATTTCCTCTTTCTCTATCCCCAGAAAGATTTTATATACGATTAAAATAGTCTTGTTTTTTGAAAGTTCCCTAAATTGCCTGTAAAATCGTCTGGGCTTGGTGTTTCCTTTGTGGGAAAATTTCAAGCCACTGATTTAATTTCTTTACTGGTTACAGACATTGCTGGCTTTCTACTATGTTCTTGATTTGGGTTGGTTAAGTTATATTCTTACAAGAATTTGTCAATATCACACAAATTTCCAAATGTATTGGCATAAAGTTTCCGTATGTTCTTTATCTTTTTAATCTCTAGTATATTTGTACTGTCTGCCTGTTATTTCCTGGTATTGTTTATTTATGCCCTGTTTCTTTTTTTCTTGATTATTCGTGCAAGAGGTTTGATTTGAAAGAGATTCAGGGGCTAGGAACTTTTAGAAATTCCACAAAGAGGATCAACGTGCTGAATCGTTGATATTTGCTTTGGTGCAGTTATTTACTCAGGAATTTTCAACTGGTCAACCAAATTATTATTATACAGTGTAGTTATGCTATGAACACAACAACCTGTTATATTTTTGTTCTTCCTCTTTTTTTTTCTTTCTTCTTCCTCCTCCTCTTTCTTCATTTTTTAGAAAGAATATTAATAGATAAAATAATTTTTGGATTCTTTAATTATGAAAGAAATACTGGACATAGAAAAATTGGGGGATATAAAATGAAAAATCAAGTCTCCCTCTTTGCCCCATACCCAGTACCAATCTCCGAAAACAATGGTCATTTATTGCCTCCTGTCTACCTTTAAAAGTATTTTATACATATAGATGTATAATCTTCTTACACAGTCTTGACCATATTATTTATGTGATTCTTCACCATGCCTTTTTACTTAGTAATAGATTGTATAGATTTTTCCTTACCAGCACTTGTAGCTTTATTTTATTTTTATGTCTATCTATAGAATTTCATTAATTTCTATTCTTATCTGTATTGTGTCTTCCTAGCTACTTTTTTTGAGTTTATAGTTTCCAAATTCTTTAGAGTGAATGGTTGACTTCTTAATTTTCAGTGTTTCATTTCTAATATAAGCCTTTAAAGCTATATATTTCCTTTGAAATACATATCCGGTGTACCCAGGGGTATTGATATGTTGTGTTTTCATTTTTTATTTCTGTGTGTTTTAAAATACATCTACATTTTTATTTCTTTTTTGCACTATGATCTTTTTAGAATATTGTTTAGTTACCAAATACACATATGGAGATGTTTTCAAATTGACCTTTTTTGTTATGGATGTCTAACTTAATTACATTGTGGTCAGAGGACATGATTATGTGATGTAAATTCTTTGAAGTTCGTCGAGACTTGTTCTATCTGAGAACATAGTTAATGTTTGTAAATGTAATAAATGATGGGCACAGTGTGCTACAAAGTTCCAATAGACCAAGCTTGTTGATTTTGGCGTCCAAATTTTCCATAGCTTTGCAATTTTTGGTCAGCTTTTCTTGTTAATAATTGAGAGAGATGCATTGAAATTTTCCACTATGGTGATGGATATGTCAATTTCTCCTTAAAGTTCTCTCAATTTTTGAAAATTTTTATTTTATTGTGGTAAGGACACTTTGCATGAGGTTTATCTCCTAACAGATTTTTTTCAGTGCACCATACAGTATTGTTAATTATAGGCACATTGTTGTACAGCGGATCTCTAGAACTTATTTGTGTTGTGTAACTGACTTAGCAACTGTCTGTTTCCCCGTCCCCCATCTCCTGGCAACCACCGTTCTACCCTTTGCTTCTATGAGTATGACTATTTTAAATACCTCATATAGGTGGAATCATGCAGTATATGTCCTTTTGTGATTAGCTTATTTCACTTAAATAATGTCTTCAAGGTTTATCCATGTTGCCACATATGGCAGGATTTTCTTCTTTTTTAAAGCTGAATATGACATTGTATGTGTACATCGCATTTTCTTTGTCCATCCATCTATTGATGGACATTTAGTTGTTTCCACATTAGGGCTATTGTAAAAAATGCTGCAATGAATATGGGAGTACAAACATCTTTGTGAGATTCTAATTTCACTTATTTTGGATAAATTCCCAGAAGTGGGGTTGCTGGATCATATGATAGTTCTATTTTTAATTTTTTGAGGTCCCCCATACAGTTTTCCATAGTGACCGCTCCATTTTACACTCCCACCACGGTGTATAAATGTTCCAATTTTTCCACGTCTTCCTCAACACTTGTCTTTTGTTTGGTTGGTTTTTTTGGTAATAGCCACCAGCAGGTGTGAGATGATATCTTATTGTGGTTTTGATGTGCATTTCCCTGATGATTAGTGACACAGAACACCTTTTCGTATGCCTGTTGGCCATTTATGTCTTCTTTGGTGAAATGTCTATTCAATTCCTTAGCCCACTTTTAAATCAGGTTCTTTGGGTTTTTTTGCTATTGAGTTATAGGAGTTTGTTATATATTTTGAAAATTAGCCCATTATGAGATATGTGGCTTGCAAATATTTTCTCCCATTCCGTAAGTTGCCTTTTCACTCTGTTGTTTCCTTTGCTATGCAGAAACTTTTTAGTTTGATATAGTCCCACCTATCTATTTTTGCTTTTGGTACATGTGTTTTTGATGTCATATACATGAAATCATTGCAAAGACCAATGTTAGGAAGCTTTTCCCTATGTTTTCCTCTAATAGCTTCAGAGTTTCAGGTGTTACGTTGTCCATTTTGAGTTGGTTTTTGCATTTGGTATAAGATAAGGGTCCAATTTAATTCTTTTGCGTGTGAATGACCATATATGTGTGGATTTATTTCTGGGCTCTCTATTCTCCTCCATCAGTCTGTGTGTTTGTCTTTATGCCAGTATCATGCTGTTTTAATTACTGTAGCTTTGTAATCAGGAAGTATATTGCCTTCAGCTTTGTTCCTCTTTCTCAATATTGTTTTAGCTATTCAGGGTCCTTAGTGGTTCCCTGGGAATTTTACAATTGTTTTTTCTGTTTCTATAAAAAAAAAAAAAAAGCAAGCAGGGGACTGGTCCCATGGTGTAGTGGTGAAGTTTGGCACACTTCACTTTGACGGTCTGGGTTTGCAGGTTCGGATCCTGGGTGTGGACCTACACCACTCATCAGCCATGCTGTGGCTGCAACCCACATACAAAATAGTGGAGGACTGACACAAATGTTAGCTCAGGGCTAATCTTCCTCAAGTGAAAAAAGAGGAAGATTGGCAACAGATGTCAGCTCAGGGCAAATCTTCCTCAGCAAAAAAAAAGCCATTGGGATTTTGATAAGGATTACATTGAATCTGTAGGTCATTTTTTGGTAGTATGGACATTTTAACAATATTAAGTCTTCCAATCAGTGTACATGGGATGTCTTTCCATTTATTTGTGTTTTCTTTAATTCCTTTCATCAAAATTTTGCAGTTTTCAGTGTACAAGTCTTTCACCTCCTTAAAGTTTATTCCTAAGTATTTTATTCTGTTTGATGCTATGGTAAATGGAATTGTTTTCCTAATTTCCTTTTCAGATAATTCACTATTAGTATATAGAAATACACTTGATTTTTGTTGATTTTGTATCCTGCAACTTGACTAAATTCATTTATTAGTTGTAACAGTTTTTCTGTGTGTGACATCTTTAAGGTTTTCTGCAAACAGGGACAATTTTACTTCTTCCTTTGGATTTGGACGCCTTTTATTTCTTTTTCTTGCCTAATTGCTAGGGCTAGGACTTCTAGTACTATGTTGAATAGGAACAGTGAGAGTAGAAATCTTTTGTTCCTGATATTAGAGGAAAAGCTTTCAGTTTTTCACCATTGAATATGATGCTGGCTGTGGGCTTTTTATATATGGACTTTATTGTGTTGAGGTAATTTCCTTTTATTCATAGTTTGTTGAGAGTTTGTATCATGAAAAAGTGTTGAATTTTATCAAGCACCTTTTCTGCATCTATTGAGATTGTCATGTGATTTTTATCCTTCATCTGTTAATGTGGTGTATCACATTAATTGATTTTCATAATGTTGAACCATCCTTGCATTCCAGGGATAAATCCCACTCGATCTTGGTTTATGATCCTTTTAACATGTTGTTGAGTCCAGTCTGCTAGTATTTTGTTCAGGATTTTTGCATCTATATTCACCCGGGATATTGGCCTATAGTTTTCTTTTCTCACGATGGTCTTATGAGAATTCCTTTGTATGTGACACATTGCTTTTTTCTTGCTGTTTTCAAAATTCCCTTTTTGTCTTTGACTTTTGTCAATGTGGTTATAAATTGTCTTGGTTTGGATTCTTTGGATTCATACCAAACTTTATTAGACTTCTTGTGTCTGGATGTCCATTCCTTTCCCTAGATTTGGGAAGTGTTGGGCCATTATTTCTTTGAATAAACTTTCTGCCTCTTTCCCTCTCAGTTCTCCTTCTGGGACTCCCATAATGCACAAATAGGTCTGCTTGATGTTTTCTCATAAGTTCCTTAAAGCTTTCTTCATTCTTTTTTCTTTTTGCTCCTCCAACTTGATAATTTCAACGTGATAATGACCTGTCTGCAAGTTCACTTATTCTTGCTTTTGCCTGTTCTAGTCTGTTTTTGAACTCCTCTATTGAATTTTTTCAGTTCCGTTATATTCTTCAGATCCAAGATTTCTGTCTGGTTCTTTTAAAAATTTTCTCTCTTTGTTGAAATTTGCACTTTGTTATGCATGATATTCCTGAAATTGATGAATGTTTTTATGATGGTTATTTTTAATTCTCTGTCAGGTAATTCATATATCTCCGTTTCATTTGGGTCAGTTTCTGGAGTGTTATCTTGTTCCTCTGTTTGGATCATGTTTTCTTTTTTCTTCATTTTCTTTGACATTTTGTATTGGTATTTACATGTTAGAAAAAACTGCTACCTTTCCCAGTCTTCATGGATTGGCCACATATAGGAAAAGGTCTTCACTAATCAACCCAGCCAGAGCTTCTTTGGGCTTCTCAAACCTTTGTACTAGTCCAAAACACTGCCTTTGTTCTTAGCAGCCCCCAGGCATCTAGAATATGCCAGGTTCTGTCAAGGCTGTGGGACAGGCAAGATAGAAGACAGTCCCTTGTGTAGCATCTAGATAAGTAGGAATATGGCTACTTGGTCCAACTCTTTCCCCTCCTCTAGGAGAAATGAGGAGCTGGAGGTTTCCTCCTGATAATATGGTGCTGTGCCAAGCATGGGGATTATAATGAGAGGATGTCTCCAATTTTCCTATCTGTTTCAAAGTGGCTGGTTTTACACTTGCCCAGGATGCAGGAGCATCTCAGTTAGTTTCTGGATTTCTCATAAAGGGAATTAGTTTGTGTATTACTATTGAACTGGTGTATCCATGGGGAAAGAGAAATTCAGGGCTTCCTAGTCTGCCATCTTGCTGATGTCACTTCCTGCTTACTCTCAATTTTTGATTTATAAAAATCACAGCTTTGGGGCCAGCCCAGTGGTAAAGCAGTTAAGTTTGCACATTCCGCTTTGGCAGCCCAGGGTTCCCCGGTTCAGATCCCAGGTGTGGACCAACGCACTGCTTGTCAAGCCATGCTGTGGCAGGTGTCCCACATATAAAACAGGGGAAGATGGGCACAGATGTTAGCTCAGGGACAATCTTCCTCTGGAAAAAGATGAGGATTGGCAGCAGATGTTAGCTCAGGGCTAATCGTCTTCAAAAAAATAAAAAATAAAATAAAATAAAAAATCTTTAAAAAATCACAGCTTTTTTTCTTAAGTTCACTCATGTTTCAAATTGCCATATCTCCTTAATGAGTTAAACTGATTCTATTAACATTATGCAGTAACCTTATTTTTAGTAATACTTATTGTTTAATACCTTTTCTTTTTTCTGATATGGTATAGGTTATATAATATGGTTAGCATTTTGCTGAGATATCTTTTTCTACCCTTATATGATCTTCTGTTTCTTATAAATAGCATATAATGTTTTTTACATTCAGTCTGAAAATTTGTGTCTTTTAATAGGTAAGTTTTGTCCATTTACAATAATTGCACTAATTGGTATATTTAGACTTGTTTATAACATCTTACTTTGTGTTATTTGTTTGTCTCTTTCCATGATCCCTCTGCTTTAATTTTTATTGCCTTTTCAAAATTTCTTTTGCCCTACTTCTGTTCCAAAAGGTATCCATTCTGTATATCTCTTTTTAGCAGAAGAGCTGCCTACAAAATGCCTTGTGCTATTTAGCATAAGGCTGTCCCTGTGGACAAGCAGATTAGAAAAAAGGGCTTCTAATATATTTACTGATTTCTTTGTCCATTATTTGCTCTTGCATGTCAGATCTTTCTGGTAATATTTTCTTTTGTCCTGAAATACATCTTCATTTAGACTTATATTCAGCCTAATTTCAAGCCCTGGAACTGGTATTCACTAGCTATGGACCTTGGGCTTTAACCTGTCTATAAAATGTGGATAAGGATAGTGCCTACCACATAGGATTATTTTGAGTATCAATTGGCTAATAAATGCAAGGAACTTGGCTAAGTAAGTGCTATATAAGTGTTAGGTATAGTTTAGAAGCTTAAAAGTTACTGAAAGTCTACTGGAGATAACTTTCTCAGTTTTTGTTTGTCTGGAAATATATTTGTTTTACTTTCATTTTTGAAAGACAATTTTCTTGAAAGATAATTTTGTTGAGTACATAATTCACTTTAAAGGTAAATTATACTGTCACTGGCTTCCATTATTGCTGTTGATAAGTGTGTTTTGTCTAGATGTCATTCTCTTTTAAATGATTTATCTCTTCTCTCAGGTTAACATAAGACTTTCTATTTTTTTTTTGATATGTGTATTAGTCAGGCTTCTCCAGAGAAACAGAACCATAGGATTATAGGAATTGATTCATATGATTATGCAGGCCAACAAGTCCCACAGTCTGCCATCTGCAAGCTGGAGAACCAGAAAAGCCAGCGTTATAATTCAGTCTGAGTTCTAAGGCCTCTGGGGCTACAAGTGATGATGGTACAAGTCCTGGTCCAAATTTGAAAGCTCAAGAATCAGGAGGACTGATGTCTGAGCGCAGGAGAAGTTGGATGTCCCAGCTCAAACAGAGAGAGTGATTTACCCTTCCTCCACCTTTTTGATCTATTCAGGGCCTCAGTGGATTGGATAATACCCCCCAACATTGGGAAGGACCATCTGCTTTACTCAATTCCATGAATTCAGATGTTAATCTCTTGCAGAAACATTCTTGCAGACACACTCAGAAATAATTTTTACTAGTTATTTGGTCATCCCTTAGCCCAGTTAAGTTGACACATAAAATTAATCATCATAATATTCTACACTTTCACTGCAATGCTTCTAGGTAAGGATTTCTTTCTTTCTTTCTTTTTCTTTCTTTCTTTCTTTCTTTCTTTCTTTCTTTCTTTCTTTCTTTCTTTCTTTCTTTCTTTCTTTATTCTGTTTAAATTATGCCTTCTTTTTTTGTAGATTCATGTCTTTCATCAAATATGAAAGTTTCTTCAACATTATCACTGCAAATATTGCCTGTCTTCTATGATCTCTGTTCTCTCTCTCTGGGATTCTAATTAGATGCAAATTAGATTTTCTTATTCTATCCCATAGGTCTCTTAACTTCCCATTTATATTTTCCATTTCCTTGTTTCTCTGTACTGCATTCTGGGTGTTCCACACAGATTTATATTTATGTTAAATCATTTTCTCTTTAGCTGTGTCTAATAGGAAGTGTAGCTCATTCACAATTGTGTTTTTCATTGTAACTTTCATTTCTATGTATTGTATTTAGTTCTTCAAGTATACCTGGTCTCTTGGACAGTCTTTTGTACTTTGCTCATTTTTTATTCCACTTCTATTACTTAAACATACTAATATTTATTTTACATCTGTTTCCTAATAATTCTAATATCTGAAGTCTTTGATGGCCAACCATCTTTTACGTGTTATTTTGTTCACTTTCATTCATAGTACTTTGTGCCCTGTGGTTCAGTGCTTTTTAATTGGGAGCTCATATTCTGTAGGACTGAATCTAAGGGAATCTTGAGGACCTAAATTGAAGATGCTTCCCTTCAGAGAGGATTTGCTTTAGTTTTTGTTTTTACTGGAAGCCAGGGGATGCTACTGATCTATTTTAATCCTCCTCTAGGGTCTTGGTCTAGTTTGAAAATCTTGAGTTCTGCTTTCCCACCTTGCAGATTTCTAAGACTCAGTCTTCAAATCTTAAAGTTAATATCCTTATATATACATACGTATGTATGTATATATACACCCACACACATATGTATATATGAAGGAATATATATATATGTGTACATACATATATACATGTATACAAATATACATATATATGTATATATATAGAAAGAGAGAGATTGAAAGAGAGAAAGGTAATTTTCCTTCAACCTATGCTATGTAACTAGTACTTTTTGTAATATAAGTATGGAAGGATTGTGCAAGAGTCAGATATATGTGGTTGACAATGCAATGTGCACCATAGCCCACACTCCCATATTTTCAGAATGAACTTAACTATTGTGCTAAATTACATATTCAAAATATTATTCAGTTGTACTTTAAGTATTTTTCAGTCTCTCTCTTATTCTCCTAAGATTATTTACTACTATTTACTGACTTTCCTTTGAAATAATGTGAAAATTCTTTCTCCAAAATGTTGATTACCTATAATATTATACAATAGAGTGCCCTAGAGTGTGTCAGGCAATTTTCCTTCAGCCTCTGCCATAACTGGTACTTTTTGCAGTTTTGTGTCTGGAAGGAAAGTGCAAGTAGCAGTAGACTGGATGACGCGACGATGTTCCCAGCCTGCTCTGCTTTGCCAAAGGTACATGTTTCAAAGGCCGGTTCTCTATCTCTGTGGTAGGTAACATATCCCACAGAATATCACTTACCCAATCAAAAAGGTCTATATAAAGAGATTAATTGATACCCCAAAAAAGGAAAATAGGCACTTTTCCTGTGTTTCTTCATTTATTTATCCACTCTGGGGGATGTCCACTGAAAATTACATATTATCTAAACTTTTCCTCAATTACAATCTTGAAATAACTGTCACCTTAGGAACTGAAGTAGATGCAAGATTAAATAAGATGGAGCCCCTAGCCTTGAAGATTTGACAGTATGGCAGGGAGGATAGACCTGGATACAAAAACTTACATGCAATAGAAATCCTTGAATTGGATATAGAGTGCCATGGAAACACAGAAGAAAAGATAATTAATTTTTTCCTGGAGTGAGGGTTGAGTAATGGGAGAAGATTAAGAAAAGTCTCACAGGAATGAGATTTGACTTTGGCCTTGAAGAATAAAAGTTCAACAGACATTTCATCATAGAAAAGACCATATGTAAGGCTCAGAAGTATAAATAAGGATGACGTATCTAGCAAATGAAAGGTTTGGAGTACCTAAAGAGAAGAGTATGAGAACGAGGCAGGAGATGACGCTGAAAAGAGAAGTTTAGGAACTTTTCTTAACAGGCTATGCGAATTTTTCTTAAAGGGTATGTTGGGTTAAGAAGTTTGGACTTAAGGACCTATCAGATTCATCACATGGAGGATGGAGTGGAAAGCAGACAGTCTGAAACATAGAGACCAGTTAGAATGCTTTGGGGAAAGCTTAGACGGATGCTAAAAGGGCATCAACCAGGGTCTTAGACTTCAGCAGACGTTAAAGCTTCAAAAGCCTTTAAGGCTCTGCAGGTAGCTTGATTGAGTACGGGGTTGAGTATGAGACAACAGAAAGCTGTGGGGACTACCGCGACAGACAGATTTTGTGCCTAAAGGCAGTCAAATTAAAAGTAACAGCAACAGCAATAACATCTTTTTCTGTCGAATAAAGCTCATCCACACAGCAGATCTGGACTGCACGTGTCAGTTTGCCACCCCTTGGTCAACATAGAATGGTCTATTTATTCTCTTCTTGATGCCCTTTTGGAAAAGAGAGCTTCCCGATCTTCTCAGGTAGACTGTGCAGGTGTCTAGTCATTCTGAAAGTGAAGGACTTTGGTACTTTCTCAACTTCTGCTTCTTCTTTAAACTCACTTCCTTTTGTTCCACCTTCAGTGCAGCCAGAGATCATTTGGGGTTTTTTCTCCCATTCTTGAACTCTTTTGTATTCTTTACTTTCTAACTCAAGGAACATTTTGTTTAAAAATCAATAAAGTACATGAAATTATGATAATAATCACTACTTTAGATTTGCATAGCACTTTATTGTTGAAATGAGCTTTGTCCCCTTCCTTTGAGGTAGGTAAGGCAGATTTTTCAGATAAGCAAACTGAGACTTTGTTTAAATGACACACCCAAGTCATATGGTTAGAATGGTGAAAGTGGGAAATTGGTCTACTCTCACAAATCGATTTGCTCTTTTCTTGACACCATTGTGCCTCCCGTGGCCTATTTGCAAGTCTGACGACTCATCTGCATATTTGTTCTCTCCAAGTATAGAGAGAAAGAATATTGATTCAGGACTTAGAAAACAATGGCATTTTAATAAAAATGACACTTTGGGACTTAAAAACATTAAATTAATCTTTTCTTTAAACCCACAATTTTGTTGAATTGACAATGTGTTAAAATGATGAATATTTAAAAGTTTGATTTTTTTAAGATGGAAATTTCTTTCAGTAACTGCTTTAAAAACTCTTGAACTTTGAACTCTTTCATTTGTCCATCCATCCATCAAAGCTTTTTCTTTTTTCCTACCAGATATTGGGCTGGAAATGCAAAGAGGAATAAAATATGGTTTATGGCAGCAACTAAGGCTCCAGGTTGTTTCTGATTCCCTCCCTGCTGGATACTGCTGATATCTTCTGAAGCCTTTTTCTCTTCATCCCTTTAATCCAGACCCTGATGTCCCTCTGAAAGAAAGGAGTTGAACAGAAACTCACATCAAACTCTGACAGAACCTAACTCAAGTTTTCCTTAATTGTAAGCAAAAACTGGGAAGTATATAGCACCCTCTGAATGATGGGTAAACAGAGAAACATCATATTGCCTACAAATATATTTTTAAACAAAAGAAAAGGGAGGGGTAATCCAACTCAGAGAACTGCCATTTTTCAGTAAACTGTTTTGAAAAATATCTGGCTTGTCTTCTCATTAAGATTCAAGAGAGAATTGCATTTGTATAATTTGAATAAACAATTATGAAGGATTGCTTGAATTTGAAAAACATGACTGCCAAATTTAAAAGAGATGGAAGCAGCCAATAGACAGGGTATATTGCAGAAAATCAAGTAGTGAAGTAGAAAGAATTTGCAAAACTCTCCAAGAACACAGAAGAAATGGATAAAAGATTGAAGTGATGAGGGAGATAACTAAAACACATGGGAAAAGATCACAGAGATCCAACCAAAGAATATAGAATTTCTAAAGGAGAGAACTGAATAGATGGACCAAAACAAAGATCAAAGAGTTAATGGAAGAAAATTGGCCGATCCAAAGAAACTCAGTCTGAACATTTAAAATATCAAAAGTGTGGACAGCATTCCCAGGCAAATGCCCTAACAAAACAATGCTCAACAATACTTAGCTGTTTTCATTTATTAAGAGTATGAAAATCCTAGACATTTTCAGCACCTCCCCTCCCAGACACACAAAATAAAAGCAACAGCACATCAAGTTATTTACTGCTGTCAGTTGTGATCCCTGAAGGAAACGGGAACCACTTCTGATGGTTTAGTGAAGAGACTTTAATAAATGCACTAATTACAGAGAGGGTTCAAGGGACAAACAAGAAAACTGAGGCACCCAGAGATTAGCAACAATGAGAAGTGGTCCTTACCCCTTGGGCTGAAGGAGAGAAGGGAGAAAGTGGAGGCAGCAGAGTTCAGCGAGCTGGAATCCTGTGGGAGTGGCCCTGTGTGGGTTCTAAAATTGCAAAGGGACACAGCTACTACCAGAGATGCTGCACGGAGCAGGAGGGAATAGGGCAAAGGTAACTGTGACCTCTCTCTGCCCTGCCCTCTGATCTCCTGCTGGTACCTCCCATTGGCTGAACTCAGCCAGGAGCGAGCCAGAGTGCCAAGAAAAGCAGAAAACAGCTGTCGATCTTAGTGGACAGAGAAGGGTAGAGAAACATGGAATGGATCTGGAAGGTGGGATGGGGATGTGGATAAGGAGGCTAATTAGTATATCCTGCAAGGATCAAATAACTAGTTAAATTGAGAAATACCAATTAGCTTTGGGGGGAAAAAAGACTGTAGTACATGGACTCTATATCCAATTACATTGTTGTTTATGTATGAATGAAGTAAAAAAAAAAAATAGTCCTAGGATAAGCGTAGGCTTAGAATCTCCTTCTGGGGGAATCAATGAGTACAAGACAGACTCAGTCTCTGTTTTCAGTGGGCTTGTAGTTATGTTAAAATCAATTTGTAATAAACAGTGCCATGTGTTGGGAGGGAAATCTTCTCTACCAGCTTAAGTCAGACTGATCAGAGGCCTACAGATTAACTGACAATAGAAAGATTTACAGGAGAAAAATTTATTAAGCATGGAGGAGTACCCTATATAGATAGAAGCTCCCAGAACCGCTAGGGGTGAAAGTTTATATATCAGTTTAATAAAGTCTGGGGTCGGGGGGAGTATAATGGCTTCAAAGGATGGAAGGTTCTGATGAGGCTTGTTGACAAATCTTTTTTGGAACGTCCTGGTGCCCACGGTCAGTGCCTCCCTGACTGGAGGGGATTGGTGGCATCTGACTTTCATACAGCTCTGTTCTAGTCAGAAAGGCAAGTTCAGGTAAGAATTCTTTATGCATCTTCTGTAGCTCAAATGTCTTCACTTTGAAGTAATCTCAATGTCGGTTTGGTAGATTTTGGTCTCTGCACTTGGCTATGGAAGTGGAAGCACAAAATACTATAGGAACACCTTGGAGGGGAGCAACCTAGCTCAGGGTGATCAGAGAGACTCCTGATCTTAGTTGAGATTCCAGGTCTTAGTTGAGACTGAAGGATGAGTAGATGTTAACGAGGCAAAGCAGCTCAGAAGAAATCTATGCAAAGGGATCAGCTATATACACTACCAGGTTGGCACTCAATGGGTGTTGAGCCACCATGATACAGGAGTTAATTAAAATAGCCTAATTAAAAATCCTCAGAAAATCTTCATAGAAAACTGTCTTAGTCTGTGTGGGCTGCTGTAACACAATACCAGAGACTGGATGGCTTAAAAACAACAAATATTTTTTCTCACACTTTTGGAGGCTGGGAAGTCCAAGATGGTGGTGTCAGCAGATTCAGTGTCTGGTGAGACCCCACTTCCTAGACAGCTTCTTTTCACTGTAACTTCGCATGGCAGAAGGGCTGAGCTAGCCCTCTGGGTCCCTTTTATAAGGGCACTAATCCCAATCATGAAGGCTCTGCCCTCATGACCTAATCTTCTCCCAAAGCTCCCACCGCCTAATATCATCACATTGGGTGTTAGGTTTTAACATATGAACTTTGGGGGGATACAAACATTCAGACCACAGAAGGAATTGATATCGTATCTATGTTTAGGAAGCATTTATTGATCACTTGTTAAGGAGCTGGCACTGGGGACACAAAAACATGCATAATACATTCAACTCCACACTTTTGACTAAACAGTCACATAGGGAAGCAGGTAAACAGAGAATTAGGGCAGCTTTTTTTTTCCAGTTTTACTGAGAAATAATTGACATACATCACTGTAGAAGTTTAAAGTGTACAGTGTGATCGTTTGGTTTACACATGTAGTGAAATGATTACCACAATAGGTTTAGTTAACATCCATCCTCTCATTCAGATACAATAAAAAGAAAAGAAAAGAATTTCTCCTTGTGACGAGAACTCTTAGGATCTACATCCTTGACAATTTTCCTGTGTATCATTTGGCAGTGTTAACTATAATCATCATGTTGTACATTACATTCCTAGTACTCATTTATCTTATAACTGGAAGCTTTTACCTTTGGACCACCTTCTTCCAATTCCTCCTCCTCCTGTCCCCCTACTCCTGATAATCACAAATCCGATCTCTTTTTCTATGAGTTGTTTGGTTTTTTAAAAAAGATAGCTTCCACTTTAAGTGAGACCGTATGGTATTTGTCTTTCTTCCACTTATCTCACTGAGCATAATGCTTTCAGGGTCCATCCATGTTGTCACAAATGATAGGACTTCCTTGTTTTTTATGGTTGAAGAATATTCTATTGGATACATTTATACCACGACTTCTTTATCCATTCATTCATCAATGAATACTTTGGTCACTTCCATGTCTTGGCTGTTGTAAATATAGTCATGCACCACAAAATGACATTTAGGTCAATGACAGACTGAATGTACATGGTAGTCCTATAAGATTAGTACCATATAGCCCGTGTGTAGTAAGCTATACCATCTAGGTTTGTGAAGGTACACTCTATGATATTCGCACAATAACAAAATCACCTAACGATGCATTTCTCAGAACGCATTCCCGTCACTAAGCAACACCTGACTATAATGTTGAATAGCTTTTGCTGAGAGCTGTGTGTTCAAAGCACCACGGGAGAGTGCGGGTGCTGAGGGGCTCCCCCATCTTCTCACGTCCATGCTGGCAGGAGGTTTGATTTGGTGTGCTGCACTTGGCCCCAGATCATCTTGTCCTCAGAAGTTTGGTGTTATGTTCAGAGGGACTCTAGATAAAGTATTTCTAGTAAATTTCATGTTAATATCATCCTTGTCAGTGAGAACCATACACTCAAAGGTGTGTCATCAAGTTGATAACGCTAACTCTACCGTCTCCACCTTCTCATCTCTTTTCACTGCTAAGATTTATCACAGTAAGAGAAATAGTGCAGCTAACACTAAGTTTCCCAGAAATTTGAATAAGTAAAGTTTCTGAGAGAATGTTTTGTTAAAAATCTTTTTTTAACCATTTATTCAAATGAAGA
This sequence comes from Equus quagga, assembly GCF_021613505.1. Classification (NCBI taxonomy): domain Eukaryota; kingdom Metazoa; phylum Chordata; class Mammalia; order Perissodactyla; family Equidae; genus Equus; species Equus quagga. The sequence continues at coordinate 42,886,003 of NC_060277.1, read as the reverse complement.
AGACATTGGGAGTTCTTCAAATAATCCTGCATAAAAAGTATGTCTGCGATTGGCATGCATTTTAGTGGACATTATTCTTGACAATTCTTTAAGGGACATACAAAGAAAAAAGGGACAAAGAAAACAAACAATCACAAAAATGTACTCGGTAATAAACTACGTGTAGTCTGAAATTCCGATCAGTAATTAATTAGAACTGTTCAAAGTTACCCCTGGTAAAACAAGACTTCTATTACATTTATAATTAAATTTATAATTAATACTTTATGCATGTCATGTATAAAGTCATATTCCATTTTCTATATTATTTCTCAATAAAAATAAAAATGGCAGAGGGCTTTGATGTTTAATATACAGAATCTTAGCTCTCACATGCTGTCACTTTTGTGGGAAAATGTTAAGTGGTCTGATAAGAAATATGCTGATTGGGCTTATTTTTAGGTTAGGAAAATAGTGTGATTTTTTTGGTAGCTCTGAAAATAGAGTAATCTATAATGAAATATATGCATGAAGGGAGCCATTAAGTTGTACTTTATCTTCTTTATCTAGGCTTGTGATGAAATGTTCACTACAGGTAGAAAAAAAAGTACTGTGAATTGAAGAGCTGAGCTCTCTCTATCAAGGGACTAATGATTCTTGTTTTAAAATGTAAATGGAGCAGTCTTGAGTGCTTTAAAATTTGTGAGGAAAGACTGTGGAATTGTCATTATTTTATCATTACTGTGGCTCCCCACAGGAGCAATTGTAAAGGTGGGGGATGTGGGGCGGTGAACTGAATCTCTAAGTGCCAGGGACTCTTCCTGCAGAGTTGAGTCAGTAAGGAGGAAAGCCTGGCTGGATCACGGAGGACTCAAGGATTCGGGAGATGGCAAGTTAGGAAGCAAGAGCAGGGAACGCATTTTAGAAGGTCAGCTTGGAGAGAAAGATCGAGAGTAGGGGCAGAGGTCCATGGCCACTGGCTGCGTGAGCCAGGATGGAGCTGAAAAGACTACGATTTTTTTGGAAGCCAACCTGGGTCAGTCTGGGGCTGTGCTGAATCTGGGAAGGACTTTATTCTTCCAGAGGCAGAAAGGGGCTCAAAGGCGATAAGTTGTCCTTGTACTGGGGAATAAATGGAATGAAACTGACTAGAAGTCCATGGCCCTCTAAAATCATATGTAAGAATGTGTGTGTCTCCGCATTTTTTTCTGGGGAGATCAGATCTTTAGTAGGCATCAGATTCTCAAAGGGATCACTGACTCCTCTCCTCCCTCAGTCTTCCTGCTTGGCCAACAACAACACAAAGCCACGGGCCTAGAAATGAAACTTTACATTTAGGGAGTTCCTATCATCTGAAAGTGAAATGTCAACAAGGACCACCTGAAAGAATTATTGTTTTAGATGTGTGCCAAGAGAATTGATTAACCCAAGACTATATTTGTGATTTTTTTCCCCCTCGACTATGTTGTTTATTCCTAAATTCCTTCCCACTGTAGTGAAATTTAATTGTGCACTCGAAATGAATCTGTGTTAAACTAATGAATAGGACAGAAGGAAGGCGTGTCCTCTGAGAAGCAATGAAAGTCCAGAGCTCAAAGATTAGGCCTTCAGTCTATTTCTGCATCACTCCTCCTCCTTCTCCACCCCCAGTCCTCCAGCCCAGATGTGATGCCAACAAAAGCCAGCTTTTTCCTACCAAGTTGTACCACCCACATTCCTTTCATCTTTACTTGTGAGATTCACTTTCTATTTGAATACGTATATTTAGGCCCTTCTTCCTCTGTCCACATCCTATTTAATGTGGAGAGACAAAACCTGGCTACTATATACAAGCAAGATGTCATTCTCAATGTGACATTTGCTGTCCGTGTCAGGTTGGGTTTGCTAGGTGGCTTGCAATCCAGGAATCTGATACTTGTTCTTTGTGCAAGTTTAGATCCATCGCAGTCCTCGGCCATTTTCTCAGGAGACAGGTAGTATCTGAGGCGGCATAGAAATAGAAATGGTGGGCACTGAATTTGGTGACTGGGTTCCTTTTAGATTAGTTAAGGATTTATTCATCATCTAGCTGGAGGGGAACTGTGTACGTGTTCTCAATAGTTATGAGTTAAATGCCAAAATACAGGCACACATTGCTGGCAGTCCTTTTAATGATAGGATGAAAAGCTTTCAGAGATGAGAAGGTAATGGTGGGGAGCAAGAGACTGTGACAGAAATAGTGACTTCATAATTTGTCTCTCCTCCACACTCCTGAATTAGAACGTATGGGAAATTGACTCTGGGGTAAAGCTATTTCTGCTCTTCTCTGCTCTCATCCATTTGAAAGTGGATGAAAACACATTGTACAGATGAAAATGCTGAAAAATTATGAACCCAGAAATCTTAATGTACCATGATGTAACAGAATATAAAAGAAATGAACAAGGATGTCTAAAAATATTTTACTTGATACAAATCTGATATAGCCAGGAAATTTGATAAGGTTGGAAATTAATCAGCTTATTATCCTGGAAACAAAACTAGTTAGGCTAAGGATGTGGTGTATAACATAGAAAAGAAGACTTTTTCCTTCTCTGGAAATGCTGTTTTTCAAAATAGGTATTCAAATTTTTAAAGATAAAAATTGACACTAGAATTTTAATTAAACGTATTTCTTTTCAGCGTCATTACTCTTTTCCAAAATCATTTGTGATATATGTACGTTCTCTTTATATTTTATACTTTTATGAAATATAATTATAGATTTGGTTTTTTCTTCAAGATGATTTTCAAATAATTTTATATTATAGACAGTTCTTCTCTTCATAAATTCATTTGTAAGATTTTGAATATGCTTTTCAATTGAACAGTTTGTTTAAAGGAGGAACCTCATATCAGAAGAACAATTGTTCAAGTGGAGCTCTTTTCTCAAGTATTATTTCCTACTATTGTGGTTTGAAGTTCGGACGTCTTTAATGATGTCACTCCAAAAGTGTACATTAAAATAGTCCATTCTAAAAACCAAACAGCTGGAGTAAAATAGATGAAAAGGATTTACCATATTTGTTGATGTTCTTAACATAAATATATTTTGTACCCTAACTCTATCTATTGAAAAGGCCTAGAAATACTGACAAACTCAATAGCAATGAACACCTATAGCACCAAGATTGTGGTCTCTGAAGAGTCATTTCCCCCTAAAAGGAACCGAGGTTTGCTGGAGAAGTGGTTGATTTCATGTCAAGGGCAAGATGAGCCTGGCATATCATATGTGAAAGCTAGGAAGGTATTAAAGTCTATTGGAGTCATGTTGAAAAAGCTCAGCAGCCAACTTGAAGAGGTCCCCACCCACGCACGCAAAGATGGGATCATTAGAATACCAAACATATTAGATGTTCAAAATAAAACATATTAAATATATTTAAATTTTTAAGTTCTTAATGACACGGGAAAAAATACTCATTGGTACAAAACCTCATTGGTCAACTTTGGAGAAGACCAGGGAATCAATTCATTGTTTGTGAAAACTGGTAAATAAAGGGAAAGAGTCAAGAATTTATTCTGATTTTTCTATATAAACTGTACCACTGGATAACCAAATGTTTGAAGAAGGTTAAGATTATTTTCACAAAATTGCAACCAATAATTGTACAAGGAATAATAGAATATCACCATTTTGCAGTCCCTAATGAAATAATAGATCTGGGCAATGACTCTCATGAGCTGCTAACACCACAAAAGAGATAACCAGACATTGTGGGCTTCCTGACGGAAGTACACGCCACCAACCAAGGAGTGTTCCTGCCAAAAATTGAACCCAGGTCCAATCAGCCTCTACATACACCACCTTATTATAGGAAATACATAGGATAGAGGACCATGTTAAATTACCTCACAGGGATGCAATCAGCAAACCCAGAGGCTCTACAGGACAAACAAATAAACCAAAGCTCCTTTCAATAAATAAATTGCAAAGGGAAGAGAAAGAGAGAGCACCTATAAAATAAATGAGATTTGAGATGTCAACCAATTGTGGTGCATGGATCTTATCTGATGCTAATTAAAATAGACCATTTAAACATTTTTGGATAAAAGGAGAAATTTGAACACCAACAGGATATTTGATGATAGTAAGGAATTATTGTTAATTTGTTTAGGTACAATAATAGGATTGTCGTTACATTTTTTAAAAGGGGTCATATCTTTTAGAATTATACATTTACAGGAAAAGTTTGCTTCTAAACAATCCAAGTGGTCAGCAGAGATTGGAGAAGTGAACGGGGATATAGAGGAAACAAGTTTGACCATGAGTTAACGATCACTGAAGCTAGGTGCTTGTCCATGAAGATTCACTATTCTACTTTCTCTGCTCTTGCATGTGTTTTAAATTTTCCATAATTATTTTATTTTATTTTATTTTATTTTATTTTTTTGAGGAAGATTAGCCCTGAGCTAAGTACTGTCAGTCCTCCTCTTTTTACTGAGGAAGACTGGCCCTGAGCTAACATCCATGCCCATCTTCCTCTATTTTATATGTGGGACGCCTACCATAGCATGGCTTTTGCCAAGCGGTGCCATGTCTGCACCCGGGATCGGAACCGGTGAACCCCAGGCGGCAATAAGCAGAGCGTGTGAACTTAACCGCTGTGCCACCGGGCCGGCCCCTTAAATTTTCCGTAATTAAAAGTTGAACAAGTATTGTAAAGATTTTTCTTAAAAATTGTTCTAATACCTTTTCTGACTTATCTATATGGAAGTAAAAAAAACATGACCAAGTAAGAAGATGATCTCAGATACAGATGACTCAGAAATCTTACTTTTTAAAATTAGTAAACAGTTAAAACTAAGCTCTATTTCTGAAACTCTTTTTCCTCTGCCAAGACTTCTGTCAGTCATTATCAACCTGAGAAGTTAGAAAAAGTATGCTCTTTTGCATTTTTCCAAAGGGAGATAAGGTCAGTGGCAATAGCAAGCTTTCCTGCTGCGACAAGAAACATGCTCTGTTACGCTTGGGTTGTTTCTCAGGAGGTACCGCATAGTAAAGATAATAGTTTAATAATTTATGTACACTTAATAAATGCCCATAAGTAAATACATTTTCAGAGGGAAATGTAAATATGCAAACAACTCAAAATTTCAAATGTCATAAAGGAAAGCTTTGTTTATGTACTTATTTGTTCATATATCTAACCCCAAACTTTCTTTGAGTATCTGCCGTATTGGTAAACAAGATGAATTGTCTGTCCTCAGAGAATTCAAAGTCTTAAAATAAAAAAAAATTAATGATTACAACTTACTGTTATAAACATTATAATAATGTGTCTGCCTTTTTCACCATTTACCTTAGCACCTAGCAATATTCAGTATGGAAAGAATCTTGAGGAATATTTTATAGATGAGTGGATGGAAGAATGGTGTTACAGAGGGATTTGGTGAAGATAAAGTAGGAGAGAGAGATGAAGGTCAGATCAAGCAGCGCCAGGAGTACCATGCTAGGAAAATCATCTTTATCTTGAAGACAAGGGTTCGTTTGTTTTCAACAGACTTTAGTTTTTACAGAAGTTTTAGCTTCACAACAAAAATGAGGGGAAAATACAGACATTTTTCCATATACCCCTGCTCCCACATGTGCATAGCCTCCTTCTCTGTCAACACCCAGCACCACAGTGGTACGTGGATCACACTTGATGAAACTACATCGTTATCACCCAAAGTCCATAGTTTGCATCAGGGTTCACTCTTGGTGCTGTAGATTGGATGGATTTTGACAAGTGGACAATGACATGTAGCCACTGTTATTGTACCACACAGAATACTCTCACTTCCCTAAACAGTCTTCTGTGCTCTGCCTGTTCAGCACTCTCTTCCCTAGTCCCCAGCAACCCCTGATTCTTTTAGTGTTTTCATAGTTTTGCCTCTTCCAGAATGTTGCATAACTGAAATCATACACTAAGTAGCCTTTTCAGATCTTATCAGGCTTCTTTCACATAGTACTAGGCATTTAAGTTTCCTCCATGTCTTTTTATGGCTTGATAGCTCGTTTCTTTTTAGCACTGAATAACGTTCCATTATGTGGATGGACTACAGTTTATTTATCCATTCACCTTTGGAAGGACATCTTGGTTGCCTCCAACTTTTGACAATTATGAATAAAACTGCTATAAAAATCTATGTGCAGGACATAAGTTCTCAACTGATTTGAGAAAATATCAAGGACTGCAATTGCTGGTTCATACGGTAAGAGTATGTTTACTTTTGTAAGAAACCACCAAACTGTCTTCCAAAAAAGGCTGGACCACTTTGCATTCACGTTGACAATAGATCAGAGTTCCTGTTACTCTACATCCTCAGCAGCATTTCGCGTTGTCCATGTTTTGGACTTTTGCCATTCTAGTAGGTGCGTAGTGGCATCTCGTTGTTTAGATTTGCATTTCCCTGATGATACATGATGTTAAGCAGCTTTTCATACCCTTATATGCCATCTGTATGTCTTCTTTGATGCAGTGTCTACTTAATCTGTTGCCAATTTTTTAATTAGGTTGTTAGTTTTCTTATTGTTGAGTTTTAAGAATTCTTTGTATATTTTGGATAATAGTCCTTTATGAGATGTGTCTTTTGCAAACGTTTTTTTCCCAGTCTGTGGCTTGTCTTCTCATTCTTTGACACTGTCTTTCACAGGGAAGAAGTTTTTAATTTTAATGAAGCCCAGCTTATAAATTATTTTATTCATGGATCATGCCTTTGTTGTTGTATCTAAAAAGTTATCTCTATCCCCCACATCATCTAGGTTTTTTCCTATGTTATCTTCCAGAAATTTTATAGTTTTGCATTTTACACGTAGGCCTATGATTCATTTTGAATTAATTTTTGTGAAAGGTGTAATGTCTGTGTCTAGATTCATCCTTTTTGCATATATATGTCCAGTTTTTCCAACACCATTTGTTGAAAAGACAGGACAGATTTAAAAAGTAAATTTTAGGCACAGGATTATATCTCTTAAGAGATGGAAGACGAAACTTTTAAATGGTCTTTCGTTAATGTTCCAGGGTAAAGATGTACTCTGTCATATTCAATAAAGGACTAACTTACCAAACTGGGTATTAAAGCAATTAAATTCTCTATCCTGGCATCCTGAAATGTTTCTTTTTATATTCTACAGTCCTCAACATAGAGACGAACCTCACAGTTTTCACTCTTACTGGGCTGAAGCATATTATTATGAATTTAAAATATATAACTGAATTAATGAAGAAACAATCACATAGGAGATTTCTAACTCCAAACTATAAAAATACTTTAAAAACTTAAATAAAGGAAAATTGGATTCATAATATGATTGTTGTTTATAATAGCTGTTTCAAATCACAGCATGGGATTTTTCTTTTATTGTTTAAATAAAAATGCAAGCTGTAAAAGATATTCTTTCTAATAAAGTTGTTATGATTAATAGCATAGAACTGTTGGTGCCACTCAAAAACTACAATAGAAGGGAAAACTCCATCATACTAAGGAGAGACAAAGACAGACGTTACCATTAAATACAATTCACATGGTGCCTCGTACCCAGATTGCGAAACTCAAAGTTCACAATTTACTGTAACTCTAGATACAACATAGATATACTTAGTTCATCAACATGACCAATTCTTTCCACTGAGATTTGGGAGCAAAAAGAGAAAATAATATTTATTCATTCATTCAATATTTATTAAGTCCTCACCACAACTAAATAAATGAAGACACGGTGTTATAGTAGATGCAAAGATGTACCAGACAGAGCTCCACTCTTCAAGGGCAAACATTCTGCTCAGGCGGATAAAAATCTCCCCAAATGACCTACAGTTAAAACAGAGAATAATCTGGAGATAAAAGGGGGCACAAATTAGTTGCTAGAGATTTCAGGGAAGGAAGGAATTATTTTCAGGTGAGAATATCAGGAAATACTTCATGATGGAGAAAATATTTGAACTAAATCTTAGCAAAGGAAGAGACACTACCATCTCCCACGGCTCTTTCAGGCAGAGCCTGCTTGTTTCACAAATCTCAAACACATCAACGTGAGGAGGTAGGCTTGGGCTGCTCCTCCGGCATCCCGTTCTTGCTAATTCTAGACCGTTAGTACTCCTCCATCTTGTAAAAGCTCTGTTCCTCTGAGGTTTATGTCGCTGCACTTTCCACCCTCTCCCCGTCTTTGTCACTGTCAACCAACAGCCTCCAGTCACTGTCTTTTAATCACTCCTGACCTTGGTTCCTGGAGCATCTTCTTCCTCTTCACCCTGAGCACCTATCATTCTTGCTGGATTCAACACATATACAGACAGGGCTTTCACTTAGACTTGAGTAAGTTTGGGGACCGACTCCATTGTCTCTACTATTGATTTGTATAGTTATTTTGACAAATTCTGGCAGATAATGAGAAAGTTTCTTTAGGAAGAGGGGCAAGTTTCTAACTAGCCCATTGGCTAGTGGCAGGGTTGCACGTGGATAAGTCATTCAATACTCTGCCCCTTTGTTCTTTGACCTCCTCCCCACCAATTACGTTGACTACCATTCCACCTCAGCCATAGGATCCCAGAGTCGCACCCTGGATTTTGTCACCCCCGGAGATTAAATTACCTCATGATGAATCTAGAAACCCTGCTTTCCTACATTATCCTCCTGTGTTTTTAGTTCACTTACTCAAGTGTTTCTTTGAAACAATTTTCCTACCTAACTGATACCACTAATTCATTCTTTCTATTTTCTCGCTGTTCAATAGTTTCAGACATCTTTTATTCTCTCCTATCTAGCTTAGATTTCATGATCTTTCATTGGAACCATTCTATTACAAATACTCTCGACATCCTTGCCCTCTTTCCCTCTTTTACCTTCTCTAGGGAAAATAAAACAACCCTGAGTGAACCTAACATCTGCCTTTTCTGCCTGGCACTCATGCAACTGAGCATTGCTGGAGAAAGCCCATGGCCACCAGATGGTTACCTCCCACCCCATCCCATAGCAGATTTCCCCTCACTCTTGCAATTCTAGAAACACCTTTTGATAGGTCCTACAGCAAACTGAGCTCTATTGTGTTTGCACATACTGTTCCCTCTTCTTGGAATGCTTTTCCCCAAACTCTTAGCATGGTTGATCCCTACTTGGCTATCAAGTTTCAGCTTAATAATAGTAGTTAGTAGCTAGTATTTACTGAGTGCATTCTTTGTGCCAGTGGTTTTATATAAATTAGTTCCATCTTCTCAATAACTTTAGGGCTAGATGGTGTTACTATCTTCATTTTACAGATGAGAAAATTAAGGATTAGAGAAGTCAAGTAACTTACTCATGATCACACATATAGAGAGTGGTAACTGTGGAGTTTGGACCCACGCTAGCTGTCTATAAGGCCCGCGTGCGTAGGTAACCTACTGTTCTGTTTCCCTGTTCTTGGCTGTCTCCTCACTCTCTCCTCCACAGATGTATCTTCCCAAACACATCCTAAAAAACATTTTATAGTAATTTCCTCCATTTTTAATCATACATTTATTTACTTGCTTATGCCTTTCACTTTCATCATCTCCCTCCTCTAACTAGACTTAAGCTCCTTGAGGCCAAATGTCCAGGCTTACCAATGTGTCTTCAGGGCCCAGCAATGTGGCTGACCTACAGCAAACGTCAGTCAGTGCTTGCTAAATAAGGACAAGACAAGCAGAGTAAGGTATTCCTGGCAGAGCTGGGCATGAACAAAGCCCCAACAGGAAGATTTGGGACATGCTTATGTGAGGGCCTCACGTGGTTGCGACGTGTGTGACTGACTTTCCACCTTGTACACTGGGATTGGCTAGATAGGCTAAAGAATCAAGAAATACGATGTAAAACTAGAAAGTTGGAGGCATGCTGTCTTCCAGAGCTGAGGATTGGTTGTGAGATCACTGTCATTGCTGGGGAAGATGGGGCCAGCTCACTCCACCCTGAGTTGTGAGCTGAAGTGGCACCAGAGTCCTTCCTCAGCCCCGACGTGGGTTCCTGCTGAGACTGAAGGGCGCTTTCCAAACAAGTAAGGCTCGAGCTCTCAGGGTCCCGATCGCCACAGTGGTAACTTCTGCAGGGCAGGCAGGGAGCGTGAGAAGGATAAGAGAGGGAGATAAGGAAGCAGCAACAGGCTAGAATTTTATTACGTTTGACACTTAACGCAGTAAAGGCAGGCATATGTAATCTTTAAAATACCTTACAAAGATCAAAACGGAACAGAGCTAACAGGAAATTCTGAGTGTACACAAAGGTAACATTTGCAGCATTAATTTTATGAGGGGAGGCTTCGAGGCGATAATATATCACCGGGTCATTTTCACTGCAGTGTCTAACGTCGCTTTAACTTGAAATTTTAAAGTAGCAAGTGCAAAAGAGTCTCTAAAAGTTATGTACACGTTTATGTGCGACAGTAAGTTGCTTAACTTTCCTGATCTTGTCGAAGAGTTATCATAGGTTTACAATGTCCCCGAGAAGCCTGCAGCTTGCGACCACATATATAAGGCAGAATGAAAGGCACCAGGCGGGTATGGGCTTCATAGAGTAAGGAAACTTAGACTTGACCTGGGGCTGTAGCAAACAGTAAGGCAGGAAAGACAGCAGGGTGAGTCTTGTAACTGATTGAACAGGAGTTCTCAGATTTCCACCTTCTGTGAGAGCATCAGCTTCCTCCACGGAATCCAGAGCTCATCTTGGCTACCAAGACTGTCCTCTGTGCTAACGAGATCTAAAGGACGCTGATTTGCCTTGGCTTTCAGGAGAGGTTTATGAAGAGGGACAGGAAGGTCCAGAGAAACTCAGCACAGGTCTGCCCACCCGCTGCTGACCACCAAGCATCATGGAGGGGGGCAGCTGCTCCTGAATGCTGCCTCTGGGCTGGTGTGTGCTGGGAGATTACATCTGGAGCACAGAAGACCCCATCAGTGTCTGACCACAGCCCCATGGGGTCCTATGCCTCTTCCTTACAGGAATGTGCTTGGCCCATGTAGGACAGGCCCAAACGCTGGGGAGCAAACGCCCATGAGAGCAACCCTCAAGCCATGACAGCTGGGAGGTGGTGGATAAATGCGCCTCTCTGGGGCATTGCTGAGGTGTGTTGTGCTCCTGCAGAACTGAGCCACATCCTCCCCAGCAGTCCCCCCTCACTTCTTTGTGCTGGCTTCCTTCTGTCCCTGTCTCACTTCTCCATTAATGCACCGTGCTCCCTGAGATCACCTCCCCAACAAACAACCTGCACTCGAATCCTTGCGTCAGGATTATAAGGGCGCTAATCCAATTCATGAGGCCTCCACCCCCATGACTTAATCGCCTCCCAAAGGCCCCACCTCCAAACACCATCACACTGAGGGTTAGTTTCCAACATAGGAATTTGGGGAGCACATTTTAAGTTTACAGGAGTATCTTTCTTTCTTCTTTTCCTTCTTTCCTTTCCTTTTTTTCTTTCTTTCTTAGCCTCTAGGTTCTACTTCAGTAGATTGGCAGTAACCTGTCACCACTGAAGCAAAGTCAGTGTGGTATTTGTTTTGATATTTGAGAGTCAAGGTGATTTCCAGGGGCTCATACATGGGAGTTGCAACAGCGGAAGGATATCTAGAATGGTTATGGTCAAATGAACAGAAAATTATAAAAATTAGATTAATCCTGTCTTCTCTCTCAGGTGTTGTTCAGTTTTGCAAATATGGAAACTAAGGCTTAAAAAGGTAAAGTAACTTAGTTTTTTAAAATAACTTTATTGAGATACAATTTACACACCATACAATTCACCCATTTAAAATGTACAGTTCAATGGTGTTTAGTATATTCAGAGTTGTATATCCGTCACTATAATCTAATTTTAGACCGTTTCTGACACCCTAAATGGACTGTATCTTTGCAATGATAATAAACAAACATTTAGCCTGTGTACGAGGTCCTGTGCCAGGCGCTGGACCGTGTGCATGCACAAGAAAGACGTGTTCTGACCCTAGCGCAGCTTAAATCCCCATGGGAGGGACAGACAAACATATACACAAATATGGTAACAAGACAATTGTAGGCTGTGGTACGTACTGTCAAGGGAATAAACAGGGCAAATGAGAAAAAGAAAAATGAGAACAAAACTCTATTCCAGGGTTAAGGCCAGCCTCTCTGATGAGATAACATTTAAGAGAGACCAAAAAACATTGAGGAAGCATCAGGTAGCTGCAGATGGGGTAAGAACATTCCAGACTCAGCAAACAGCAGGAGCAGAGGCCCTGAGGGTTGGGTGGAGTGTGGCCTGAACTGACACTGGAGAAACAAGAGGAAGGCAGATCCTGCAGGGCTCTGTGCATCATGGGAAAGAGTTTGGATTTTATTCTAAATACATTGAGATGCCGCTGAAATATCTTAATCATCAGGTATCATGCTTTTAAATTCATGCTTTTAAAATATTTGTCCAGCTGCTCTGTGAAGAATGGCTATTAGGCAGGCAAGAGTGGAAATAGGAAGACAGGATAGGCGGTCCCTGCAATTGTCTGGGCAAGAGATGATGTTGACTTAAAGCCGTGGTGGCAGCAGAGAAAGAAGTAGACGGAGTCAAATATATTTCAGAAGCAACAGGTGGTGAGAAAAATCAATAAAGTGTGTAGAGCTTGCTGTGAAGCGGAGCAGAGGAAGGGGGTGGTACGCTGGAGTCAGGGAGGGAGGTTAGAAAGCGAGAGTTGCTAGAGCGTGTTTGTGGTTTTGGTGAGAATCATCCAGTGGAGAAGGCGAGAGAGCACTGATGCTGAGCGAGCAGGGGAGAGCTGGAGCCGGTGTGGCCCCAGGTGAGGCAGCTGGTCAGTGACAGGGCTGGAGTGGAACCCCATCACAGCCGCCCTGGCTGTCAGTGCGCTCTGAGGACTCCTGAGAGATCCTGGGACCCCTTGAGAGGGAGGCTGAGCAAGTAGGACTCTAAGGCCCCTACTCCTGCTTTAACTAGAGTAGTTCTTGCTTTGTTTATTTTATGTGTGGGGCTTAGGCTTAAACTTTCATTTGAAGAAAGAGATCCAGGCTCAGTGAACTTTGAGAACTATAGCACTGTACTGTGCTACTTGCCAAGATGTAATTTGTTGGGCAAATATCTCTCTGACTTTGAAGGCATTCAAAGTCAAACCGAAAGGAGGCAGTACTTCCAATTCTTTTTGTTATCTAGGCCCCACAGATTAGCCAGGAGACCTAGAAACTCAAGTGCGTGGCAAAGAACTCTTAAGGGACCCATGGGGTTGACCAGACTCCAGCCGGCCATGTTTGCTGGTTGGACTCAGGCTGACAAGGCTGGTGGTGTGTCTGGCCAGGCGTGTGGGTAGGATGGGGGGCGGCTGAGGCAACCTCCACATGCAAGCCATGGCATCCACTTTGGAGATCCATAGTCCCCTCCAGGAAATCTTTGACTCCCTGACAACTCTTTCAGCAGGGGATAGCTCTTTCCAGAGGCATTATTTTCAGATATTAATGAGTTGGCTTCTGCTCAAATTCCTCTGCATAGGTGTGTCAAACACGTGCAGGTCACTGGGAGTAATGCTGTCGGGTCCTAGAACATCCTGACATTGACGTGGGTAAGCCCCAGTTAGGGACTCTGCTCTGCCCTAGCTCTGATGCTCTTCCACCCTCATTCTCAGAAAGAATCGTGTCCTGGCTTGGTAGGCATTATCAGAGTAGCCTGGTTGTTCTTTTGCTCAATGCCGTGAGGCAGTGGGGCAACTTACACGAATCATCTGCACGCATACACATACATCCCAGCAAGGCAAAAATAATTTTAAAAGATCTCCTTGGAATAGTTTCTAGACAAAATTTTTATTGATTTTATTAATAAATTGTATTATTTAGCGAAAAAATGTTTAATAATTTATTCAGTGAATGTTTAAGGAGTTTACCATTTGCCAAACACTGCAAGGAGCTGGCATAATAAAAAAGAATATGACTCCCACTGTCTTCTGGAAAAGACAAATAATTATGGTTGTGTGTAATGCTTGCTGTAATGAAATTAATTATAAAGAGTTATGGATGCAGAAAAGCAAATGAACAACTCTTGTCACAGAATCTCAGTGATGGCTTCATAGAAGGTTAACTGAGCAGAGCCGTGAAGGATGCATAGGAGATTGTAAGAAAGAAAAGTGGCAAAAGTGTTTCTGGCTTTGAGAGGAAATGTACAAAGTCACAGACTCCTTAAAGGAGTAGATGTGTCTGAGACACAAACACATGAGGATGCCCCAGGTGTAGGGCAGACATGGGTGGGCATGAGACTGGGAAGGGAGATCATTGCTCTCCATGCTAAGGTTACCGCTGAAGATTTCTAGGCAAAAGAGAGACGCGTGATCAGACTAGAATTTTAGGAATATCTCTGTAGCAGAAGAGGCATAAAGTGAAGCTGGGAGATCTTAAGGACATCTGTCACAGTGGCCTGAGAGGGACATGCAGGGCCTACGTAAGCAGTGGCAGGACAGCAGGAGAAGGGAATAGAGAGTCCGAGACCTATGGGGTTAGAATTGAAAGATCAGAAGAAGATTGGACACGGAGGGGGAAGGAAGAGTGTGATTGACTCTGATTTTCAGCTTGGGTGACTTAGGGCACATCACGACGCCATTAACTCAGAAAAGGGACAAGGGGAGAGGAGCTGGCTTAAAAGGTGGAGAGCAAGAAGCTGAGGATTTAATAATTATGTGTGCAAACACGAGAGCACACGTGCTTTGTTTAATATCCTCATAGAGACAGTATCAAGACATTTACATTTACCCTGATAGTCTTTTTGGCCGCCATTGATTTTGAGCTCTTTTGCTAGCAATGAAGATAGATTTGCATTGACTCTTCCGCATTCACCTGTCCTTCGCATCTTGTAATCCCATCTATGAAAATCTGGGACCAAGACGAGGGCTGTAATCAATCCACAGAGGAAAAAAATCACCACTTGGGATGGAACCACAGTCTCCAGAGGCTGCAGCAGTGTCCTCTCACCGGGGGTTAATTGACTATGGATAATATCACAAATGAGGCATTCCTATTGCCACTGGATTTAAAAAAAAATACCCATTCTGCTATTTCCACATCAAAGCTTAGAAGAAATAAGCTGTAAGTGGGTTTCACACCATTTAAGAAGCTCCTGACATTTTCAAAGTTCCCCTGGGGTTACAAAGAGACTTTCTAGGAATAGGGATCTCTAGGAAATGAGAGGGAAATTCCTTGCAGAATTTTGTCTGAATGAAATAACAAAAGGAGCCCTTGGTAGTCAAACCCTTCAAAGGAATTGCATTTTTTTAAAAATAGCGTAATAGTGGCTGCAGGTTGCAACTTGCTTTTTGCTTTTGATTTTGCGGCAATGTGCATGCTGAGTGGGGAATTTAATGAAGAGAGGTTGAGCATAATGAGCAGAAAATTGGGAGTGATCGATCTGTTACATACATTATCTCAGTACGTAGTGAAGGAGAGAGTGGTGGAATTATCCTTTGAATTCAAAACCATGCTAATCATCAATCTAGATAATTCTTCCAGTGGTATGTTTTGTTTGCTTAATTATCCAAACTGGCCATCCACTGACTTCAAATCCATTATGAACGGCACAGCCCCCTGCTTTGTTCTTGTTGGATAGACAAGCATTTCATCTTTCTTTTTAAGCAATGATGTGCTTTTGATATGCTAACAATACTTTTCTGTCAGTGTATGATTGAGGAGACAGAGAGTTTACCATGTTTTATCAAGCCCCTGAACTAGAAAAAAAGGTTGAGAGATGACATAATTCATCTTTGGTTTGTATCTGAGAAATAGATTTGTTAGTTTGCTAATCATTTTTCAGGGAAAGGTCCATGTCTGTGTTGTTCATCATTGTCTATCTAGCACTTGACACAGGGCCTGGCACATGGTAGAACCTCAGTAAACCTTTTTGAATGAATGAAGAAGTGAAGGAAGGAATGAATGAATGAATGGTGATTTGCTACTTCTTCTCTTTACACCCTTCACTCCTGCAAATATTATCATTAACAGAAGATGCTCACTCCTTGATTTTCTTCACATAATGTCTTAATAGGGTGACCATATAATTTATAGTCCAAAGCAGGACACTTCTGAGAGTGAAAGAGATGTTGATAATTACACCAGGACAGCAGGCATAAACAGGGACCATCACAGACAGATTGGGACATATGGCCACCCTATACATAGAAGGTTATGAAGACACCAAAGAACACTTTTCTTGCCTGTATCTCATGTCTTGTCTATTTTCTTGACACTGTACTTGGCTTAATATAGTTGATCTGACTTTTGACACTGATTACTGAGTATTCCCTAAATCCAAGAATTTTTCTTTTTTTGCCTTCCAATTGGAATTTTGCACCAAAGTGGCAGAAAAAAAGCTCTATGAGGAAAGGGAAAGAGCTTCTGGGGCACTATTCTGACCTCCATGCCTAGCCGTGTTTGACACATAGTTGACTCAATAAATGCTTGCTTAAAAAAAAAGAATAAAGTTCTGGTCTCAAAATGGTAGAATGTTGAACTAGTACACACTACTCCCACATAAAATCCACATAAATAATTAAAAATACATATTAAAATATATACAGGCATCTAAAACATCAGGGGAACTTTTACTTGACAAGAAACTAATGAAAGCTTGAAAAATGAAAAGCACATGGTTTAAGATGAAATTGGAAAATCACTTCTCAGAACATGTACAGGAGTAGCACCCAAAGAAGTCCTTCACAAGAAAGAAGATCAGAGGCAGTTAGGAAGGGTACCAGAGTAGGAGCAGCCAAAGAGATTGACCCCTGCACATGCACACACACACACATGCACACACACACACCAGAAATGTCTGTCTCTACCTGGGAGCAGTGGAGCTTGGGAGAGAGTGACAAGGCAGTTCCCCCAGGTGTTTCCAAAGCCCTGGAGGAATCAGGTACATGTCTACCTCCCCAAGCGCCATGGCTCAGTCCTCCCCCACTCCCTGGAAACAGAGCAAACCACAGCAGCAGCTCCCTTCCCCCACCAGGCAATGCAAAGAGAGTTAACAGAAAACCTAATAGAGAAGTTCAGCTACCAAAACAAACTCATAAGAAAGATGAAAGTATTCTCAAAATTTGAGGAACACCAATACCTTAAAAGGGTGACTTCCTCAAAATACCAGAAACTGGACAAACAAAAGAATTTACACTAGTGGAAGTAGTCTAAGACTATCACATGGGCTTACTTTATACCATCAGGGAGATAAGGAAAAACACCACATTCGAAAAACTAGGATGAGTAATTAAGGAAAAGAACCAATTCAATATTAGGGAAATGAAATAAATAGACCTTTTGAAATTTAAAAAAACTCAAAAATGGGCCAAATAGCAGGATGAACACAATTCTGTTTGTGATCTGAGAAACCACACCAAGAGATTAGCCCAGAATGTGGCACAAAGGGAAAAAGAAAAAGAACACCACAAATGAAAAGTTAAAAAACAAAGCAAAACGTGAAGAACGGGACTGGAAATCAACGTCAATCCATTAGTGGTCCAAATCGAGAGAATATGGAGAAGGCAGAGGAATCAATACTTGGTGACATAAAAGCCACAAAAATTCTAGACCTGAAGAAAGACCTAAGTACTAAAACTGAAAGGGCTCACCAAGGAATAAACATAACAATAGTGGTAATAAAACCCAATTCTAGACATTTCATAGTTAAGTCAAGCCCAAATGAGAAATTCTAAAGCTAGGAGAGAGAAAAAAAATCAGAACACCTACCAAAAATTGGGATCATATTGACATCATACCCACCACCAGTGTCATTGGACGTAATGGAGTATTGGAGCATCATCTTCAAAGAGCTGAGGAAAAATGGCCTTGATTCTCTAATTCTATACGCAGCGAAACTGTCACTCAAATATGGGGGCAGAGTAATACATCTTCAGACATACACGTCCTCAGAAAGCTTATTGCCTGTAGATCTCTTCTTAAGAATTACTAGAGGACGTACCCCAGGAAGAAGAAGATGAATTCCGGGAGGAAGCAGTTGGATATGTTAATTATGTAATTTAAAATTGATAATAAAAACGACATTTACTTCTAGGGAAGTAATATTTGATTTTTAAAATTGTAAACGTGAAATTAGATACAATTGGAATTCTGTAATTTGCTTCAGTTATATAGTATGTCATAAACCCATAAAGGTACAAACTGAGGAATAATCAGAGGCTTGGAATCCTAATTAACCAGTCTGTGGCCCTTAGGGGATGCCCCAATAGCCTAATGTCACAAGATGGGGAGGCCCGAGGCCGGGACCAAAGCAAGGTCTAAACTCCCCACAAAGACATGAGAGCCAACGTACCACAGAATCCTTGACACGGAGCCACCTCTGACCTTCAATGTAGCTTCTTGAAGATCTATATTTCCAGTTTCCATCAACAGCTAGTTCTTTCTTTGTGCTGTTTTCAAGGACTCTTCAAAGGTTAGCAGGATTTTTATAGGAAGAAAAATTGATAAATCAAATAAAATTGAATACTGTATTAGGAGAATATTGAGATCCCAGCAATGCTCTGACTTACACTATCACTCTTTATCTAACTTTCCTAACTCTTTCCAAGTCACAACTTAAGGAGTTCTGAAAGATATAATTTTTGTCCCTTGGGCGTGGTCCCCACCCCTTTATCCAGGTGGCAGATGGACTCAAGGAAAGAGAGTTCTTTCTCTTGACAGATCAATATAAAAGTGAAAGTTTGTTAAATGAGATTGCTTGTGATTATTACCTAAGTCAGGAGAATGTTAGGCTTCCCTTTCATTAATGTCATGCTTGGCATCGTGCCTTTGGTGGACATCTGCTGTTGGCACTTCCTGGCTCACCTCCATCTTCCTGGAAGCACTGCCCCTCATCTTCTCCCTTTCCCACAGCAGAAGCTGCCTTGATGCTGCCTCCCTGGCCTCAGTGATTGGCCCAGGAGATGAGCTTATACTCTGTGGGCCAAAATCCTTCTCCAGAGCTTTCTGTTCATTCCTAGATTGAGAGAGATGGGGGCCCTTCCTCTCTGGAAATCTGTGAGGAAGTGTTCTTGGTCATGACCATATCTCTTGTACATGGAAGAAGAAAGTTTGCAGATGGAAGGAATGAAGCCAGATAGACAGGGATAAGGGGCAGTGGGACAGAGTCCTGGTGGAATGGGCCCATGGCTCCTGTGGCACTAATTATACTCCTACCCATCCTGAATCTGGGCCAGTAAACTCACCTTTTCCCTGCCTAGTTCAAATGGACTTTCTATCATTTGCAACCAGAAGAGTCTTGTCCAGTTCAGTGCCTTCCTCAGAACAGGTGGGTAATAAAGGTCACTGGATCCAGAGGAGCAAGCCAAGAACTACGTCAGCATGAGATCAGCCTCCGGAAGGGGGAAGTGAGTGGGCCAGAGCATCCTTGTGGGGGCAGAGAACGTGTGTGGGGGCAGGGGTAGACCATGTGGGAACAATTTTGCCAAGAGGAGGCAAATAACCAAGCACACGGCAGCAGCTCATGCCAACAGAACACAGCAGAGGTGACAGGAGGTCCCAGTAGGAAAACATCCTTTATCCAGAAATTGAAAATGACATTTGGGGAATTCTGTATTGAGCATTGTAGGATTTGGGACTGCTGTGATCTTTCCGTGGTCTAATACTTGATATACATTGGTTTTCCTCTCTTAATAATGTCTTTATTAACCTGTACCAACATATTTATATGTGAGATTGTGCGTGTAATTCCAGAGGGGAAGGAGAGAATCGATGTGTCAGCCCGTTGGGCTTCCTAATGAAGAGTTATTCTCAGGGTTCTGGGTGAGGAATCAAACCAAGAAAAGTATAAGTATCCAATAAGTAATCCCAACCCTTGAGGACACAGGAATCTCTGACCAAGGGTCACCTCCAACCTTTAGTGTCTCTGTCTTTGGAGCTACACCTTTCATCTATGAAAACAACTAATGCTTCCTCTAGGCCAGCTTCAAGGATTATTCAATGATTAGCAGGATTTTCATAGGCGGAATTGTACGAATCAAGTAAAATTGACTATTAGAAGACCACTTAGATTCTAGATGAGCTTTGACTTGTATATTTCTTAAGCAGTTTTTTTGGCCTCAGTTTCTTCATCTGTTTAGAGGTGGTGGTCAGCTTTGACCTGAACTAGGAGCATGGTATGGAAATGATGGACAGGATGTTAGGATGGGGCTCGTTCTCTCTCAGTTTTGACTGACGTGTCAGTAGAAGCCAATGTTAGTGTGAGACTAACCCTCATCTGCAGGGTTTACAAAGAAAATGGTGGAGAACAACTTCTAGGCCTCACGGATCCCCAACCAAACCAGAGATAAAAATAGAGACAGTGTTTGAAAAGGGGAGAAAATTTGATGATGACGTTTCTCTGAGAGAGCTAGTGTCACTCTGTGAGTCCTCTACGACCGGGGGCTGGGTTTTTAGCTGCATCATCTCAAGCTTCACGAGACAGGCTTCTATGGGATGACTTGGAGAACTTTGAAATGTGTTAGGAGTTGGGAGACACAAAGATTGATGTCTAAGGAAGTTAAAACAGCCCTGTGTCAACAGGGCTAGAGATGGCTTCGTTGGGAACAGCCTGAATTTCCAGAGTTTGCTGGGCCAACAGGTACCTCAGTGTTTCCTGTGGACCAGATATGAGTCACATGGGAGACAGTTACTGTGGCGTCATCTTACACTCTGGCCTAAAGAGACACACAGAGGAGTGGAGGGTTGCTACTAGCAAGGAACTGGAGTGGAGTTCAGAATTCTTAGGGGCTGTAGAGGAGTTGCAAGTGGCAGCCTGAAACAGAGAGGCATCTGCACATGTGATGAAAAATACCATCAGGGGAAGGGACCAGGGAACCTCTGAAGAGACAACAGAAACATCTCTTGGGAGAAAGAGTTAATCTTCCTCATCAGCCAGGCCCAGAGAGCATGAAGCCAGCTTACGACAGTACCAATGTGAATGAGACCTTTTCTATTCTCCTACAACTCAACATCCTCACCCTCCCCCCTTCTCCCTCTACAGGGGTCAGGAATTGGCTAGTAAGTGGGGTTGAGGGAAGAAGTCCAAGGTAGAAAAATGGAGAAAACTCTATCCTGCCCCGCTTCTACACTGCAGGCTTCCAGCCTGAAGCAACTCCAAGTTAAAGAAGGGAAAAAGATTTTAACTTTAGTGCTAAATAAAGTTTATTGATTTGAATAATATCTCAGACTGGATATTGTAGTTATTGAATTAAGACCGTTTGGGGGGCTTTAAGTGACTATACGACTGTCCATTACTTAAGAATGAGCACAAAAGCCTGGGTTCCTGACCAAGTTTCCTTTCTCAGGCAGGCTAAAATAAACCCTGCTTAATGCATTTAAACAATAAAGTTGCATTTTGAATGCATCATTGCTTAGTTTTGTTTAATATGCCAGTTGAAGCAACATGTATAAAATCAAACTAATGTAATATTGACTGAGATATGTGAGCAATCTGGTCAATAGGCATAAAGAGATAACTTTAATTATTCTCAGAATTAGTCAAGAGTTCTTTCAGATGTTCTATTTACTCCTGGGTTTTATAACTTAAATCATAGTTTGCCTTTAGAAGTGTGGTGAAAGGACAGAAAGAAAAGCTAGAGGACTTCCTTATTTAACAGGGAGAAATGAAACTTCTAATGCCACTGGTTCTTGAAAATTTTGTGTCACCTAGAGTTAGAAACACCAAAGCAATGCACCCATATGTCACAGACACACTTTAATTAAATTCATAATATAGTGGTGCATTAAATTATCCAAAGAGCTCCAGGTATGGCAATAGCAAGAAAGAAAAATCATAGAAGAGGCATCGAGTATCCAAGGATCATAACTGACAGCCTGTGATGGGTTGGTCTCCAACATCCATTAATTGACACCCTTGAGCAACCATTATATGCCATGCTCTGTAAATAAGGAGGCAGAGAGGTACAAATGGACCAAAGACTCAAAAAGGAATAAAAGTGGTGTAGGGGCATTAGCTGGCGTGCCCCTTTAAAAAGCATGCATCTTTGAGGTTCCTGTCTGGGCTAGGTGCCAGTGCTCACGATGATAACAGTCCTGGGCTTGGCCAACCCAGCTGCTGTCTTTTGGGAGACTTAGCACAGAGACCCTCATGGTCTGAGGGAACACAGAGGCCCTCAGGGTGAAGAGGGGTTCTGGTCCTTGGAATGCAGGTCATACAGGGACAGTGCCCCTTGGCAAGCATGCAGCCTTTGTTCCTCTGCCTACTTAAGCAAGCCTCTCTCAGGGGACTGTAGCAGGTGCATATTGCTGTCCAGCCAGCCGCCATTGGACCTTCCCTGTAAGTAACTCCCAATAAATCCATATGTCTCATTCACTGTCTCCAGGTCTTTTCTTTGGTCTCTCAGCACCCTATCCTGCACTGCTCACCCAAATGGGTATGTGGCTGAACTAGTGGATGCAAGAGGAATGAAAGCCACTGTGGGCACTGGGACGGCAGTACAGGGGAAGCTGTCTTAATCCACTTCTGTTTAACTGATGAGCCAAATTTACAGACCCTCTTATTCTCTCTGCAAAACAAACTGGCTGAGGCCTCCAGTACTCTCAACTGTTTTCAGCTACTCTCTAGTGTGCCTGTGCACTTCTACTCTCATCTGCTGAATTTTTCTTGTTGTTGACTAAGAGTTAGTTGTGTTCACTTTCCAAATTTATTTGTGCCAATTATATTTTTTATTGTAATAAAATAATATAAAAATAATATGTGATACTTTGCAATATGAATATGAAAATAAGTGTAGTTGTTGCTTTTGAAAATAAATCAAATGCTTTGGAAAGATACAATAAAGACTAGTCATTAAAAATCACTATTTATTAATCCAGATTCTTTCATAGTTCTTGAAAGTTTATGACTTAATGGCAGAGTGTTCCTGCCATTCTCTCACCTTTACTACCCCAAATATTATGTGAATGAGCCAATTTTGTAGTTCTGCTCAATGCCAAAACAGAATAAACATTGGCAGAGAACATACTGTCATTTTCTCACATAGAGGAGCACTGTCAATTGCAAAGCCATTGTCTTGACCACCAGCTAAGAAAGGTAATAACCTTCAGAAATTCTATTATTTGTGTGCCAGTAGGGCCATATGATCATTGCAGAGCAAGTCTTTCAGCATCACCCACCCCATACTTCATGTCAGTTCATTCAGTCATTCAATTAATATAGATTGAGCTCCTGCAGTGAGACTGGCAGAGAGACAATGACTCTTCCTGAATGAGCAGAAAAGAAGATCATGTGAATCACCTGACTCTATCAGTGTGCTTCCAAGGAGGAATCCTGAAAGAGGATAGAGCTTATGGTGGCCTCTCTCTTCTGGAAGGGTTACTAGCTTAGGACTGGTTTCCAGGGCTTAGCATTTAATTATTTATATCCAGTCTGGCCTGGCCCTGGTGGGAGGATAGGCTCCACCATAACACACTGGGCTGTTGATTACACATGGGCTCACAGACCCCCGTGAGTGGCCCCTGCCCCGATAGTAGTGTAGAGTCAAGAAGCCCAGCGCAGTAGTGAAGAGGCACCTGGTGACTTTGAGTGTGTAGGGAGATAGCTGATTCTCACACATAAAGCAAACTTCATCATCGATTTCTACAGCATTGGTCAATTTCTATTGAATATGCTAACATTCAACAAAATTCAAAAAAATGAACACTAATTTTCCAAGACTCTTAATGTTTATGAGCTATTGAAAAATTCTGGTAAATGTTTATAATAAAGCCTGTAAGATCACTGACTTTTAGGTTTCTTGTTTCCATTTCTGAGATGACTTAGATAACACATAAATTTATACGTCGAACTCTTTCCTATCTCAGATGGGTGTTTTAAGGCCTGAGACCTTATTCACATGGCACTTACAACTTCTTTAGGAAAGGAATTAAGTAAATGAAAGATAAATTAATATAATAATCTGTAAATTTTCTTAATAAATTTGAGAATTTGAAAATAATTCCCCCTCTGTGGGCCATAAGTTTGTAACTATATGAAATGCAGTGTCTTAAACAGGCATTGAGGATACATCCTATTTATCTCACATCATGTGGCTATGAGTTTTATTCTGAGCAAACACGATTAGGATAGACAAAATTAGAATGGATGTTCCACCAGCTCTGTGTGTTGTCTCTAGTTACCTATTAGAGAAGAGTAAATTGAATTGTCCTGATGTTTTCTTACTATTAATATTAATTTAAAATTCTCTTAGTGTTCTTTCTCAATTTGGTGAATGCCAATCTTTATAGGAATGAACTTTATTTATAATAACACTGAATTCTTACCAAACATGTATTTGGTGGTGGGAGGGAGGAAAGAGTGGAAATAGACACTAGATTCTCCTGATGATTGGCAATCCACGCTGGCCCTCTTGTCTGCTCATTAACTGACTCGTTCTATGCAAGGTCTTGCTTAAGGAAGAGAAATAGAGGAGTTGAAGAATTCTTCTAGCTCATTCCTGACTCAGTACCTCCAAAACAGGCTCAAGAGGGAGCGCATGCAAGCATGAGCATGGAAAGTTAGGCTACCCTTTGTTCTGAGGGGGCCTCGCACCTCTACTTGCCTTTGCCCTGTGTCTCTCCTGGGTAGCATCAAGGTTACTATGGAAACGCAAGAGTTCCTAAATTCCAGCCTAGCCTCTCTTCTAGGTTTTTCCTTCCTCTGGGGTGAACTGAGAGGCACGTGCCATGGTGGGGAGGCTGTGAAGGGGCCCAGGAGGGCATGTCTATGCATCAGCTCTCCCATTCTGGTAGGAGCAAGTGCCCTTGCAGTACACACACAGAAGACATGGGACTGTCGATCAGGAAAGCTCTAGCTAGTCAGAATTTCTTTATAAAGAGGTAATTTTTAATGCATCTGTGGCAGTCAACAGCACTCACAAGTGAGAAGAAATAATGTATAAAACTACTGTATGGGGCATTTGACAGATGCCAGCAACAGTGATACATGTATTACATATACAATCGCATTCTGTTCACACAATATCCCTGTGAGGTTGGTAATATTTTTATGGCCACAAGGAAACTGAAAGCCAGAGAGTCTACACAAGGCCCTGTAACTGAGAAAAGGAGAACCTTGGCAGAAGTTTGGGAATGTGTGAATTCAAAATCCACATTATTGACCTCTACCAGGGATCACAATTAAATGAGAAGGACTCAAAGCAATAGCCATTCTTGAAAAAATTTTTCTAATTTAAAACCGTAGAGGTATTTATTAAGAGGAAACATATGAAATGGACAATATTCAACTGTTTGACCTACAAAAATGGCAATTTCATGCAGTTTAGTCGTACCTATTTATAACTTTTTCTGCAGCAGATATTCACAGACAGGGGACACACTTCAGAACATATTCATATGGAGGAACCCCCTACATTTCCTATGAATCACAGATTTTTATTGTGTAACATACAAAGGAAAATAACCTGGGGCCTGCCCAGTGGCATAGTGGTTAAGTTCGTGCACTCCACTTTGGCAGCCCAGG
Organism: Equus quagga; assembly: GCF_021613505.1. Taxonomy (NCBI): domain Eukaryota; kingdom Metazoa; phylum Chordata; class Mammalia; order Perissodactyla; family Equidae; genus Equus; species Equus quagga. The sequence continues at coordinate 42,860,577 of NC_060277.1, read as the reverse complement.
GTTAGTGGGTTTGAATCCCAGGAATGCACCTACATACCACTCATCAAGCCATGCTGTGGTGGCATCCCACATACAAAATAGAGGAAGATTAGCACAAATGTTAGCTCAGAGCCAGTCTTCCTCAAGCAAAAAGAGGAAGATAGGCAATAGATGTTAGATCAGGACCAACCTTCCTCACCAAAAAAAAAAATAGAAAATAACCATAGCAATATAAATGCACTTAATGAAATCTATATAATTAAGGCAGAAAGTTTCCATGCATCAAAAATTAAAGTTTTACCATTTGGAGGCCAAATCCAGGAACTCTTTGTAATTAATACATCAACTCTGATAAAAAATGACAGTTGACATAGAGTAGCCCAGAATACCAAAGCAGAACACAAAATAAGATGATCTAAACAAGGCCTAGGAGAGAGAAGCTTCTCTGGCCATTGTTGGTTGGAGTTATTTATCATTTGCTACGCATTTCGCATTTGTTTATGACTAACTTACTTATCTAGTGACATGAATACAGTTATCTCATTATACGCATCCACTTAATTTCAGCTAATGCTTTGTCCTTACAAAATTCCAAAGTAAAAGAGACCTTTCAGGTACTGTGGTTGTCATTCATGCTGTTGGCCAAATACGTCCCGTTTTTCTCTCTTTCAGTGACAAGAAAATGGGAATGGCATTTCCAAGTCCCCTGTGGCTGGATGAGCCCTGTGATGAGTTCTGGCCAGTGAGTTGTGAGCAGGAGTAACATATGTCACTTCTGGGCTAAGCACTGAACTGCCGGTGTGAGGCCTTCCAGAGCTCTTTTTCCTGTGGCTTGGTGGTTGACAGCATTTGATACAAGGGCTGCTTCATCAGCCTAGATCCTGAGAGGAGGCGATCTGGAGTACAGCTTCCAGCCCAGCCATTGTGAGTATATGCAGAAGAGAGAAATCAACTTTATTACAAGTCACTAAGATTTGGGGAGTGCTGATATGGAAGCATACCTTAGCCTAGCTTGATTTACACAGGTGTTTTGAAGGGCCCAACTATACTCTTCATCCCCATTCTGAAAATTAGGATTGGGCCTATCTGATTCAGATATTTCCACCAATTCTGATGGACAGGCCAAGTACCTGACTTACAAAATGGAGCCTGAAAAGGGCATATTTCAGTGTTAGTATAGCTACTCTCTCTACCCAAAAGTAGGATACTTCATGTCTAAAGGCCATTTCCCTGAATGAAGTACACATTGATTGAAGCAAAGCCTTCAGAAAGGTAGGGAGAGTAGATAGCTTTATAAGAAATAGAATTTTGGAGGAAACAGAAGCTCCATTCTGGGAGGGAATATCGCCCCCTCCCTCATCTACCATAAAGTCAGATTACTTCTACTCATATCTCCGATCTATCCTGCAGCATTGTTACCAGAAGAGTACGACAACGAAGACGATGCCTAGAAAGGCTGAAAATCCATCATAGGGCACTAACATATTAGCAAGAATCGTTATTCACTAGAAATCCACAGAGCACAGAGGGAATAGGATATCTTACAGATAAATCTTAGTGCAGGAAAGAGTCACCAAAAGTCGGAAGCCCAGGGGACTGCCCAAATGAACGGACACCACACTGTGAACAACATGCAGGAGATGTGGGGGAGCGGGAAAAACTGATTTTGCCAAGTTCATGATTTCATCTTGGAGAAGAGCCAGTTTTAACACTGATTCCAAATGAGATTTTTCTTGAGAAAAATCCCCATAATTGGAGATGCACATCAGTAATATAAGGGAGGAAATAGTTTTCTATTAAGATCTCTGAGTCTGTGTAAATAAATTTATACCTTTTTAGTTGAGTAGGCAAGATTTGCCTATTTATCAAATCTACCAAATATGTAGTATTTATTCCAATCTATAGAAAATTTCTATTAAAACGTGTAGTTTTAGGCTTGCCTACGAAGCCTCTTCATATTTCAGAAAAACAGTGAGTCTTGTCACAATGCCTTGATATCTGCGAGATTCAATGTAGTATTATGGAGCAGGCTGTGCCTCGAAATCATGTGATGAATTGGAAGATATCACAAAAAACAAAATATGTGTGAAGACAACCTTCATCTCAAAAACAAAAGTACGGGGTAAAACACAACAATGTAGTTTATTGACAAGAAAAATAGAGTGCCTCCCTCTGTCTTCCCCAAGCTCACCACATCTGCCAGCAGGGATCTTTGAAAGAGCTGTCCATTGCAATAGGTAATTTATGCAGCTCTTGTAACACCCAGATACTAATGCAAATTCCCTGCTTAAGAATGCTGACCTTCTCAGCACCAAACCAGGGCCCAGCAGCCAGAAATTTCCCTTCTCGCATGGAGAAGTCACATTCTAAAGCCTGTCATCCCGCATAGGGAACTACCATTTAACTGTCAGTAATATGGCTTTTAGAATTTAAATTGAACAGCATATAAAATACTTCTTAGCAGCAGATAATTGTAGTTTATAATTTGAGTCCTCTGTTGCATGTTCCACTACGAGATTCTGAGCCTTACGCATTGGTTTTGATGGTGAGTTCTCAGTTTTCAGGGAACGGTCAAGAAATAAGGTCCTATAAAGAATAAAAGGTTATATTTTTAGGTCCTGAAACTTTTGACTTAAATCACATGGAATTTTTTAAAAGATGTTATACTTATTTTTAACTGCCTTAGTGTCTCAATTGGCTATGGCTGCCGCAACAAAAGACCACAGACTGGGGGACGTAAACAACAGAAATTGATTTTCTCTCAGTACTGGAGGCTGGAAGTCCAAGATCAAGGTGTTGCTTTGGTTTCTTCTGAGCCCTCTCTGGCTCACAGATGTCCCCCTTCTCGCTGTGTCCTCACACGGCTTTTTCTCTGTGCGTGCACACCCCTGGTGCCTCTCTTTTTATAAGGACACCAGCCAGCTTGGATTAGGGCCCCGTCTAACAGCCTCATTTGAACTTCCTCACCTCTTTAAAGGTACCAGCTCTGGATGGTCACATTCTGAGATACAGGGGGTTAGGGTTTCAACACACGAATTTGAGGAGGACACAATTCAGCCCATAACACTAAGCAAACAAAATATAATGTAGCCTTTTCTCGATCATTAAAGATATGAGTTTTAGACATTCATATGTTTTTCTGTGCCATCAGCATCTGGAGAGAGAGTGAGGGAGTTATGGAATGTGCTTCTCAGAGAAGTGCCTAAGTCACTTTGCCACCCGAAACCCCTAGGCTTTTGCTGTCCTATACAGCAGGCACTAGCCCCATGTGGTTATGTATGTTTAAGCTAATTAAATTTCAATAAAATTAAAAATTCAGTTCTTCATTTGCATGAGCCACTGTTCAAGTGCTCAGTAGCCACATGTGGCTAGTGCCACCATTTTGGGCAGCGCAAATATTGAACATTTCCATTATCACAGAATTCTGTTAGACTATTGCTGCTGTCCTGTTGACCCTGTGATACCCTCAAGAAAACAGCTGGAATCTTCAAGAACTGTGCTGCTTAGCTGCTGTTTCTTTCCTTTCTCTTCATCACGGCCATCTCAGCTCCTCACTGCCGTGGGTTTTGGGTCCTGCTTTTACTCTTCATCACATTTTCTCCTGATTCCGTTCTCTTGCCTTTTAATTTCCTGCTTTTTCTTTTCTCCTCCCCACCCTTTTCTTTGGCTTCATCTTCTCCTATCCTTTTCTTTGTTGGAATGGTGCTTTTTTTCTCTGAAAGCCTTTGCCTTACAGTGAAAAATCTCCTTTCTTCTAACCAGTAAATACCACTCATCTTCATGTCTTTGGTCACTCGACATTTTTATGGTGTTTCATTCAGACAGATCTTAGTGTAGGAGAGCCTGCCGCCTGAACAGTGGATAAAATGGAGCTGTATAGTCCGTCTGGAAATCACAGCAATCGCAGGAAGTTTGTTTCCTGTTATTCCTCTTGGGAGGCGGGTCAGCCTAGTTAAGGACTTTGAAGTCAGCCTGTCTCAGTTCAAACTGTGGTGTCATCACCTATTACCTATTTGGCCTTGACCAAATTTTTTAACATCGGCTTCTTCATCTGTGTATTGTAAGTTTTACAACTTCGTATGTTCCTGCTGCCTCCACATCCCCACAAACAGGCTGTGAGCACCTGACCAGGTGACCAGATGCACAGTGTGATAATGCTGGCTCCAGTCACAAGTTCCCTTTCTTGCCCTCCCCTGACTGTGACCTATGACATTCAAATGAACCAATGAAAACCCCTTGTGCCTTTGTCTCGCGTACCCCACTGCAACCCCCAGTAAAGGCACTTGGCCACAGAGCCTCGCTCTCTCTCAGCTTCCCACCTGCTTAGTAGAGCCTGGTCCCTGAGCGCTCTCCCTTTGTGGCCCCTTCATAGTGTGCCTCTCCAAGACCTGTGAGCATAATAAACTTTGTTGTTCTGCGCCTCTCCTGTGTCTCTTCTTCTGGCTGCACCTGAATGATCATCTCATGAAAGAACACAAAACAAACTATAAGATGGAGTTTAAGAGCAGTACTCATAAGGTTGTTAGGATTAAATAAACTGACATAAGGAAATTGTGCCTCAAATATAGCTCAATAGATGGGAGCAGTTATTATTTCTCAGGAAAAGTTTAGCTGTTTACAAGATGGCTATGGACCTTGTCTGCTCAATTTCTTGTAGTGATTCCAGCAAAGGAACACTTATCTGCTGTATAGACTCATTACTGTGTATATATTTCGTACTCAAGTTCTGCTAGGCACTCCCTCCACCCAATCAATTTATCACCTGTCTAGGGAGACAAGACTTATACCGAAAAAACAGATATTAGTATAAGACTGGGCATAATCAGATGCTAAATCATATTAGACAGACAACATATTCTATAAGCTTTTGGAAAAAGAAGTACTGACTTCTAGTTTCTGGTTCCATGTGAAAAGAGCTTTGAAGTTGCCACTCCATCCTAACAATTAAAAAGCTAAACAGACTGAAAAATCAACAAATCTTTTAAGATCTGTAAGAGAGTTGAGGACACAGGGAAAACCACTGCCACGAAGATTGGAGAGAAGGAGAAATGAATAGAGAGAATAACAACTTATCAGAGCGGAGAGACCACTCCAGAAACCAGTGCCAGGAAAGGAAAACCTGAACAGTAATTGACGAATTTGCTGGAGGCTCTGTGTGGACAAGTCTAAGAGTTGAAAACTCCAGGGGGACCCACTTATGGGCAGGGGGGCACAATATTGTGAGATTTACCTTTAGGAGTTCAATCAAATTCCCACAGTGAATATTGCAGAAAAATCCCTTGGTGCTTCTGGCAGGGGGAAGAGAGCATTTTGAAATATGCCAGAGCATTCTGTTCTTCATAACAAGACCTGCCCTCAGGGGAAACTAGTTAACCAGAGCCTAATCTCATGGGATGTTATCAGAACCTAACTGTCCTGGGGAAGAGGAATAGCCAGCTCCCACCCACTGTAGCCAAACACTCCCTCCGAAAGGGGGAAAAATACTGAGAAGCACTTGGGAAGTTCACAGTCCTGAGGCACAGGCTCACTAAATGACTGAGACCCAATCATAGGACTATAGAATTCTTCCCCTCTCCTCATACCTCACCACCTCGTTACCAAAGACCTATTTACAGCAGTTCTTTTTACCTAGCATATCATGTCCAGCCATCAAGAAAAAGTTACAGGGTATACCAGAAGGTAAAAAATGCAACTTGAAGAGACAAAGCAAGCATGAGAACCAGACATGGCAGGGATGTTGGAATTATCAGACTGGAAATTTTAAATAACTATGACTAATATGCTAAGGGATTTAATGGATAAAGTAGACAGCATGCAAGAACAGATGGACAATATAAGCATAGAGATGGAAATCCTAAAAAAGAACCAAAAAGAGATGCTAGAGATCAAAAACTCTGTAACAGAAATGAAGAATGCCTTTGATGGGCTTATTAGTAGACAGGACATGGCTGGGGAAAGAATCTCTGAACTTGAGCCTATCTCCACAGAAACCTTCAAAATTGAAAAGCAAAGAGAACAAAGACTGAGAAAAAAATAATAGAATATCCAATGACTGTGGGACAACTATAAAAGGTGTAGCATATGTGTAATGGGACTACCAGAAGGAGAAGAAAGAGAGAAAGGAAGAGAAGCAATAGTTGAAACAATAATGACTGAGAACTTCCTAATTAGTGTCAGACACCAAACTACAAATCCAGGAAGCTCAGAGAACACCCAGGTGTATCATTTTCAAATTAAAAGATAAAGAAAAAATCCTGAAGGAAGCCAGAAGGAAAATCACCTTATCTATAGAGGAATAAAGATGAGAATTTTATCTGGCTTCTCTTCAGAAACCTTGTAAGCAAGGAGAAAGCAGAGTGAAATATTTAAAATGTTGAGAGAAAAAAAAATAGCAACTTAGAATACAGTACCCTGCAAAATTACCCTTCAAAAGTGAAGGGGAAATAAAGACCTTCTCAGACAAACAAAAATTAGGGGAACTTGTTGACAGCAGACTGGCTTTGCAAGAAATGTTAAGAGCAGCTCTTAAGAGAAGAAAAATAATACAGGTCAGAAACTCAGATCTACATAAAGAAAGAAAGAGTATTCAAGAAGGAATAAGTGAAAGTCATGAACAAAGAAACAGTCTACAAACTGAAAGCAAATACAGACATTTTGGGCTGGGGGTGGGGGGCGGTCTTGGGAATTGCAACTCAGGAGACACAGATTTGGGTAGAAACCCAAATGCACACCAAAGTGGGCTGAAAAGGCAAGAGTTTTTAAAAGCAAAAGAGGGAAATTGAAGAAATTTTAAATAACTTGTTTTGAAAGAATTATAATTGGTGCTGGCAGGCTGAAACTACATCTGTCTACACATTATTGGCTGCTAAACTATCTCTAAGCAAAAAAAAAAGATCCATTTTATGTTGAACCAGCAGATGTTTTCCCAGGTTGTATGGGCTTTGCAATGAGGCAAAGTTGAAGAGTTCACATTCCATACGGGCGGGGACGTGTGTATTATTTCCCTAAAGGCTTCCTGGCTCCATTTTAGAGCTCCTTTAACAAGACAGGCTCCTGTTTAGATTTTCTTTTCACAAAGTAAAATGAAAACTTTTATTTTTCGTATTCTTAATTGATCTAGAATAACAGTTTCTTCAAAATAATAATAGCCACAATGCATTTGACTATGTATACTTATGTTTATATCTTTTATATATATATATATGCTTATATATACTTATATGTAAGTGAAATGAGAAGAACATGAAATAATCCCTGTGTAGAAGAAGATTTAATTGTTCATGGCTCTTCAAGGTGAGTGTATGTGAAGAGGGATTCAAGCAATCAGTTTATTTCGTCTACATTTATTTTGTGCCCACTATATACTAAAGAAATGTACCTGATATTTTGAAGTAAATAATAGAAATGTGAGAAATATCTTCACCTCCAAGTGGTAATAGCACACTTGTGCAAAGGAAAACAACTAAATATCGAATAGTTTGTTTAAATGACAAAGTGAATAGTATAGTATTAAGTTATATAAGAGCTCATTAATAAGAGAGATTAATGGAGCAAGAAATAGTTAGATGTATTGTCATGAGAGTTGCTGATATTTGAGTGTATCTTAAAAATGTGTATCATTTAGGGGCCGGCCCGGTTGCTCGGCGGTTAAGTGCACACGTTCTGCTTCAGTGGCCCAGGGTTCGTTGGTTCAGGTCCCGGATGTGGACATGGCACCGTTGGCATGCCATGCTGTGGTAGGCGTCCCACATATAAAGTAGAGGAAGATGGGCATGGATGTTAGTCAGGGCCAGTCTTCCTCAAAAAAAAAAAGTGCATCATTTAATTAAGTGAAAAGAAGAAGACCACTCTTTTTGGTAGGTAAAAGCATTATGAGTCGAGTACAGAGGCAAGAATAAGCCAGGGCTATCCTGGAATGTGTGAAAAACGAGGGCAGGGTCACACTGAGAAATCCCAGAAGAAAGATTTTGGATGGGTAGTTGAAGGGGGCTTTAATGCCAGGTTCATATTTCCTTCTCTGAAACACAAATTCTCAATAAGTATTTACCCAAGGTGTCTAAGCATGACTCCTTGACAAGGTCGTAGAAACAGTCCCAATGATTCAAAGTGTCTGTTGTAATGCAGAGTATAATGTTAGCTAGATATTGCAGTTTTTTTTAACAAATGCCCCTTCTTAAAATTAGTGGTCTTGGGTGAAGATTTGTCCTCCCGGAATATATTCCCCTGAGTGGCACCTCAGATACCAGTTAGTTTTACCCAGTTTTGCTTTATCATAACATTTCTCTTGGACTCTCATCTTTTCTAGTTTTATTTTTCTATTTTTTCTTAGCCAACTGCCTTTTTACCAGATGTCTTTCCTAGCATCTAGAGATGTCCAAAGGCATTTTTAGCTCTATACCAAAGAAATTCCTTCTCCCTGATTCATTTATTCAGCAAATATTTATTGCACACCTACTATGTTCTGAGAAACTGGTCTAAGTGATTGGATAGATCAGTGAACAAAATAGACAAAAATCTCTGCCCTCAGAGAGCTTTCATTTAGGTAAATAGAGAGAGACAATAAAAGTAAACCGTGGGAGGTTCTCATTATTATCTCACTTCACAGGTAAAGAAACACATTCAGAGAGATATGTGAATTTCCCAAGGTTATACAGTTATTGAGTGGTAAAATCAAGCTAAACTCTTCTGTCTTCAACCACATCTACTTATTGTGAAATAATTGACTGCTAAAATGTAGAAATACAACTCTTCAGTTGGCTTTTGGCATCTGAGATGCACATCTTTTGCCCCCACCAATTCTACTGATTCTTTGTCTTGGTTTTGAAAGACTGGAACTAGTGTGTATTAAAGGTTCAGTGGGAAACAGCATGAGGATCTCCAGGGTTAGAGTCTATTACTAATCCTTATCTCTCTGGAAAATGCTCATACTGAGAACAGGTGGTTTTTTGATCTCCGATCATGAACTCATTGCCCGCTTAGCTCGGCACTTGTCAGTTCCTGGCTATCAGCACCACGGACAGCTGCTCTCTAGCTAGGCCCTTTCAAAAGGATTCTACGGAAAAATATTGCACAGTCCTGCGTTACTCTGCATTTTAAGTACCATATAGCTATTATGACAATTATTTGAACATTTCACCATAATTCATCACCCAGAACATTTATTACTGCTAAACACTGAATTAGGAAGCATCAAATAGTGCATAAGAATGGCATTTGAATTTAACTTCTCAAACAGAGCCTCTTCTGGGGTTTTTTTTTGTGAGTCAAATTGCAAAATTTACACATTCTATAGGACATCATGCTATATTTTCATTAGTACAATATTTCTATTTATTCATCATGGTTTCCCTAAATGAATTATCAAAACACTAAAGTTCAAACAAATATTTGGATATAGAAATCAGATGCCAAGTAAATTCCCTGATTTAAGTATACTCTACAAATATGAATGTTCTCAGCATCACCTCATTGGCTGACAGGATTATAATTTATACAACTTCACTACAGTGAGATTATTAAATAAAGCCCCTTAAAGGGAGTCCAGCCTCCCAAAGTAGGAAGGGCTGTTTACAAAGAAACTCAGGAAATAAATGAAAGATAATCGGTTTTCCTCATTTTGAATGGGTCAGGGGAGCAGGAATCCTTCATTATTGATATGTGGAGAAGTAGACTTTCATGCTGGCATTTTTTTTTTTTTTGAGGAAGATTAGACCTGAGCTAACATCCACCACCAATCCTCTTTTTGCTGAGGAAGATTGCCCCTGAGCTAACATCTGTGCCCACCTTCCTCTATTTTATACGTGGGACATCTGCCGCAGCCTGGCTTCAGGAGGGGTGCCTAGGTCCATTCAAAGCAGAGCAGATGAATTTAACCACTACGCCACCAGGACAGCCCCTCATGCTGGCATTTTTGAAAAATAAGAACTAGTGGAGGGAAAGCTTGTGAATGCCAAGCAGGAGCTTCCATCAGTTACTGCGTGGTCATTCATTTCTGGAAGAAATACTTTTCTGAACAACCCATGCTATGGTCTGACCTTTGTAATTGGCTATGGTGTTGTTTATACATAGAAGAATTGATTTGTAACGTTTAGAATCATTCACCTAAATCAAATGACACATGCGTATAAATCCTTGCTAAAACATAAGATAAGAGGCCAGCCCCATGGCCAAGTGGTTAAGCTTGCGCACTCCGTTACGGTGGCCCAGGATTTCTCTGATTCGGATCCTGGGCCTGGACATGGCACCCCTCCTCAGGCCACGCTGAGGCAGCGTCCCACATACTACAACTAGAAGGACCCACAACTAAAATATACAACTATATACTGGAGGGATTTGGGGAGAAAAAGCAGAAAGAAAAAAAAAGAATATTGCAACAGTTGTTAGCTCAGGTGCCAATCTTTAAAAAAAATAATAATAAGGTAAATAAGCTAGTCAATGCTAAAGAAAGAAGAAAAGGGAGGAAAGAAGGAAGGACAGAAGGACGGAAGGAAGGATGAATCTTACCTTCTATTGTGGAGAAACTTTAGTAGCAAAATAAGTGAAATCAACTTTCTAATTTCTGCAGTGTCACCTAATTTCATGTGCATTATATGTACACAAATAATTTTAAGTAGCAACATGTGCTAGGTGCTGTGCTGAGTTGTGTAAAAGTTGTATATGACCTGCAAGTTTTTTCAGCTCTGAACTCTCTGTTCCTTTCATGTACTGGTTGTTTTGATAAAGTAGACAACTGGCCATTTCCAAGGCTGGTGATGCCCCTGCACATGATCAGCTTCTCAGAGAGGGGCGCCAACTGTTCTGTGACATAGAGGGGCAATCTGACCATGCCCCATTGTGGGACTGGGCACTACAATGTCGTGACTGTCATGACTCGAGTCTTCCTGTAATGAGTGCCAGTGAGGTCTTGTGGCAATAGCTGAGAATAGAAAGAGAATCCAATGTTCAAGCAGTTCAAAGCGCAGAAAGGGCATCTACTGATCCATGGCATCGCCTTAAGGGGCAAATATTGGGAGGAAAATTCACATAGAAAGAGCAAATGCCTTGACTTAGTTTGGAATCAAAGCACTGTTTCTTCCTAGCCACGGCTCTTTGACATGCCATTTAACTTCCTTGAGCTCTCAGTTTCTTCCCCTGCAGCATGGGGGTAGTCAATCCTACCTCAATACATCACTGTCAGGATTACATAAAACTGTTTATGTGAAAGCACTATGTAAATTCTAAATCATTCTAGAAATTTTATAAGGTACAGTATATACCTGAGAGATGAGCAGAAAGGCTAAGATACAAATAGGACAATATTTCTTTGCATTTTTTGTTCCATTATAAAACGCAATGCAAATCTAAGGCCTCTACTTTTTACCGTGGCTTATATACAATGTGCAATATAGGTGGAGAGTTTGGAAATGTCAGCACCAAATCTCTATTACAGATTTTTGTTAAAGCATACAGTAGAGAAAAAAAATGGAATAATGGAATTTTCTGCTGAATCTCTTCCACTTATTTATCTTAGGCTGACAAGTGAATGTGTTTAGAAATGTGTGAGTGTATGTATCTGATTGCATATGTGTGGTGAGTGTATAGTATAGGTGTGTGGCTGTGTGTGCATAAGTATGTGGTGTGTGTACATGCGTGTCTGCTGTGTGTGTTTGTGATCTGTGTGAATATGGTGTATATGTGCCTGATACATGTGGCATCAGAGTGTGTGTGTGTCTTTATACGTGTGTGGGGAGGTCTGTATGTGGGTGGTATTATGTTGTGTGTGGGCATGGCTGATATGAGGTTCTGGAATTGACATTTTAGTTGAACTCAAATGTTTTTCAGGAACAGAATTTCCATGGATCCGCATCATTTTTAATTCTGGTGTCACAACTTGAATTCCGCTCATTTCCCATGGCCTTGGATCTGAAGTTGTCTTGGCCCAACAATAGTAAACAGGCAACCTCTAAATTAAACACGAAGGTTTGACCTTTCTTCTCCCATTCCATGGAGAATATATAAGAGCTAAATACTAAGACTGGGGGACGAAAAGCTTTTCCAAGAATCAATGATGATTTTGTGCACTTACATATTTTTCCTAAATGTTCCTGTAAAATATCCTAAATTTTTATTACCTTGAAACTACAGAAAGTTTAAAATATTTAATTAATTCATGAAAAGTGAAAGACAATTGAGAGAATTTAGCAGACATTTGTTTAAAATATGTATTTTTCAAGTTTCTACCAAATAAACATTAAAATGACATATAGCTCTAACTCATCTCGTGCATTGTTTCTTTTTTTGTTTTTATTCTCTGATTTATTTCCTGGAGTAAATACTATTGATTGATAATCTTATAGCATGAAGTAGTAAAATGATGGACTGACTTTGAGCATTAAAGAAAGAGATTAAAGTTGTTTTTTTGATAGTAATGATTATGCCTTTTGTTTTAGAAGTTGTATTTCTGAAAATTATGTCATTCTGATCTCAAGTGGCCTCCTATTCAGCTTTCACGCAACGGTAAGCACCAAATCAAGGCAGAAAGCACATGCACGGAGTTCAGTTTTTATTAGAGATTTCAAAGGGCACTATAGAAAGTTTTCAACAGGAAGTATGATTTAGACTATGCATTTGTTTGAAACATCAGGCAAACTGAATGAAGCTATTCTGCTGATTTAGCCATTGCATAGACTGGTGGCCTTAGCCTTACTCTATTTCAATGTCTAAGATCATACGCTCTTTGGTAACATTTTACCAGTGACTGATGTAATATTTCCCAAGCAAGGTCAGAAAATGTCCTCAAAATAGGCCAGTGAAAATGTTCCTTGCCTAGGATTCCCTTTCCGTTACTGCAATATATATACACGTTAATACATGTTTATTAGGAAATCAGATATTTTCTACGTGGGGTTGTCAAATGGAATGGCCAAAAGATCATATTCCTTCATTGTAACAAATTGCTGATTGTCAGCTCAGTGTGTGTGTGTGTGAGTGAGCGTGAGTGTGCACATGTGCATGCTTGTTGTATAATTTCACCCTTATTCTTTACTCTGTCTCTAGTTATTACTACTGCCAAAGACGTCTTAGGTCTAAACTCATTTTCCAACAAAAATGTTTTCTATATCTTTTTGTAAACAAATAGATAACCTTTTATAAATTCAACGAGTGCATTTTTGTTCCCTTATTTAAACAATCAATTAAAGAGTTAGAATGACACAAAAGGGCTTGACAACCTGTGGTGTGTACATTAAAGCTGACATTCTTGTTGGTGAATGGCAAAGGCCTTAGCAAGTCCCATCAACACGACAAAATGTTCATTACTTAAGCCTGGTAGGCCCAGACAAACAACGTAGGCCATTGGAAAACACGAAGTTTATGTTTTCTTCATACTGGCAGTCTAGGAGGTACGTCTTCCCACTTTTCCTCCCCTGGCCCCTCCATCAATGCTTCTCAATTTTACCCTCAAAATGAAAATCTAATGATAAATACTCATAAAACTGTTGGGAAAGTAGCAAATGAAGGCAGTCACAAATACCAAGGCACAAATGTAGAGATCTGTCCCCTGGTAAAGTGAGTGATGGCACTGGTTGCCAAACGTATTTTATTCAAGGTCTTCCTTGACATATGCAAATTTTATAATTTCCATGTGTTCATACTGAGAGATGCTTTTTTGATATTTTTAATGCCTGGGGGTCGCAAGTGTTTTGGCGATTATAACGTAGTTATTGGTTGGTTGGTAAGAACAACCAATTCTTTCTCTCCCATCCCCTTATATTTTCCCCTAAATCAAGTGAACATGCCTCGTTCTTTCCCTAAAAGACCCAATGGCAAAGACGGACTAGCTACCCATGAAATCCATTTCCCTTTGTGGGCTTATAGCTCAACTGTATTTCTCAGCCTCCCTTATAGCTAAATAAGGTTTTATGAATAAATTCTGGCCAAAGGAATGTGGGAGAAGTGATGTACACTGCTACCAGGCATGACCCATAAATACCTACAGCATGATCCTCCACTCTCTTTCTTTTGCTCCATCTGCCAGCTGTACATTGATCTCAAGTCCATCTGGGAATCCATGTGTTGAAAACGGCAGAGCATTTGTCAAACTGAGTCTCTGAATGCCTCTGTGGAGCAGAGACTCTTTTCTACCACAGATTAAACTTCATGTAAGCAAGAAATAATTGCCTGTTGTGTTAAGCCATTGAGTTGTCAGGGTTTACTGTTGTAACAGTTAATATTCCCTTAACCCATAGAATAGATCCACACTCAAATAAAACTAGTGAATGGTTCACCTAGTGCTTGATACACAGAAGAAGCTTTAAATTAAAGCTACTACTATTACATAAATATTGAAAAATATTATTTTACCTATCTTGTTTGTATAAGTCTCTATAAGATTGTGACATACTATACCAGTAGGAGACAGAGGCATGCAGCCCCATAGGATTCTTCTTCAGAATCCATTATTCCTACCAGAAAATAAATACAAATGGGTACAGTCAAGCCCTTTCATATCCAGCCCCTTCATAAAGTAAGATCTTAATAATTGATCTTTCATTGCACTGATCAAAATAATAACGAATGCCTCCATTGTTCCCCTCATTCCCCTGCCTTCAGGTTGTGATCTGGTAACTTCCGCAACAGAACGTAGAGAAGCGAGAATGGCTATGGTACCATGGTGAGGCGAGGAGCTTAATTGAAAGCAAGGGCTTCAAGTACATAAAAACAATTCTATATTAGTAGCAGAACACAGTTGTTACAGTTGACATTTAAATCATATCTAAGGATAAGGCCCCAACATACAAAATAATGCATACAGTAGTAATTGAGAACATGTCAAAATTCATAGCCTATATTCACTCGAGTATGACATTTGCCAAAAAACTGAAACAGTTCTTTGAAGTTTGGCTGTGTTAGATCTCTAACCTAAATTCACACAAAGTGAACATTCAGTGTTCACGTTTCCATTTTTTCAACGTATTACGTTGGAAACATAATGTAGAGCAGGCACTGTTGGCTTAAAATACCACCACTGCAAGTTCAAACAGTGATGTGAGACAATAGCCCTTCTGAACACAAGGCTTAAATGCATTGACCTGATAGAGGAGAAGATTATTTTGGACAAACCAAGATTTTTCACTTAAAATAACACAGCAATTAGCAAACGGGGTCTGAAATTAAGCCATAAGATGCATTACTTACCATTCCTTGATGTATAATAGATTCTCCAAAGGAAATTAATACGCTATTGTTTGAATTTGTTACAATGAACATGTGTTACTTTTTTGTAGTATAAACTTTTTATTGACATATAACGCATACAGAAAAGTGCACAAATCATAAACATGCAACTCGATGAATTTTGCACCGCCAATCACCAGTGGAACCAGCACTCAGACTGAAAGAGAGGACATTATCAGCACCCTAGAAGCTCACACCTCCTTCTGGTAGACCACTGACAGGAGAAAAATAGTAAAAATCGTACACAAGATGCTAGCTATTTTTTCTGAATTTTTAAAACTTTTATTATGAGTATGTTTATACATACAGAAATTGGAGATCACCTACATTTAATAGCAGTTAATATTCTGCCACAATGCTTCAACATTTTCTTCCTGAAATATTAAAGTAAATTACAGATGTCAAGATATTTCAACCTGAACATTTTAGTATACATCTCTAAAAAGCAAGAATATTTTCCTACAGAACCACAACACTATTATGACTTCCAAAAAAATATACAATAAATCTCGTATAACATCTAATATCTAATCTCTATTCAAATTCCCCCTACTTATCCAAAAAGTATCTTTGACAATTGGTTTATTTAAACCAGGATTTACTCAAGGACCACACATTCCATTTGTTTGTCATGTTTCTCAAGTCCTTTAAGCCTGTGCCCCCTCCTCCTTTTTTAATGACATCGTCTTGTTGAGTTACAAGGCCAATGGTCCAGTAGGATAAGCCACCTTCTGGATTTACCTAACTGTTTCCTCACAGTCTCATTTATCTTGTTCTTCTATCCTTTGTATTTCTTGTAAACTGAAAGTTAGATCAAGAATGCTTCATGGAGGGGCAGTGATCTTCACATTGCATCACCCCAGGAGGCAGGCACTATATGGCATCTCACCGCTAGTGATGCTAAGACTGATCAGTAGGTTAAGATGGTGACCTCTCGATCTTTTGATTATTAAATTACATATTTATCCTTCCGATCTTCAATTAATCTAGAGGATGACTCCAACTATTTTGATATTAACAGCAAAAACGTTAATTTTAAGGACAGTTAAGATATCAGGTGTCAGAGAAGGTTTATCTACAGCATGCACTTCCCCAACTTCTATCTCTTTGATCCTTCCTTTTCTTCTTCTCCAACACATTCTAGCCCCCTCTTTACTTCCTGGGTATATGGTGGTGTTAAACAGAAGATGATAACTGGATAGGAAAGGTATACCAGAATAATTCTGGCTCTAAACTCCTACATACAACCTCCACAGGTTGGAAAAGAGATATAGACATCCTTTTGCATTTATTGCCTGTGTGGGGGCCTTCATACTCAAGATGTTTTACAGACATTGGCTGCTGGGGTAACCACCTTCTCCACCTGTGACAGCGTTCTCTAAAAACAATTTATTTTACAAATGTGGAAAGAGTGTCAACTATTAAAAATAGTTGTCATTATTAGTCCCACAAGAATATCACCATCTGATGGGACCAATAATAATGCAAAACATAATAGCGTAAAGAGGGTTGTTGCTTTATTTTTAACAGTGTCTCAATAGTTTGGAATAAGCCATGACAGGGAGGCCAGATTCTAATTCTGCCAATGTACATGAGCCATGCAATTACTCAGTGAACATTTGTCTCTTTGATGCAGTGTGTCTCTTCCTGATGTTGTTTTATTGTTCCACGAGGCATATTACTGGGTCTCAAAGGTGGAAAAATGCTAGAAGAATATTAAGCCCAGAATATGAAAGATGGACACTCACTGTGTACTGAGCAGCCTGGAAATTATTCTTTAATATTAATTTATTAGATGATTGCTGAGCCAAAAGAACATAACATCCATTATGTAAATGTTCAGTCGCAGACACTGTGCCCCAACACTTATTAACTCCAAGCTGAACATCGAATGGTGTGTATCCCAAACTAAACATGTTCGAATAGATAAGTACTTTGTCATGAAGAAGCAAGACCATTCAATATGTAGTACATTATGTCCTACAAATTAGAGAGTGCTTTTTCTTGAACAATACTAAAGGCTGAAGCCAGAAAAAGTGGGCACTGGGGGAAGAAGCAAATAACGTAACAGGGAAGGAAGAGCATTTCATTGCTACACATTCGTTCACGTTTTGTCCCGTCTCTATCTGAACAAATGTCTTAAAGACGCAGTGCAGTTCTATGTGCAGAGGGCTTGCAATTCCACTTTGCGAGTCTTTCAAGGGTTTAGAAGGGGTATTGTCCTTTTTGTAATGTTATGCGTGACAGTAGGTGACTTGTATAATTCATTGGTTTATCTGCTCACTTTAGCATTTTCAAAAATGAATTTGTGCGACTCTGTAATACAGCTTTTGTGGAGCCTTGAGTTTCATAAGTTGATCTGACAACCTTTTATATATAGTAGCCCACAGAGAATAAAGAGATATTTCTACTTTATGAGTCTTCTGTGGCTCTGAGGGAGTCCCTGTCACATAGAATTGCCTTCGTTGCTTCAAAAACCTGTACACCCTTAAAACGACCAGTGTGGGAAGGAATCTTTGCCCCCATTTCCCGTCCCTGAGGCTTGTCTTTCTTTTCAGATCCTAGCATAGTGTTTAGCATGGAACAGATGTCCATGAAATGATTGTTGAATGAATACATGAGAAAATGAATAATTGTACCATGTCAATAAAGGTATGTGTTCCGGGCAAGTCTTGAAGCTTTGATGGGGAGACTGTACACTATTTGGCTAGCTTAATCATTTTCCAAGCAATTGAAACTGTTTAACACTTCTGACTATGGCTTTCTGTGGTAGTGGGGGCAGAGTGTATGAGTAAAGCACCCTAAGGAAGCAGTCTTTATAATTATGTTCTTTGTCTCTTAAAAGGAACCACCACATACCTGTGAATCTCATATGGGAAACATATGTTTTCAGAAAATACACAGCAACACGTGACTTAGCAGAACAGAGCAAGCATGAGCATTTTCATTGGTGGAGGAGTTGAGTAGCAGACGTAGCAGCTGGCTGTATGACTTTTCCTTGTTTCTAATGTATTTTCTGGGGCAGGAGACTCCTGTCCCTGAAATACAATCCTGGACACCTGCTGCTTTGTCACTTGAAGGCAACCGACTTCCTTTAGTCTGCAGTCAAACTCCTGTGGCACCCTGTCCTGCCTCCTGGAAAAGACTCTCTCCCATGGTCTTCAGCTGGATCTCTCCAGGACTGCCTGTCTTCTTCTGGTTTTGCTGAGAGCTATTCCAATCATCTGCCTCAGTCCAGATCAGTCCTTGAGGTTTTGGTCAGCTCTCACCTTTCTAGATGGCAAATTGGCCAGGACAGGAGATAATGACCATTTCAGGAAAAAGGTCTGTTGTCACTATCTACCTATGTAGGATATAATTCCTACCTACCGTGCATAAACCTCAGCACTCCACTCACCATGCGATACCACCTGACCATGTTCGCTGGACCCTGGCATCCACTGCTGGGCCTGCCGTCCCTCAGGCAGTGGCACTCCAGAAGCTCCACAGTGAAAGTGTGCTTATCTCTTCAGGACCATTTGCATCCCACCAGTCACTCAGCACAGCAGGGGTGGTGGATTGTGTGCTAGGTCTGTCCTTCAAATCTTCCACGTGATTATAATAAAACCAGCACTTTCTGGAGACCAGCCCTCCAAAAGCAGTTAGGAGCAGAGGTGAGAATGTAAATAAAGAGCCCCTGAACACCCAGAAATAAATGACAAATTCAAGAACCAAAGGCCTCAATATTATAAACACATTGCAGGGTAAAAGGGAAATCTCCCTTCCAGCGACCAATGACTCTAGAAAGTGAAACTTTGGGTGTGAGCCCAGAAGTAAGAAGTAGATAGGAGAGAAGCAAGCAGGGGCAGAAAATGGGAATAAATCAATGAAAATGAACAGTAACTGGAGTAATGACATCAATTAGGAGTGGCGATGGAGGTAGTGAGAAGGGACCTTCTAACCGTGGGGAGATGGAGGGCTAATGGATAAAGAGAGAGGTAGGGACCACTGAGGCTGCATCTTGGAGGTCTTTAAGGAGAGGACTAGGACAATCTGCTCATTATGTGGAAAAAGCTGACAACATATCTACCTCACAACATCCAGAAAATAGATTCCACCAGAATCAAAGACTAACGTGAAACATAAAACTTTTGGAAAAAAATATAGGATAAAATTTTTATGACTTCATTGCAGGGAAAGATTTCTTAACTAAGTTCAAAGAAGTGTGCAAATCTTATAAGAATAGATTGATAAGTTTGACGCCATTAAAATTAAGAATTTCTGTTCCTTGAAAGACACCTAAAAGAGGAGTGGAAAGATAAGCCACCAAGCGGAAGAAGGTATTTACAACACATATAAATACAGATGTTGCTCAAAGTATTTAACAAAGTGTAGCGTCGACATCACCAATTAGAATGTATGCCAACTATAAACTACTATTACAACAGCATCAGTACAAGCCGGCCTGATATCACCACATTTCTCAAAGGATCAGTATCCAGAATATACAAAGAACTCATATGTACATATGTACATGAGATACGTCCAAACAGCAAAGTGAGCAAAAGACCTGAACAGGCATTTTACAGAAGAGTGAGCACAAAATACCAAAAGAAAATATAAAAAGACAGCCAACCCCATTAGTGATTATGAAAGTGTAAATAATAACCCACAATAAAAACCCATTTCTCAGCCACCAGACTGGCAAAAAAGTTCAAAAGTTTAGTCAATTGCAGTGCTAGCATAAATGTGGAGTAACAGTAACTCTCTTTGGTGTGGATAGAAATGTAAACTAGCACAATTACTTTGGAAAACAACTTGGCATTGCCTAGAACAGCTGAACACCCACAGCATTTCCACTCCTGGGTACAAACCCTGGGGCAATTCTTGCCCACATGTCCCAGGGTACATATACAAAACTGTCCTTAAAGCATTGATTGTAATGGAAAACTGTAAACAATTCAAATGCCCATTGATACAAAAATAGATAGATAAATCACAGTACTATATATTTATACAGTGGAAGCTCTCCATACAGCAGTGAAAGGGAATCAACTATAGCCACATAAATGAGGCTCAACAACATATCATTGAATGAAAAAGTAAGTCATAGAAGAATATACGCATTCCTTCCATTTATACAAAGTCGAAAGCAACAAAGAAACAAATAATAACTGTTTAGGGATATGTGTAAAAAGAATTTAGGTCAAAAAACATAATTAGGATAGTGTCTAACTGAGGAGAGCAGGCTGGGGAAGGGGGTTAGGAGTTCTGGGAGCATCACACCAAGAACCCAGAAATTGAGTGTGCAGACAAGGTGTTTTACTATTATTATTCAAATATACCTATATGATATTATTCAAATATACAGCTATATGTAATTTACAGTGTTCACATTTAGAATTATTCACATTTTAAAAGTAAAAAAAGCAAAACAAAAAACAGAAGAGTGGCTGTGGAAATGTAGATACAATGTAAAATATTAGCCAATAAGTGGATCAGCGTGAAAACGAAAGGACGTACTCAGTAACTTCAGAACACTACCTACCTCTGTGAGGGAGGGTAGGAGGATAACAGGACAGGAGTAGCTACAAAATCTGTAAGATGTTTTTCTCTTTAATAAACTCTAGAGGAAACATACGGGAAAATGTTAAGATGTTTAAATCTGGATGTGTGACCAAATTGATGCTTGCTACATTGTTTTCTGAACTTTTCTTTATATTTTAGTAAAAAAGAAATAGTTCCGTTAAATAAAAGCCAAAATGTTGACATTCGGCAATTGAACAGTTAAGTCTCAATAATTTAGAAAACTCACATATCTGAATGACTTGAGCGAGAGATCAGGCAGATGCGGGGAGGGGCGCAGGTAGAGGACAGTTCTGCAGGAAATCAGTTAATTTTAAAATGTAATACATATTTCATCATTCCCTACTTAGAATCTTGAGTTTAAATAAAACGGCCACTGGCTGAATTTAAGAATTGTTTGTTTTACACATATTCTCTTGATCCGAACAAACAAGTAAGCATGAATACCGTTAAAATGTGATTTATGTTATTAGTTCAAATATATCCCCTTTATCTATAGTTTGCTTTATCATTAATCTCTTTTATTACAATTTTGATTATAATTTGACAAAGTTTTTAAAATTTTATTTAAAATTATTTCTATATTTTAAATAAGGAAAATAATTTTAATTTTGTGCACTGGGTGATTTCAGTACTTAATGCAAACAGTTATAAATACAATTATATAAGCAATATATTGCATTTGTGTATGCAGCATATAAATAAATATGTTTAATGCATACAATTATTTATACAATTAATTTAATGCATGCAAGTATATACAAATATGCTATTTTTTAAAGGCTGGAATATCTCAGTTCTTCACAATTTTATGTAAAATTTTTACACATTTGTTCACAACTAACATAATTACTTTTAGCTTAATTTAATTTAAATTTCCGATCTTGAATATTGGATTGCTTTTATGAGATACTTTAATGATTGGATTATTTTCAATTCACTGGGTCAATCTGTTAAAAATTTGAAATTAGTTTTAATACTTAGATAAGTTTATTTTCCAACAGATAACATTTTTAATCTTTTTGTATTCAAATATAGAGTAAACTGGCTTGATATAAGATGCTCAAATTGCAAATTGATTTATTAAGTATTGAAAGTAACATTTACTACGTATCCATTAAAGTAAGCTTAAGAATCTGTAAGACAATTATTTTTTAATTATTATAAATCGAATAAAAATGTGTAGACTCATGCCTGGAAATATCCTTTTAATGTTTTTCCCATTTCACAAAAATTACATATAGAAAAATAAGGCAACTTGTATTGCTGTAATAAACTAATATATTTGAATTTTAGTTTTGATCTAGGATGGGGAGAAAGTTTGTAATGCTCTCAAAATTTTAATGAGTTTATTTTACATTTCTGTAAAATATTAGTATAATACTTTGTAGCTGATTTACAATTTTCAATATGCTAAAAGCATAGTGTGCCATGAAATACTCCCATTTTAGTATACACATGATTTTCTTTTTACATTTATGAGACATAGACCATTTTCAATGCAGTGGCATTGTTATATTTCATTTTTTAATGTTTTTATGATGAAAAGGCAATGATCATTGTGTTCTCAGTTTTTCATTACCAGACAGGTAATTTTATTCCTGTGTTCAGCATAATGTCTCTTCCAGAAGTGTTGAAAAACAGTTGTGTTGTACATACATTTCATTTTTACTAAGTCTGGCATTTGGAAACTCCAGAATATACTGTAAGTGAAGCTCTTATCAAATGCAGAATCAGTTCTCTATAGAAACAGATTGAGATCTGGAACAAACGAAAGAAAGAAGACCTAGGAAGGCCTACTGTATGGAAACTCAAATAGCCTCTGAAAACTCAACAATGAAACTGCTCAAATTACACTCCCAGGCAGAAACACCACAAATGGCTCCTGGCTCACAATGAAAATCAATCCAAGAAGACGTGCTGATTTACATAGCTGATACGGCTGAAAAATGGGCATGGGGAGAACACAGCTTTCAGTCCACAAAAAGGCAGGTGAAGAATTAGATTTGGACAAGGAGATGCATAATGGAGAGAGAGCTCTTCAGCGTGAGCGCCATACAAAAGAGACGTGGGTCTGGAGCAAGGGCGAGGGCAGCTCTGCCCGGTCCCAGCCTGAGAGCTGCTGCAAGAAACCTTTGGGGAAAACACTGCTTTAAGAAGGATTCATAAAGTTCCCTAATGGACACCCACAGGTGATCATAAACTTGCAAAGAAAGTCTGTCACTTAGTGCTGTCTTATTACAGTCTCTACTCTAGGTGTTATGCGATTTCCCATTCCTCTAGCAGATTGAAAAAGCACACTTTGATGTACTTTTTCTTAATTTCACTGGCTTTTAAATTGTCTGAACTGTGGAAGCCCACTAAAATGTATCAGCCTGTTCATTATAGTTCTTGTCTAGTCACGGTTTCTGGAGAATGAATGAAATAGCCTAGAAATTGAAATATGTATGATTGTTAAATTACCCACAGGGGCACTTTGTCTGTGTCAGCAAGTGCGCAGAGACATATCTGCAGTGTGTTTGCGATTCCAGGGAGAGGCGAAGCTGGGTAGATTCCCCACATTTTTTGAAGGCACACATCCATCCCGATATTTCTGGCAATCCCAAATAGCAAATATGGTCATGCGCTGCATAATCACATTTCCATCAGCGACAGACCACATACACGGCAGTGGTCCCATATGATCAGTACCATATAGTCTAGGTGTTGACAAATAGAAATGGCAAGCAGTAGGATATATTGGAGTACATGAGGAAGCCAATTGGTGTAAACCTAATTCTGCCTGACTGTTTTTTCCAAAAGGGCCTGACCTGGCTGTTGAGCATGCGTTGTATATCTGCTTTAAACATTTACTATGGCAAGAGCAAATGTCCTTAAGATAAAGGTGCAACTTCCCCCCACATTGGCATTTCCTTAAGGATAAGCATCTTTCCTTAGGCTAGGAACTGATTGCTGTGCTCACCTGTGACCACCCAGCTCACCTGTGATCACCCGGCTCAAGACAACAGACCTGCAACCCTGCTGTGTTCACCGAGACAGCAGACCTACCTGTTGTGTCCATCAATCACTGTGCTGACAGAGTAGTCTCAAGACTGTTGTAGAAGGGACATTTCAATTATATGCGAAACATCCTCTTTGGGGGTATATAAACACTCTGTACCCCACTTCTTTGGTGCCCTTTCTTCCTTGAGGAAGAAAGCCCCCAGGCCATGGTCCTCACATTTTAGCTCAGAATAAACCCACCCAAATTTTCATTTATAGATTGGTTATGGATTATTTTCGTCGACAGTGTGTTGTAAGGTATACCATCTAGGTTTGTGTAAGTACACTCTATGGTGTTGGCACAATGATGAAATCTCCTAACGACACATTTCTCAGAACATATCCTCTTCATTAATTGACACATGACTGTAATGGCATTTCCAACACCCTTTAAATCACTCTTTTTTAGTTTCCTTTTTCCTTCTCTCCTGGATAAAAGTGAAAGGGTGAGAAGTGATAGTAACCAGAGTTGGTGAAGACTGCCAACATTTCCAACATAACCTCTCTGACACACATAGTGTCATCAGAAGACCGAAAGCCACAGGCTCTAACTTCATCAGATCTAGGGATGAGGAGAAGAAGGGCCCACACTTTAGAAATGAGGCTAAGTTCCATTCCATAGACCACATCCTCATAGCATAATAAAGAGCCCTCTGCATTTTCTGACTTGGGTTCAAGTCCTAGCCCCCCCATTTACCAGCTGTATGACCTTACGTAGACTGCTCAATCTCTCTAAGCCTTACTTTCCTCATTTCTAAGTGGTTAAATCGCCAACATCCACTGCAGGGTTTCTCAGCCTGAGCACTATGGACATCTGGGGGCAGATAATTCTTCTTTGTGGAGGGCTGTCCTCTGTGTTGCAGGATGTTTGGCAGCATCTGTGGCCTCTACTCACCAGATGCCAGTAGCATCCCCTCCCCAATGTGACAACCAAAAAATGTCTCTAGACATTGCCAAATGTCCCCCAGGGTCAGGGGTCAACCTCACTCTTGGTTGAGAACCACTGTTGTATTGACTACTTGGAGGGCCAGGCATTTTCCTAAATGCTCTCCAAGTGTTAATTTATGTATTCTTCCCAATATAGAGGTGGGTACTATTATAATCTTCATTTCTCAGGTGCAGAAACTGAAGCACAGAGCAATTAAGGACCTTCCTGGAGGTTACCAAGCGTTAGGGAGCTGAGCTTGGACAGTAAACAGGTTTTAGGCTCCACGTGTGTACTCTTCACCTCTACTTTTTCCCACCTGGGCTGATCATGGCACTGGTCTTCGCCTCATTGAACTGTTGTGGACATTCAGTGACTCAATGACTATGCGAGCTGTCACTGTTGGTGTTGCTCTTGTCACTATCAAGAGCACAGTTTATCCATTCTGCAAGGCGAGGCTCTGGATCTCAGAGCCAGCTACTGCCCCACCACACCCCGAGCCTGGGCCTCAGAGGAAGAAAGGAGGCAGCAACCTTGTTGGACTTCCCTTTCCATCTACTAACTCCCACTTCAGGTCAGTCCCACCACCCCATCTCTGTCATTGTATGATTTAAAGGTTAGAGAAGTCAGTCAACAGATACTTCCTATTCAGAAACAGAAAGGGCGTCGATATAGAACCAGTGGTTCCCAAACTTGGCCGCACACGCTCATCATCTAGGGAACTTGACAATACCAGCTGGGGCCCAGGACCTTCACCCAGAAATTCTGGTTTAATTAGACTGAGCTGAGGTCTGTGTGTTAGGATTATTCAAACCCCTTCAGTGTTTCTAACATGTTGCCAAGGCTTGGAAACACTAAGACACCTTTTCTGTAATAATCTATTAGTTCATGTGATTTTAATATAGTTTATTAATTAAGTATTATAGTTTACCGATTAAACTAAGGTGCTCTTTTATGTCACCAGGAGGTAATTAACCTAAAATTTACTCAATAAAAATAAACTATGATCACTTGGAAACTGAAAGTGTGCAGAAAGGAACGAATGCAGGAAAGATGAATGAGAGTTTAGATTTGCTATTTTTATGAACGCCGCTCAGAGGGTGATCTGATCCAATTCAGGATGACTAGCCCTGGCTCTCTGGACAGAAACTCAGTGACAGAGGACTAGGGAAGTTCACCAGACTAAAAACAATTAAAATACAGTCCTTAATGTCTAGAAGTAAGATACTGGCTAAATAAAGTAAAGGTCATATTACGAAAAGCCGTGCCTCCATTAAGCTGATTGTTCAAGGTGAATAAATATACTGACACAGAAAAATACTCACAACATGTTATTCAATGAAAATATTGAGTTACAAAATGGTATAAATACAAACATCTGATTTCTCCTAAGATAAAAATAGATATCCATAGAAAAATATCTAGAAGGATGTATCCCAAAATGTCGAGTGATAATTGCTAGATGGAGGGGTTAAAAGTCATTTTTCCTTCATTCTGCCTCTTGATATCTTAGAACTTTTCTATGGTACTTATGTATGACTTGTATAACAAAAAATATAATTAAAAATAGGAATCCAACTCTCTTGTTCTAATTTCGTGTCTGTGAAAGCATTCTTCTGGTCTATAATCTGGTAGATTTAGTGCATATAACCTCAAACAAAAAGGCTAGTTTAGCTGGCATCAGGCATCCAGTCTCAGGTCAGTTGAAACTAGCATAGTTTTTAAAGTGAAATTTTGCTGCAGCCAAGATCAGTACGAGGCAGTGAAGGAGGGGCTAAACCCCCAGCCCGCATGATGAGGCCTCTCTGGGAAGTTGCCCAAAACAGCCAGGTGGCCTCACCCTGCCTCCTCACACACATGACCACACGCATGTGGCTTTGCGTGTGCTTTCATTTGGAGACCTCGTTTCAGCGACTATTTTCCTGGCTTGGCCATTTAAAGATTCAGGCCACTTCTGCATGAGGTTGATTTTGAGCTAGAGCTAGGCTTTGCTTTCTGATTAAAGGAAATAGTAAAGGCAGCTGAAGACATGTTGCTGGAAGTGTATAGACACAATCAAAATGCAGAAAGCGAGCTTTTGCATTAACAGTCCTTTATTTTGAAAACAAGTACCTAGTAAAGCCATATCACCAAGACAGAACTTTCATTTGATGCATGAATAAATGAATGAACAAACAAACATAATCAAAAACCATCCAAGTAGAATGCAAATAAATCTTACCTGGTGTGGAGCAGATCTCTCAGTGAGCCAGGCTTATCTTCTTTTGCACTTTCAGACTGTCTCACAGATGAGTGATACATGGTTCTTGTGGTTAGAAGCATTTCACAGGCTCCTTGTTCCACAGCTCATATGAGAAGCCACGTGAAAATACCTTCTGAATGAAAGGAAATGTGGAGAAAAACTTTCTCTACAGTATGTGTGTTTGTGGGATCGTTACATCCTTCTCAGAAGCCATTTTTGTGGTCTGATACATTAACATGCATTTTCTACAGTATTGGCTTAGTCACCACATTCAGGAATTAGAACTATTTTCAGGAAACCGTTTATTTCATCCAACCCCTCCCTCTCCCCCATCACTATGAAGAAAAACTCCTAAACCTTTACACATATGATGGCTGATTGAATCTCGAAGACCACCAAGGAAGGAGATCTTATCTTTTTTCTTAGTAACCTTTTCCAAAGTCTTATTTATGAAAGCTGAATTAAGGGATTATTAATTCGATCCCAGGAATCAAGGTTTATAATCATAATAATATGTTATCATCCTATTGAAAAAACTAAAAATAATTTTCTTAATATGGTCTTTCTAATCTGAGTCAAATCTAAAATTAATCATCTATAATTATCAAACCTAATTTAATTAAAACTAACTGTTCACCATCTGGTCTTATTTGTATAAATTTAAGAATCTACCATTTCATAAGAAATTCCTCTATTTAACCAATTATGTTAAGCATAATTATTATGTAATTAATCTCAGTTCAATTTACATTTGTTGTCACTTGACAGAAAAGTAATTTATGTGATAAAAAAGCGATTGACCAACTAATTACTCTGCCAAATTGGAGTCTTTTATCTCAACGTCTCATCATTTTTTTTAAAAAAAGATATTTTATAGGAAAATATTCTTTTTGAAACATGATACTAGCTATTGTCAGGGCAAAGTAAACATAATAAATAATATATGAAATGAAGCATTATTATGTTTTGTAGTTTCAACACATTTTTCTGGAGAAATTAGTAAGCAAGGGAATAAATTAATGGTGGAAACAGAACACAAATTATAGAGCTAAATGCAAGATAAATAAATCAAGGTAATTCATAGGGAAATAGGGACTAGGTAAGAATGTATGTACTCCCAAGGGCGAGCTTCCTACAGCATTCTTGGTTGCGACTACTTTCAAATGCTTCTTTCTCTCTTTGTGATTGATAAACCTGCTGATAGAAGAGATGAATAGTTACTGATTATGAAAAAGACACTTTATAAATAATGCTTGTTTCTATGCATTTCTCTTTGAAGACTGCCAGATAATCAATGATCAAAGAGTCTAAAGAGTACATGTTGTTCACCTAGAATCTTAATATATGGAAGGGAGTTTAATCATTGAAGGAGTGGGTGAATTTCTGAATAAGAAGAAACAATTTTAAAGACAAGCCTGCCGTGCTTGAATAAGGGCTGAGAAGAGAAAGCAGAGAGTAAAGCAGAAAAAATAAAAATAAAACATGTAGGATTCTTGCTTTAGCTGCAACCCTGCACTAGAGAAGTGAGGCCAAAAAGAGAAGGAGAGAGGTAAGAAATTGACATGCGCCGAAATCTGAGAAACGCTTTGTGGGACAAAGGCAGAACTTCTTTGTGTAAGCTCAGTAAGGAGGGAAGTGCACAGTATTTCTCTATTCATTCCGTACATATTCTATGCTACAAGTTGGGATAGGTGTACTGGGCATTCAAAAGTTGCCAACTTTCCATAGAAGAAGGGACCAGATGACAAGAAGGGCTATAAAAAATTTTACCAACCCCAGGAAGGGCAGAAACGTGGTGGAAAATTTTGGAAACTTTAGCACTGGTTTGAAGTCTTCAAATTATGAACTGCCTGTTAGATAATAGCTTTCTACCTATTATCACAAGGTGTGAAATCTCCTGAACTTGATAATTGCACCGTGGTTATATAAAAGAATGTCTTGCCCTTAGGAAATATACACTGAAGTATTTAGGGGCAAATGGGGCACAATTTTAAATATTAACTCCAAAATTGTTCAGGATAAATATATATAAAGCAAATGTGCCAAAATGTAAGCTGTGCATGAATCTGGGTGAAGGATATATGGGAGTTCTTTGTCCAATTCTTATAATTCTGTAATTTGAAATTATTTCTGAATAAAACTTTAGCAAATAAAGATGCTAACCTCAAAGAGCTGTCTGCGTCTAAAAATTCGTGATCAGTGTATTGGGCTAAATCATGTGAGATATTTAGGTTCTGTGTTTGGAGCAGTGGTCCTCACTTCCTCTTTCTTCTACCCGGCCCACGTCCAGCCCCACTCCATACACTGTAGAGGGCTTCAGAACATTTCTGATAAAACAACTCTAACAACGAAGAGATAAGCCCTGAGAAAATTTGATACAAAGAACACAACAGCTGAGGCTCTGTCCCTAATGGGAGTGGAAAATGTTCAATTTTTTTCTCTGAACACACATCTCAGTGGTAAAACGTAGACCCCCACTTTTCTACCGGCTTCCATGAAAACCAGATGGCACCTCTCGGATAGAATACTCGTGACTACAAAGGTGGCATATGGGTCAGTGCCAAGATGATCACTTACACGGCATCTGCAGATGGTGGATCCACCACATCCTGAGGCAGGAATAATGAGAACAACATCCACTTCATCATCATCTGAATATCCAAACAAACACCAGGGGAAAGTTAATGAAAACAGCACTGGGGCATGTCCCAGGGGGAGAGGGGTCTG
Source organism: Equus quagga (assembly GCF_021613505.1). Taxonomy (NCBI): domain Eukaryota; kingdom Metazoa; phylum Chordata; class Mammalia; order Perissodactyla; family Equidae; genus Equus; species Equus quagga. The sequence goes on along the minus strand of NC_060277.1, from coordinate 42,830,884 downwards.
CTGGTTTACCTGAGATGAAATGAGAATTGCAGCAAAACATATGCAAAATATTGAGTTTGGCTTTTAATTGAGAATCAAGGATGATGGATCTAAAAAAGAGTGTTATAAAACTGTAAAGCACTATACAAAAGGAAGAAATTATTTCTGTCCACGAAGCTGAGTGATGAAAACAAATGTTTCTCAAATGTTGCAGAAGTCAGTAAAACTTCTCTAAAATCAATAATAAAAAGCTTTCATTAAGACACATAGGATGGATTAATTGCGCTTTCAGAAACTGAAATGGCAGTTTCCATAATGCATACAAGTAACACAAATGATAACCAGAAAATGTTATTAAATTAAGCTTGATAATTATAGCTGATTATCTTTAGTTCTGAACTGCAATGTGATAAACTAGATGGCTACCAGGACCACAATAAATGATTATACATCCTCTGACTTGCCTGAAATTATACACCTAAATGTATCTTTGATTTCCAGTACTATTTATTCATAGCTTCTGATTATCAGGAAGCAATTAACTTTCGCTAGGGAGAAAGAATAAAAGGACTATTGGATGGAAGGATGAATGGATGGATGAACGGATAGATGGAAGGATGGATGAACTGAAGGATGGGTGGGTGCCGAAATGAGTGAATGGAAAGATGACAGATTGATGGGTGAATGGAAGGATAGAAGGATAGATAGAGGAAAAGATGGAAATATAGATGGCTTCAAGGACAGGTGGAAAGAGGCTGAGTCTAACTAACACTGGCAAGATGAAAAGCCTTAGGATTTTAACAAAGCAAATTTCTTCGATGAAACACAGTTCTCAAATGATGTGTTGTTTCTATAATAATAAAATTGGATTGACAACTCATCCAAGGGGAATGGCTATTGGTTTAGCAGACGTTCTGCTTTTATCTCAATACTATTTCAATTTCCATTTTCCATGGTTTTCTTTCAGTTAGTCAAACAATCTGTCTAGTATAACATTGATACACTGCCTTGGTGCAAGTTCTATACGTATTTTAATTTCTTCAGTTAAAATTATCCATTCAGGGGCCAGCCCAGTGGCACAGCAGTTAAGTTTGCATGTTTCACTTCAGCGGCCTGGGGTTTGCTGGTTCAGATCCCTGGTGCAGACCTACACATCACTTGTCAAGCCATGCTGTGGCAGGTGCCCCACATATAAAGTAGAGGAAGATGGGCACGGAGGTTAGCTCAGGGTCAGTCTTCCTCAGCAAAAAGAGGAGGATAGGTGGCAGATGTTAGCTCAGGGCTAATCTTTCTCAAAGAAATAAAAAAAGGTTATTCATTCGATTGTTCATCTGCTGGTTTTATTCAATAAATGTTGAGTGCCTACTCTGTCCCAGGCACTGTGCCAGGTGTGGAGATACGATAATAAGCACACAAAGTCACTCCTTGCCCTCACAGAGCTTAGTTCCTCACAAAGGAGAGAGAGGGGACTAATCAAATAATCATATAAATAAATGTTTAGTTACAAATTGTCATAATTGTCATGAAGAAAGGGCATATTGAAATTGAATAAGGTAATAGGTTTCTGCAAAATCTGCTGGAGACATCAATTCACAATTAATCAAAAGTTGTTTTTAACTAAGCCTGTCTTTGGTGAGCTGAATTTACACACCAGTTGAAATGCTCAGTCGCTTCTGGAAATTTCCCAGGGCATTACGTGTTACTTTGGTGTCTTCCATGATTTCATGATAGTTTAGGCATATTTGACTCATAATCACAAAGCTATCTTAAGTTTTTTGGTCTATGAAAATAAATATGTTACAATCAGCTAGGTCAAGTTGATATTATTGTTTCTTATAGCGTCCTGGAAAGATCATCCAAATTGTCAAATGTGCATATTGCTTTTAATGTCTGGCCCTCTTTTTCCCCTTAAAACAAATCTGTGTCTATTTTTTCCTGGCTTTTCCCACCTCACCTTGGCAGGACCTCCTTTTTAAGATACTTGCTACCCAAAAAGTTCCAAGGGCCCTCTCTTCTCTCCCTGGGCTTTAAGAACATTTCTGGTTGTTTTTCTCTTTACTTTTATTGTTGTCAGGTCCAAGCTATAGCTAACATTTGTTTCTGTTAACTTAAATTTTTTTTTCAAAGATTAACGTCTCCCCAGTATCAAACTCCTCCCCACCAACTCCAACGCCCACACACTGCTTCGCACTCCAGGACTCAGCGTACAGATTTCCATTACTTAAATCTGCCTTTCAACGGCATAATGGAAACAGTGCAGGATTAAGAGTCTGAAGACTTGCGTTAAATCTATTAGTAAATCTTTACTAGTCACTTAACTTCTCTAAAACTTACCTGTCAGATGTAAATAATATCAGTCCTTTCCTAGACCTACTGTGATAAATAAGATAAAGTGTATTCAAATTCTGTGCACAGAAAAACGCTAATTTAAGATATTTAAAATGTAATTATGATCTGCTTGTATTTCTTTCCACTGCCTTTGCCCATTTGGATTCAAGTGATTCAGCAGCCTTCAACAGAGCAGCGTGGCGCCCACCACATCACAGACATCCAACAAGTTTTCACTTCCCTCCTCCTTCTCTAATAAAAATTTAGTGTCAACTTTAATGTAAAATAAACAGAGGTTAATAGAGTTGGTAATGCTAATTCCCTTAAGATCGTCTCTAGCTGCAATTTTTTTTCTTCTGGCAGATAGGTGGATAAGTATGGTCTTTAGCAATAGCTAAACAGAGTAGTTGCTGGCATACACAGCACTTTAGTGTAAATATCAAGGTGTCTCTTCCTCCCCCTCAGCTCTGTGCCAGATGCTTGACTGGATTTCAGTGTCACTAACACCCAGGTGAGCCTCCTTTGTTCAGTGCACAAACTGCACAACTGCAGATGGCAGCCCTGTAACCACCTGGAGCTGAGAGATTAGAAGCCTCTATCATAGAGCCATCACGATAATATCATTCAGACTGAAAATATTGGCGCAGTTATTCCTGATCATACGGATTTTTCACAGACTCTTCTCTTCTACATCTGTTCACTTAAAACCGTGAGATATAGATATATATATAATGTATATTTTTGTCTTCTAAGACAAGATTGTTTGTCCCATCATAGAACTGTATTTTTTTTGAGGAAGATTAGCCCTAAGCTAACATCTGCCACCAATCCTCCTCTTTTTGCTGAAGAAGACTGACCCTGAGCTAACCTCCGTGCCCATCTTCCTCTACTTTATATGTGGGGTGCCTGCCACAGCATGGCTTGACAAGTGGTGCTAAGTCCACAACCAGGATCTGAACCGGAACCCTAGGCCACCGAAGCGGAACGTGTGAACTTAACAGCTGCGCCACCAGGCTGACCCCAGAACTGTATTTTTATGATATTTCTTTTATCATTTTATACTATTATAGCCATCAAAATGGTGCATTACTATTGAGACAGAATTAGCTGAGTTTAAGAACTGTGGCTTTCACTTGATTTTTTCTTCCAAAAAGCGAAAATATCCCCTCTATTAAAATAACACAAGAATTTGCAGTGAAGGAATATTATGTGGAGACTTCTACCTTACAAACTTCCCACTGAAAAGATCAACTCATGTCTGTTTGGTCTGTGCTAGGGGGAGGGGCTTCCTACCTGAAGTTTTTGAGAGGGAGCAGACATCCTAAGCCTTTTCATTGCTTCCTCTGGTCCCTCTCCCACGTGACCTGGGGCTGCTTAGAGGCCCAATAGAGACATTTCCACATCTCCTTGTGGAAAAAGAGAGTCACCGTCAGAGCGGCAGGAGTGCATGGTACTTCCCCACAAGACTTACCCTTTACAAGAATTTATTTTCAAGGGTTCACCATAACCCAAGCAGGAAGAATAGGTTGAATAAAGAGGAGAGAAGGACTCTTAGAGCAATGTGTGCTGGGTGCAGGGCAGACGGGCGTGCCGATGGTCCCAGAGGCCATATTTCCTTCTGATCATGCACTGGGGACACTGAGAAGACACAACCACATCTGAGGCTCCACGAGTCATTCTTCCCTTGTTCCGAGGAGCAGCAGTAGAAGCACAAATGATCCCCAGCCTCTGCAGCCCCTCTTTTTGCTACATGGAGATGCTACGAAGTGGTTAGGGTCCGAGACCAGCCTGCAAAAACCGGACGTTTCAGTGACTTTGGGTAAAGTAGTCTTTATTGGGGACTTAACCACCATTTATAGTGTTGTTTCTAGGGAAAATAAGCCACACATTTCAAAAACTAATTTACAAATGGAACACTAATTTACAAGCACAGCACAAGAGTAAATTGGAATTTACTTTCAAAAATAATCCCCACTCAGGGTGGAATTAAATAAATACTTCAATACGATTATGAGCGTATTTGCTATTCCTTACACATTATGTCTGTCAAATTTGTTTTTAGATGTAGGTTTAACTAAAACTGCTAACTTTTGGTTCTCAGCACCAAAAAACATTAGTTCTTGCGTATGTAATTTAGGATATTTTTAGGTCATGGTGCCGTTTGACATATCTGAAATTTTCACAGCTGTGTGAACTGGGTGACTGTTGTTCCTCCCATTTCATAAGTGAGGAAACAGACGTGGCCAATTTGGCTTGCTCAGTGTTATAGAAACATGAAGTGAATAGAACTGGAATTCGACCCCAGGTTTGATGGCAAATCCCACGCATACTCTTTTTACAACATCCCACTGTATTGCACAAACCTTCTGATGATGAGAGAGCGAGAGAAATCAAATGATGCTGTTTGTCTAAGAGGAAAGTCCTTGATGACTTTTTCCAACCAGAAGATTGTTAGCAGGTTGCTTCATTAACTAGCTGGAAGGCTTCCCCTTTGCTTATGATCAACACTTGGCTTGCTCTTATACCACGTCCTCCCCTTAGCAATCAGCAGCTTGATGCGGAGCTTGGGCATTTTCTGAAAGCAGAAGTATATTTTCAATAATGAACTATTCAAAATAGCATTTCAACCAAAAACTTAGGGTTTTTAAACAGAGTCTTGAAGCCACTTACTTCCCTTTGAGCAATATCCACCTCCCTCTCTGGTTACCAATAGGCAAAGAAAATAGAAGCCTTTGCCTCCAGCAAATGTACTCTGCGGTCACCCAGAGCCCTGGATCCCAGTGTGAAAACCAATGGAAACAAGACAGACTAACGTAAATGGATCAGTAGGTCCACTGAGTCTTCTTAGCGTGATTTTGTTTTGTCCTCTACCTAGTGCTTATTTCATGAATATCAGTCTTCCTCTTTAAAGTGTTTAAGAAAGGAGACCTACAACCAGTTGTGAATATCCCATTCCATTATTTGACAGCTGTTGCCATCAACAAGCTCTTCTTTACTATGTTTACTTCTCTATAACTAAAACTGTATTTCTCAGTCTTTTTATCTGTGAAGTTAGCAGATCAGAAGTCCAGAATCCTTCTTTTAAAAAAGTACTTGATATTTCTTTTTTAAAAATATAAGAACCTTTTATTATCCTCTCTTTATCTCCACTGACCTTTGTCTCGCATATAGCAGGCACCTGATAAATGAATGTTGATAGTATTTATTAACTCAGTAAGAATTTATTCATATTATACTATCAGTACATCCTGCGGGACATATTGGAGTCAGAGAGAACAATAAGAAAGTTATTGTTACAGAAACCCCAACAGAGTGCTAACAATGACAGTCAGTGAAAGCGAGAGATACTGTGAAGGCAGAATGACTTGACAATTGAATCTAGGGAGCAAAGCAGAGAAAGAAATCCAAGATAATCTTTTTGAGCCTGAGTGACTGGAAAGACAGCAGTACTAATAGGAGAGTTAGGGAACACAGGATGAGAAGCAGGTTTTGTGATGGGGAGATCATTATTTTTAAAACTCCTTAAGCTGGAGGTACCAGTGGGACATCCAAGTAGAGAGTCCTGCAGGTCAGTGTGAAAGTGGGGCTTGGAAAATCAGCCAGAGTAGGGCCATGATTTGGGCCTATCTTCACTGAGGTGTCTGACATCCTGAAATTGTGTAAGATAGCCACGTGAAAGAGTGTTGAGAGAAGAGAGATGATGACATTGATGCTGAGAGGGCAGATGGGGGGGGAGGGCCAGAGAAGGAGCACTAAAAGAGCGTGGAGGGGAAACAGCAGACCCGAGGGCCACAGAAACCAGAGACAACCATGCCCAGGAGTTGCTGGTCAGCAGTGGCCAACAGGGAAATGCGTGAGAAAAAAACCACTGGGAAAGGCTCTGGCGGCCTTCTGCAGAGTGATGTCAGGGTAGTGGAAGCTGAAACAGAGGACGGGGAATTGAAGGTGAGGAGATGAGGGGAGAATGTGTAGACTCTGCTCTCAAATCATTCAGAGACTCAGGGAAGGAGATAAAGTCTGCTCAAAGATATTATCCCAGAAACCTCCGTCACATCCATCATTCTAAAGGTTCGCTTCCCTAAGGTTCCGCTATAACTTTTATTACTTCCACTTTTTAAATCTTTTTTTAAAGTCTCCTCTTATAATCCCTTTAAATTTCCCTCTTTTCTGTTGTTTTCAGGCAATTATCACATTGGCCATTCCTTCCCTGTAGTATTCTAAAGTTACTCTCTTCCTCCTCAGCCTCACAGCCAAGACGATCTTCTCCCCTTATTATTTCTTACTCTGAATGTTGCAACCCCGTACTTCATGATTTTCTCCTGCTCCAGGCTATTTCTTGTGAAAATCCATCCACTTTGGGGATGGACTCCACTTATAACTACAACCTTAGTTAAATCTGGGCTTGGTTTCTATATTAAATCCTATTCTTGACCCTTCGTAGTTTAGCCTAGAAGCTCTAGAAAATGGTAAAGTTGATTATTGACCTTTCTAATCATTGTATTTCCTTTCTAGACCTTGCAGAATCAACGTAATAAATATTTACTGGGAATAAAGTTTAGGGAAATACAACCTCACAAATGCATCTGTGGTAAGCTTTGTGACATTTCACATTTTCTGAGTCATCTTACTTTATCTTCTTAAGAATTATTTGTAGAAAAATAAGGCCGGACTGTAGTATCATCTAGTTTTTAGTGTAATTTTTATCCATTCTTTAACAAAAGAATAAAGTAACAGACTTACTAATTGAGCGAATAGAAACTTACCAATCTATAAGTACTGAAGTTCGTAGCGTAGTTTTCCTTCTTTAAAGACATACGCATGGACTGTGTTACAGGACCAGAAAAATTGGGGTCAAATTTATACAATTGAAGTCATTAGTACTTTGAACTCTCTCTTCCTTAAAAAATTAACACTTCAATTTTTTAATAACTAACTAATAACTTAGTTTACTATTTGTCTTTTATAAGCACTCATGATCTTTTTTAGTTTTCAGTAGATTTTAGGCCAGGACATGGATAATAACGATTAAACATAAACAACCTTGAAATAGTAAAAGGATGATATGGCTAGTGAAGGCAGTATGTTAATAAGCACAAAGAATGGCTAGATTGTAGCCGTATTATGTAAATTCAGAAGTCTTTTGTAAATTTTATCTCTAGGGAAAATTTCACTGAAATACCCTCTTCCTACTTTGGATTAGCACTTAATTGTAAAAGTTGATTTTCCCCTTGTAAATGATTCAAAAATCTCCCTTACTTTTGCAACCCTGGGGATAGAAAAATGTTTTATTAAAAAAATCAGCTGTAGAATCTATTCCAGGCTAATTATGACTGCAAGATTTTCTGAAGAGTAACTTGCAGCCAGGATTATCATTGGTTTATAGTTTACTCTTAGCATAAGCTAATGAATTTGAAATAAACCTGGCCCAAACATGTTACAAGACAAAGCTCCATTATTACCCAGCTCTAAGCTATCATTTATTCACTGGGAAAAAAACTCGGGAAGAAGCTTGCCAACAAACCAGATGTCACCATCAGTAGACAATTATGTTCCACAGTTTGGCACCTGGGGCCCACAGTCATCATCCAAGGAAGAGGAGAAATAAAAAGTAGAATATTCTGGCAGACTGCAGACTAAAAGCTTCCAAATGGCTCGTGGGGAAAATGGAGGCTGAAGGATTGCTTCTAAAACTCGCCAGGAGACCCCAGGACTGAAACGTGCTCATGTTCTACTTGTTGAGGACGTCATGATCCAGACAGACACACCAGAGTCTAAAAAGGCCTCACGTGCTCACAGGGGCTGGCAGTGAAGCTGGTATTACAGCATCTTGTACACCAGAAGATTTTCCACCTCATATAGAAGTCATCTTCTTTTGGGGTAGATTATCAATGGAAACTTCCTTGGTTCCATTTCCTCCTTTGGTAAATTTTAAGGAATGAAAAAGGAATGAGTTATGATTTGGAGCTGTTTTCAGTGAAGTACTGCCCAAAACATATGGACTTCACTGCAGAAAATACCTTTCCAGAGCCTGTCTCAGTCCAGAATTAATCCGTGATTAAGGAATCTGAGAGGTACGATGAGACTCTCATCAAGACAGCCCAGAGGCTCAGCCGAGAAAAGGAAAATGAGCTTCCTCTTTTGATTGTATTTCAATCCAGAATAGACACCTTACAATTCTATCATGGCTCCAAATGAACACCTAGATGACATAATGCGTGTGTTTTACTTTTATGTAATCTAAGAATTAAATAAATAAATGAAAGTCGAAAGAACTCACTTTCCTTAAATTTCTGCTAAACACTTCTTGAGATATATATATACACATATACACATATGATATATATATATCAGTTTACTCTTACAAGGAAACTGTTCATATTCAGGTAAAAATGAAGAGTCGACATTAGATTTATTGGTTCGATCTGCAAGTAGACAGAACAACCAGAATCCTGGTCAAATGGAAACTCCTTTTTCTGTCTTTCCCTGCCTTTATAAGTCACCAAATCCAGGATACCACAAAATATAGTTTAATATAACTTAAAGATTATGGTTATTGTGCTTATTAGATGGTTATCATATATTTCCATGATCAAACACAGATTTTTATAAAATTGAGGAAATATTTTTTTAGTTTTGAGTAGTTCTTAATGTTTTGTTTGTATAGGGCTAACCAGCTCACTTGAATTAGTCTATGAATTCACAAATAGTTCTTATCCATGAATGAATCTTGCCATAGTTTTAAACTATTCTACACTTTGGGCAAGGGGCAAGATTTTTCTTTGTGTATGGTGTATATAGTGCCAAGCATCTAGTTAATTAATATGTGTTAATTAATATAGATGTTATATATAAATATATTATGTAATTAGTGTAAAAATATAATTAATTATACATTAATATATGTGTAACAGTCGTGGTTCCCAAAGTGTATCTTTCAGGTTTTCAACAATTACGTGCATTGGGCTTGATCAGGTAGCACCTTGCTTTGTTCCTGGAAATGCCATGCTTTTAATGCAGCTGTTTTCAAAGGTTTTGGTTTGCGAATCATTTTATCAAAGGTTAAAAACAAAACAATGGGGCACAAATCCTACTACTACCACCAACTCCTACTTCTTTGCCATCAACCTCCCCACCGAAACCCTCCATGAGCGTTGCTAGAAAGGACATTGCCGCGTGTCTAAACAATGCACATGAATTATATCATAAGTAATTTTCTAGTTCGCCTCTGACGTGAATAAACGTGAGGATTCTCAGGCTATTACAAACATTGATGCTGTCAGCCTGTGCAGCGCTCTTGATGGATGGGAAAGTGTTTTCCCGGTGACTGGAAACAGCAAGCTGAGAATCAGAAGTGGCCAGTTCTAGCACAGGATTTGAGGAATCAGGGACAGAGTCTGTGCCTCTGAGTTTTCTCAATTTACATGGAGAATGGTTATTCCTGCCCCTAATACCAGCACAGAAATAACGAACTGCCTTCTCAGGGCTGTGGAGAGCGATGGCCCTTTCACAGACCTGTGTAAATTGAAAGAGCATTAGCAAGAAGCTACAAAGTCCCTTGGTCTTGCTACTGAAGCCTCACACTACCCCCCCAAACACACTCCCTCTGAACCTGTCTGTCTGTTTCTAAAGTGGCAGGGTGAATGCCTGGAGTTAATGGCCACACTCGTCGCCAGCTCGAGCTGAACACTTCTTGGAATGGATGCAAAAATAAAGAAAGAATGGTCGCTGTCTTCCTTGGTGCTAGTGGGAACTCTGCGGCACTCTCTCAAGGTCAAGGAGAGTACTGAAGTGGGTGGAGAATTTCTGCAAAACACTTCAAGGCCCGTTGAAAACTGAAAAGAACATACTTTTATAATGGTACATTCAGTACTGTAAACTCCTTTGCAAAGCTTCTTGACAAAAATGATGACTTTGATTGCTGGATCTCTGATAGATAGTCAAGAAATGATAGGCAAAAGGGCAAAATAAAAGAAAAAATATTTAGTCATTGATGTCAGCTTTTAAAAAAATTAGTACATATAATATTTGGTTTAAAAAATTTCTATCCTTAGTTTGAGGCTTCATGGTGAATTTCTTCATATAATTTACAATCCAAAGTGTTATTAGAAGTTTTTCTTTCATATAGCCTGGTATTTTTCAGTAAAGGAGGAAAGTTTTAAGAACCTATATAAAACTATATGGTATGAGGTTTCGTGACATTAGGAAGATCATTTCCTTAATTTCTCAGTCTCTTACACTGTAGAATGGAAGTAATTCATTAGAGGAAATGCAGGCGATTCCTCACAGTGTGGTGGAAGGCAGCATAAATCAAGAGACCTGGATTTGGCTCCCAGCATCGTCATCGACTATCTGTATGCCATTGGGAAAGCCATAGAACCTCTCCAGACCCTAGCTTATTATGCTGTAAAATAAGTGGCTTATTCATTCATTCATCTGAAAACATTTGTTAGGTACTCACTACATTGGGGCACTGTGCTAGGCTCTGGGAATAAACAGCCAAATAAGATGCTCTCCTTGCCTTCAAAGAGCGTGCAGCCAAGCAGGAGGTGATGGCAGCGTAATTAAGAACAGGAAAGAGATAGGTGCTCCCTTGGAAAAGTCGTTGGGGAACCAGGGAAACTAAGGAGCTGCATCGATTGGAGTGGGCATAGAGTAATTTCTGGGATTAGTGAGTCTAAAGCCAAGTCTTTAAAATCAATAGGATTAGTCAGGAGGACTGCAACAGAACAGTGAGTTAGGGGATGCCAAAGGACTTTACAAGCAGAGGAAGCAGTAAGAGAAAAAGCTTGGCGGTATGAGACAGTGCGGCCTGATAGGAAAACCACATGGGTTCAGTGTAGTCAGAAGGGAAGTTAGGAGCCAGACGGCAGAGCAGACTGAGGAGTTTGGGTTTTAGTCTATGGGCATAAGTTTTCAACAGGGTCAAGATGAGCAGATTTGCATTTGGAATGATAACTCTAACAACAAAATGAGAGAGACTTGAAAGGAGAATTAAAAGGGGCAGAGCTTTGCCTTGCTCACAAACCCTTCTAGAAGAAGCTGCCCCAATCACTGCCCTTGCGGAAAACAAATGGCAAGACTATCTACCGTTCAACTCCTTCACTAACTACACTTGGTTGGACAAGGTACAGGCACCTGATCTAAGAGTAGCCAATCTTGAATCTGGATGAACTGGCTTGAAAAGATGAGCTACATCGCAAGTCCACTTTGGCAAAATTCAGAAAGCACTATCGTTAAGTATTCACGAGGATGTAGAGAAATGGGAACCTTCACATACTGTGGGTAGAAGAGTCACTTGGTTAGCCATTCTGGAGAGTAAGTTGGAAGTATTTGATAAAATTAATTATGCACATATCTAACAAACCCATTCCTATACGTACGTGTAAAGCAGAAGATTAATATCACCAATTCATAAACGGACATAAACAAAGTTGTTTGTTGCAACATTATTTTGGAAGCAGGGAGCTGGAGGAAAGCCAAACATCTATCACTGTGAGAACGGATAAGTAAATATGACGGATGCACGTGCTGAAAAAGCCGCAGCAGCCAGAACTAGATATATATACAGAAACATGAGTTTTAAAAAGAGTGCTGAGTGAGAAAAGAAGTAGAAAGAGAGCAATAACATGGTATCATTTATATAGATTTTAAATGGAGACCACACAAAGCAACACTATATATCTTTCAAAGCGACATATCATCCAGGAACTACATTACGCATGTCAGAGTCAATGATTTTGATGCATTTCCATCAAAAGATGGAAAGAGTGAGGATGAGAAATAAGAGTAAAAAATTAAAACAATTTGCCCTTTTATAAACAAATTATAATGTGTTCGAGTATGATTAACTCAATTCTACACACTTGAGGTCAGGAAAAAAAGGTAAAATAAGAGTTTAAAGAGTCATATTCTCGTTTATAAAACCAGGAAGTAAGACAAAAAATTGTGTTTATAATGCGTTAGAAAGAGAGTGTGGCAAAGTCACATTTATGATGGGACATTAGAATGAAGAGATACAAATTTGCAAACCCTTCCTTCTGGCCCAGAGAACCGCCTTAAATTCGGAACCAGCCTCCACTTCCCATCTCCTTGAAGTCCAACTTGGTGTAACTTCTGTTTCCTGAACTATTTTGAATAGTTCTCTGCTCCTGACTGAAATAAAATAAAAATGTGCACGACATGGCCACAGTCAGGGATAGCTGTCAGGACATGGCTGACAATCCAAGGAAGTAGTGACAAATAACTAAGGAGAGGCGTCAGGACCAGACATACAGATTTGGAGACTGACACATGACAGAAGGTTATTGAAGTCCTGGACAGAGAAGTAAGATCACGCTTACAAATGCAGAGAGGAGAAGAGAGTAGACTTCCAAGGATTGTGTAAAGAGACACCAGCAAAAGAGACTCAAAGGGAATAGCTGGAGAGACAAAAGAAGAAGGAGGGGACACCATTTTGGAAACCACAAAAGAGAAAATGTGTGGCCAATCTCATTATGTACTGCTCAGCTGTCCAGTACATTGACAAGTGGAAATGTTCCGTTGGTCTTCCAATTGCAAGGTCACGGTGTCCTTTTCCAGAGCAGTTTTTGTGCCGTGGTAGTGGCAGGAGTCCACTACTCCCGAGTCCAGGGGTCAACTCTGGCCAACACCGAGGCTGATGTTGGCTTACCTGACCTCAAGGGCAAAATCCAGCCCTCCCACTTTCCGATGGTGACATAAGGGAAAAAATAACTGAGGTCAAATAAAACAATGAGACTTAATTAAATAAAGAGACTTTTAATAAAAAAAGAAATCAGAATTATTTTAAGAGTGACCAGGAGGTAATGCATTGGAGACAATAAATTCAGACTGTCCATTATAGTATTTGGCTAGAAAAGTTGTGCTTGAGCTCTAAGTCTCTCCCAATTCTAATAGTCAATAATTATGGCTCACAAACATGAAAATGACCTTAATCATGTTAAGGAACTAAACCAATAATTTACTTCATTTCAGGATGTTTATTGTAAAAGGAATACGTGCTCAGTGTAAATTTAAGCAACACAGAAATATATAAAGTCAAAAGGAAGTTCTCACGTCCCCCTCTGCCCTGCCCTAATCTCATTCCTCAGAGAAGCCATATTTTCTAGGTACATACAAACATATATGCATATGTACATAATATTTTGAGAGATGGAATCACTCCATTTAAAAATATAATATGTACATGCCTGAGTGATATCAAGAATATTTTTTAAATCAGGTGATGGGGCTCTGACTAATGGGAACGGATGCCAGGGTTAGGTGGCCAGGCTGGCTGGTGAGCCATATTTTCCTTACCCAGGCCCAGCTGAGGAGCCAGGTGCCTGGCATAGTGGTGAGGGCTGCACCTCAGTGTCTGGTCCTGGTGGTTTCTTGACTGGACCCATCCTGCCAACGTGTTCGGACCTATTCCTAACTGTACAGCCTCCAAGCTTCACTCTTTGGTTCTCCAAGATTTTTCTATGTCATGCATGATATGCTTTAACAATTTCCCTTTCCATGTAAATTAACCAGAGTGGTTTACGTTTTTGCAAGCAAAAACAGAAGTATATTAAGAGAATTAAAAGACAGATTCTCATCTCATTTAAACCAAGAGTTCTGAAGACGGGCAAATTTGTGATCTGTGGCCATCTGCAAGGGAGTGACCAGATCCCTGACAATCCAGCCCCTCTTTCCTCTCTTTTCCACCTAAAGAGTCAGCATGTGGCAACTGTTGCTTGCCAGATCCTAGGAGACTGATCTGGGGTCAGGACAGCTATTTTGAACAAAATAATTTCTCCCCTTTAGCTTTAAAATTTTTTAAAACACTTATTATCTTATTTTAGATTTTTCTTTTGTAATTTAAAAAGAAAAAGCAATCAAGAGAAAAATAAAGTCTTCATTTGCATATGTCTGCTCTGGAGGAAAAACATACTCTTTTTATTATTTTTTCTTGATTACATCAGCAAAAGGCATTTAGAACACAGTGTTTTCAAATTACTGCCTCAGGTCCTGATTATTTTTGAAGTCTCTATGAAATATTAGTTAAAGAAAAAATGAAGAAGGAAATTTCCAAATTTTCTCGAGTATACCAACTATACATATGTTCGTGTTAAGAAAATAAACTTTCTAATTTTTGATGTAATATAATATACTGAGAATTGTCCTGTATATGAAGAAAAGGGGAAGGGAACGTTTCACATGCAAAAAGATGTTTCATATGTTCATTGTCTTTGGTTTTGATATATGTTTAACTATATTGTATTCTAGGAGCAGCTAATTTCCATATAAAGTGTAGCTACTTTCAATTTTACTATGTCTTGTCTGCAGTCGCAGCTTTGATTTGTGCGCCCTAGGCTAGATCAGAGCAATGCATAATTTTCTTTAAGTTCCTTCTGTCATGCACAATCGGTGAGTTCCAGCATCGATTATAACCTAGATGTATGTTTAGAAAGACATTACCCAAAAGGGGAAAAAATAAGATAAATGGCATGAAGAAAGGTTAGCAAATCAAAGAAAAGTTATCAGAGAACCCGATGGCAATCCTCCTGAATGGTATGCATTTGGGCATAGGCCCACATGAATCTTGGTGTGTTTTGGTGATTAAAACAGCTGTTTCAAGCCTAACAGCGGAAGGGGAATTCTGCAGAGTCATATCAAAGCATCAGCCGTCACTGGGCTCTTGTGTGATGGTTATTGCATGCTGGTAAGGGTCTTTTTGTAGAACTGAGGGTGGTGTGCATATGGAACAGCTGGGTTCGAGTGAGGTGTGACTTGTGCAATAGCATCAGACCTCACCTCCAAACATTTCCGGATGGCATTCTTTCACTCAGTCTGCTCCTTCAGTTCCCTTTGAAGATGTGTGATTCGAAGTAATTAAGGAATTCTATTACCTGGAGGGATAAAAACAACCATTCGCGTAATATCAGCCTATGCCATAACCTAATGACTTTTTCTGATTATCATTTAATGGAAAGAGCTCCAAAGTGGGAAGCAGGAGACTTGAGTTCTAGTCCCAGCTCTGTGGCTATGCACCTCTGAGCAAATCACTGATCTGTGGGTCGAATTTCTTGACCTCTGTCTGAGGAGATGACCATGAAGATGGCTTACCATCTGGAAATTCTGACTTTGTGACTAGATTATCACCCCTGTAACTTAGCACCCTGACGGACTGGGAATCAGCAGAGTTCAATTTCGATGGATTTGAGGACAAGAGTGGGAAAACAGGAGGTGAGTCGTTCCGAGACCAGGAGTGAGCAGGGATTTGTTAGGAAAGAGACACAAACATTGAAAAATTAAAACTGGGGAAGAAAACAAACCTCTCTTGCTTCTACACCTTGAGTCATCATGTGGTTTTGAAGCATTTTTCCTTTTTGATAACATCAAAAACATTGGAATCTGGTTGATTTTCCTTTTTAAAAATCTTTATTGGGTTGGACTTCTTAGTATTATTACAAAAATTAAAAAAAGAAACTGTGTGCTCCCATCCTGATGATTGTAATCCTGTAAGATAATCATTGTTAACAGTTTGGAGTTTCTTCTTGCAGACTTTTCTTCAAGCCTATACAATTTTAAGGAGATTTATATTTATTTCCACACCTCTCCCTCCCATAACTTGTCCTTTCCATTTAATACTACAGTGATGTGATCCTCTCTGCCTATTACAAGGAATACCGCAGGTGAGCTTCCCTGTGCGTATATCTCTAACACATTTTAATAATCTTGTCCACAGGAGAGATTCCAGAAAGTGAGATTGCCAGGCAAGGCACATGCTGGCTATTACCTGCCTTAGCCTGGTTTCCACAAGGCTTGAGACAAAGGCTTATGCATTAGTACCTTCTGAGGAGGAGGGGCTCCCGGGGAGCAGGAATGAGATAAGGGAGTGAAGAGGGGAAGGAGAGAGAGCCGATACTAAGATGCCTCACAGAGTCAGCCACTGCTACAGGTGGCTAGTTGCTTAAATCCCCAGAAATTTCTAGGAAGTCATATGAAATATATTTCAGGACCATCCATTTGGCCAGGACGCAGAGTGTGGGAAAGGGAGAAACATTTATCCATCAGTGCCATCCCCCACTGCTCAGAGATTAGCATCGTGCAATGTTCACCACATCTGGTTTGCACAGGTGTTGGCCCTTGTGCATGTTCCTGTGGAGTCCTGAGTTGTGGGTCATCCAAGAAGCTGTGGGGTAGGGCAAGAGATAGGTCAACTTGCACCTGTGTGAAGCCCACCTGAGCCACATTTATTCACCACAGCATGTGACTGGAATATGATACAGGTGAGGTCAAGAAGATCTGAAGTGGCACATAAAAGGTTTCAGCTACACTAACAACCTATCACACAAAAATGTGCCAATTTACACCTCCAGCAGTCATGCAAAAATGTCTTTCCCTTTAACAGTGGATCTTGTCAACAATTTTTGCCAATATGATAGGTGAACATTGGTATTATTTCCTTTTATTTTGCTTTTCTGTATTACTGAGGTTGAATATCTTTGCACATGTTTATTAGCCTTTGTCTTTTCTCCTCTGTGAATTGTTTACTATAGTCTTTGCCCTTTTTTTCTATTGGGTTGTTCTTCAAGGCCTCATTTTTTTAAACCAGAAGACTACTTTATGAAGTTCATTTTCACGGAGCTTTGTAAGTATTCTCCCTTATCATCTAAAATATGAATATGCTGTTTCCCACTTGCCCAATTTCTAGCATTTAGTGGGAACTGATGACAGTACTTGATCACATATGCACGCGCATTAGTGAAGTTACTGCTAGACTTTTTTTCAGTATCAGAATCAAAACACATCATTTTCACATGTAATAGCAGATATGGCTTTTATTTAAGGAAGAATGCATTTTATTCACAAATGAGTTTTCCCTACTCTCCTGGAACAAAGTCACAGTTTTAAGCTTCTCTTTACATTCTTTGTTCCTAGGGGTAATGACTGCATATCCTTTTTTTTTTTTTTTCCCTAACAGAGAAATCTATTATCCTGTCACATTCCGACTCCACTCTTATTTGCTACTTGTTAAATGGCTTCTGAAAGAATACAAGGACTTTTCTCTAACCTGCTCGTGATTTCACTTCAGACTTAATAGCGAAACTGCCGCATATGATCTTGTCAATCAGTTATCAACCAATTAAGGAAGGTCTTCTTGGTTTTATCCCTTGTTCTACAAATCTAACTTTTTGTTCTCTTCTGCCAGTTCCATTGTCATAGGAAAGTGTTAAGTGCCTGGAGCTTCCAGTAAAGCATACTTATTGGGAGGAGGAGCTACCAAGCGATTTTATAGATGCTGTGAGTGTGTGTGTGTGTGTACAATTGTAAGAATATTATAAGATGAAGCTGAGTTTCCAATTATGGATTAAAACAAAACACTAGACTGAAAAATTGTGTAGGTGCCTTTTTAAAAAAGTAAGAGCATCCCAATAGCACACCTCCTAGGTGAATCTTTCTTTGCTAAGCAAGGTCTATGAATAATTCCTGTTCCTGGCCTGAGGAGGTTGATGGTGATTCAAGGGAAGATGACCCCACCTCCAACTCCAGGTATCACCTTATGGGTGTCAGGATTCAGTCCATTTTCCTTGCCTGTTATTGGTTCAAGAATGAACTTATTTCCTAACTCTGATTAATAAGACAAAAGAGAAGTCATGCTGAGGGGCTTCTGGGAAAACTTTCCTCTTCCCTGAGAGAGAACCACAGGAAGATGCTTTCTCTCTTTTTCTCTGTGCGCTGTCAGGTCTGGACTTTATGCCTGATATGGCCGTAGTTGGCTTGCTACCAGTTAGAGGATGAAGCCAATACTGAGAATAGCAGGGTAGGGCTGTGGAAAGAAGCTGAATCTCTAATGAGATCACTGAGTCACTGAATCGACTGACCTGGGAAGCTGCATTCCTCTGGATTTTCCATGAGATAGCACATCTTCTTGCTGGAGCCAGTCTGAGTAGGGATTTCTGTTTCTTACAACCCAAAGCACCCAACTAAATCAGCTCCTTTCCATGCTGGGTCAGAGGGATGTGGGGTTAGTCTACAGAAATATCTAGCTACCTTTTTGCTTTTAAGGTCCAGAGAGACCTTGTAGTGAAACTGGCATATCACAAGCTTTTCAGAGAATAGAGTCTTCAGACTTTTCCAATATAAGACCATAAGACTCACACTCTGTTACTTAAGGGCTGTGTTACCTTAGGGAAATCACTTTAAGTCTCTGAGCTTCAGTTTTTTCAATTGCAACATGAACATAATAATCATGATAAATACTATTATTATAATATAATAATAATAAAGTGGCAGTTGTCATAAATGTCTTACAGATTTGTTAAGAGGATCAAATAAAATAATACATGTGAAAGAAATTTACAAACCCAAAGCATTTATAATGTTTAATTGTTAATATCATTCATGATAATAAAGCATTTCTTCAGTTCTAAGATTCCATCAATTATAAGGCACACTATTAAAAAAGAAAAAATGCTGCCAATTAAACTACGCCTTTACATTGTGCAACCAGAATCTTTTGGCTTTGGCGTTTTTTCTTGTATTCTAGTGGATTTAGCAATAGCTCTTTCAGTCGCCCTTGTTGACGTGTATCAGGCAATCCTTTCGTACGTATCTCAGGAAAAACAAAATACTTAGCTCAGCTTCATCTATTTGTGGGGTCTTCCTTCCTTCAGTTCCATAGAGCACTTGGTCAATGATTTGCAAATAAATGGAATTGTGGTTATTTCTCCAACAGTGAATGTTTGCTTCATCAATATCAAATTTATGCCCTACTGTTTTTGTTTCCATCTATTTATCTGTACACAAACACTTTCTATTTCAATCTCAAACTATAGAATAATCTTTTTAAATACACTTAAAATGACAGACTCAACATGTGTAGTACCAACGGCACACCTTCAAAAGTAAGATGTCAAGTGTGAAAATGTGTGTCTTAGGACTGATGAAATAGGGTGTTTGTGAAATGACTACAAGAGAGATGGAGGGGCCAAGTAACAGGGAGATATCCAAGTTTTTAGCAGGGTTCACTTTTTTGAGGGAGGAGATTCAATTAATTGTATAAAAATTTTAAAACAGATATAGATAAATGATAAAGAAAGGCAGTTTAAAGAAGATACCATTTTTCCCTCTCCCAAATCAATAAAGACTTAGAAAATGAAAAATATTCAATTTGGTGCAGAAAAAGAGAAACAGACACTTGCATGTGCCACGAGTATTAATTTTTATGGAAGAAAGATCTGAGGACCTGCGTGACTTTATTTCTTTTGTATTTGAGTACTCGACAGAATAATTTCTTTGACCTTAATTTCTCTCTTGAATAGAAAATACAGAAAAGTAGAGGTAATGAGGTGGAGAAAAATATTAACAACTGGCACTGGCTTCTCAGGGAGAGAACAGTCTTTGGAGAGGTGCTCTAAGAAATGTGTGTGACAGAAGGTGCTCCGCACCCTCACCCCAGGACCTGGGTGTGGGCAGATGCCACGGCTTTGAAGGAAGGGAAGCAACTCTTTGTGAGGCAATTTCTCATTTGCTCTTGAAGGGAGAAAGTGACGGACAGAAGAGAGAGAAAGGAGAAGTAACAGGGAGGAGAGCCATTAAGACGGGGCGCAGCTAGAAGGAGGAAGCTCCGCCACGGTGAGAACACACCATTATGAGAATGAGGAAGACCAGTGTTTGGCCTGAAGTGGTTTACTTCTCCTCTCCACTTACTCCAGGAAATTCTCACTAAAGTCAGCTAAACCCGCAAATGTGTGCTGTCGGTGATTTTTGATTGCAGTTTGTCAGGAAACTGAAAAAGAGCCCTGGGACTAGGGATTGCCAGGGTGCGAGCCAGAGGCAGGACAGGCCGTGGGCCATCAGGGGATGAAGCCCAGTCCCCCACCACCTCTGCGCCCTTCCAGCTCCCACCCCTGGTCAAATCGGCGGAAATTCATGGAGCGGGCTTTGCTCTTCTGCAGGCTGTGCTGCCGGCAGGAGGTTGATTCATTCATTCAACACTCATTTATTGATCCCCTGCTATGTGCCAGGCACTGTTCTGAGTATGAGGAAGGGAGCAAAGGAGCTTCCATTCCTGTGAGAGAGACAGATAATAAATATAATCTAGTGTCGTGCTTTCACAACTGCTATGCAGAAAATAAGGTGGATCAGAGAGTCAAGGTTGATGGGGTTCGACTGAATACCCCCTGGGGGACGCGAGCATTTTAGGCGTGTACTAAGGCTGTACAATGGGACCCACCTGATTGACGTGCGCAAGAGGAATGCCTGCTGGAAAGTGTGCAGGGGTGAGGGGCGAGGGAGAGTGTGGGAGATGGGGCAGCGGCAGAGGCAGGGCCAGTTCACTGAGGGTCTTGTAGGCAGAATACGGCCACCGGGTTTATTCTGAGTGTAATGGAGGCAGGAGGAGACGGGGTCTGATTTACTGTTTTAAAAGACCAATCTGGTGCCACGTGGAGAAGAGACTTAGGTGACATGAATGGAAGCAGGAGGACCAGAGAAGATGATAAATTGCTGGATTAGGCATGAATTAATATGCAAGCAGAGGAGGTGGTGAGAATGGATATATTTTGAAGGAGGAACCGACAAGAATTGCAGATGAATTAGATATGAGATATGAAAGAAAGAATCAACAACGACACCTAGGTTTGTTTGCTTAGGTTCTTTAAAAGAATAATTTATGGTTTTAATTACAATTATAAAAGCAACACAAGTTCACTGTAGAAAATTTCAAGAAGGTAGAAAAATTTAAAGAGAAAAATAAATTACTAGCACTTAGAAATATTTTAGTGTATAAAATTATGTATCAATATGTATATGTACATATATAATGTATGTATACATATATGTAGGTAATCCCAACTTTCTAACTATACATGTACATATATATATATGCTTAATATACATAGGTAGAAAATTGAGATACTATGTGATATTTTATAGACTGTCTTTGAAAACATTTTATTTTGAACTAATTTTAGACTTACAGAATTAAAGATAGTTGCAAAAATTCTAGAGTTCCCAGATGTCCTCACTTAGCTTCCCTTAGGATTAATATCTTACATACTATGTTACCAAAACTAGGAAATTAGCATTGGCTTTTTTTTAAAAAACTTTATTTACAAAAAAAGACAGTGGGTTTTTCTTGTTTCTTTTCTTTTCTTTTTTTTTTTTGCAGGGAAAGATTCCCCCTGAGCTAACATCTGTTGCCAATCTTCCTCTTTTTTTTCTCCCTGAAGCCCCAGTACATAGTTGTATATCCTAGTTGTAGGTCATTCTAGTTCTTCTATGTGAGCCAGCACCACAGCATGGCTACTGAGAGACAAGTGGTGTGGTTCTGCTCCTGGGAACCAAACCTGGGCCACTGAAGCGATGAGCACTGAACTTTAACCTCTAGGCCATCAGGGCTGGCTCTAACATTGGCACAACACTATTAATTAAACTACATATATTACTCAAATTTTATCAGGTTGTTTTCCACTAATATCATTTTTCTCTTCCAGGAGCCCACCCTGCATTTAGCTGTTGTTTCTCCTTAATCTTCTCTGGTCTGCGGGAGTTCCTCAATCTTCCCTTGTCCTTCATGACCTTGACACTCTTGAAGAGTACTGATGAGTTATTTTGTAGATGTTCGTCAGTTTGAGGTTTGTCTGAGTTTTCCCATGATTGAAATGAGGTTGTGTATGTCTGACAAGAATGACACAGAAGTGCAGTGGTGTCCTTCTCGGCACATCTCATCAAGGGGTTCACGATATTGATACGCCTGTGATGTTGACCATGATCGCTTGGTAAAGGTAATGTCTTCTAGCTTTCTCCACTGGAAAGTTACTATTTGTCCCTCTGTAGGTAAAAAATCTTGGGAATGTTACTTTGAGACTGTGGAAATCCTATTTCTCCTCAACTTTTGCCCATTAGTTTTAGCAGCCATTAGTGGATCATGTCTGCAAAAATTATTACTGTGATGTTTGCCTAATGGTGAATTCCTATTTCTACTCTGATTTTCTATTTTCTTCTTTCCCTCCATATTTAATAATTGAAATTCTTCTGTAAGGAAGAGCTGTTCCTTCTCCCCCATTTATTTATTTTTTTGATTATTTATTTATATCAGTATAGATTCACGGATATTTATTTTATTATAGAAGTTAAAATTCAATACTATCAATATTTATTTTATTGCTCAAATTATTCCAACTTTGGCTATTAGGAGCTCTTTAGGTTGGCTTCTGTGTTCTTCAAACAAGTCCTTAGACTGCTCTTTAAAATTATAAAATATTTCATATACACAAAAATAATTAATAATATGCATAATATATATGATATAAATAACACTATAATGAAAATCTGTGTACCCAACTCCTAGATTTTTAACCTTAGCAACTGAATGAGGATATAGAGAAATGGGAGATGAGCAGGATGGGGAGGAAAATCAGTAGTCTGGTTTCGAATAGGTTAAGTTTGAGATGCTTGTTAGTCACCCGCGAAGGGTGCTAAAGAGGGAGTCGAAACTCAGGGCAGTTGTCAAAGCTAGTCAATAAAACTGAGGGCCCAGGCTGACATATGAGTCTCAGAAGAAGGAGAATATCACACACAATCCCACCTCTCAAAGGTAATGTTCTTAATGAACATTTGGAGTAATTTTTTCCAATTCACATTTTTACGTGACTGAGATATGCTGTGTGTGCAATTTTGCATTCTTTTTCTTTCTCACTTAACATCATAATATAAATACTTTGAATTTTTTTAGGATACATATATGACATAATATTCAAACATGTTCACACACCGTAGTTTTTCTTAGAATTCAAAAATCTTACCCCTGGATGTCTTGGGTTTAGATTCTTTTCTCTGAATTTTCCTGGCCCCTGGTGGCCCTTTCCAGGCCCTTTGATCTCAAGGGCTTTTTCCGCATCTGAAACGTCCTCCTCCAAGAACTTCCATTATTGCTTAGGCCCATTTTCTCTGGGTTCTTCTTTGGAAATATGTATGATTGGTAGGCTTCACCCCTGTTCTCTCTCCTTCAGGGTCATTATATTGTCTTTGTTTCCTTTTTTTGGTTTTATATTTTTTTTAATTAACTTTTCTCTTTAGCTCATCTCTTCTTTTCAAGACTTTCTAAAAGTTTACAGGATTAGTAATTATCAGATATAATTATAATATGAGGCAGATATTTCCTAAGATGTTCTTGATCTCATGAAGTAAGACTGATGAGTAATTTTGATTCTATCATCTCATTTTTACATTCCTTTAATATGTATGTCTCATCTCATCCCCATCCTTTCTACCTAAGCCAACACCTGAGCCTGTTAGCTTTCTATCAATCCAGCCAGCTTTTTATTTCGACTCTTCAGAGACACCCTATCTTTTTGTAGCCACCTCTTAGACAGGTAGAAATACTTGGAGATTTTTTTCGTTTGTTTCTTGTGGCAAATCGTCTTCAGAGATTTGTGTTCTCACCCTCCATTTTCAGGTGTTGCTCCTTTTCTTAGATGCCAGGTGTTCCTCTTTCTTTGTTTCTTTCTGCTTTCTAATATCAGTAACGTCTTTTTAAACCAGTGGGAAGTCACTGTATAAGTCTAATTCTGTCAGCAGACATAGCCCATGAATTGTCCTCGGTGCCGCTGACTGCTCCCTCAGACACAGAGCAATTGATCTTTAAGGTATGTGTACAGCCTCTCTCTCAATTCTGTTGATTCACAGGTTCTGGGCGGCTGAATAAAATCCGTCCCTTTCTGGAATCTGCCATTAGTAGAAGAGTTCCTATGTTACAGAAGCTGAGATTGTCTGTATTTCTTCTTCGAAAAAGCACTGAACATGTAAGTTATCTAATTAATACTATAAATATATATAAGTATCCATAAACAGAAAATAAGCCCTTATTATTCAAAAGTATGAATAAAGGCCATATTTTCTGGTTCTAATTTGATATATGCACTTGTTAATAATAAATTTTTAAGCAAATATCTCACCCTCCTCTTATGATGTCTTAGGAGATACTTTACAGGAAAGTGCAAATTCTTAAGTATTAGATATAAGGTACAATTAGTATTGTTTTTATTCTTAAATATAACAAATTTTTTAGGATAAGTAAAGAAAAAACTTACATGGCAAATTAGCGATGAAATTTGAATGACATTGACAGGTAGAAGCCAGGCTGCCTCTAACATTAGAGTAAAACCCTTGTTATGCAGAAAAGGGAACGGACTCTTCTATCCTGTTTATTCTCCACTAAGGATTTTCTCTGAGTTTCTTACCAAAGCAGAATTGAAAACTGATATCAGAACCCAACTTCATGTATCAGTTATCATTTGTGAGACGTAATTACGCTATAATGAACTGTATTAATGGAGGTTCGCTCATTCTTAGGTAAGCCTTTTTCTACCTCCTTTCCATGACCTCATTTGGAGAACCTCCCCAGATGTTGTTATGATGAGACATCTATGCTGAGAAGAGCCTTCCTGACTTTTCCAATTCAATTTCCTAGTGTCCACACACAGATTTCTAAGGCAGCTACAAGTTGCATTTGTCCATTTCAATATCTCAGAAAACTGCAATTTTTAAAATGCTGATTCCTCATGAGCATTTAGCAGCACAATGATGCTGCTTATAGAGAGAGACAATGAAAGAAAAGTCAGGCAGCCAACCTGATGGGGAAAAGAAAGTAACATAACCCTGATATATTAGGGACATCTTTTTCCCTTGAAAATCTTAAATTTTTGTCCTGTGGAATCTAAATCACACATTTCAAAAATCAAACAGCAACAACCAAATAAGGACAACAACAAAATCTGAAATCACTCATCCAGAAATGCAGACCAGGAGATAAAATGACACCCTTGGAAAGCAATTGCTTTTATGCAAGAGCTGTGACAGCTGAGAAACAAGATCAAATCAATAAGATACAGAGAAGTGTAAATGGCACACACTGTTTAATTAAGCACCTAGCAGACAGCTCTTGATTCTCTGTGCAAATTAAGGAGAGATAAGCCAGTCCATCATTAGTAATTAATACGTTATTGAAGAATTCCTGAAGCTCTCTTGCCCCAAGTGCCTCTACCTCTGTACTAACTCTGTTCCTTAAATGTTCTTGATGTGGGTGCTTCTGCTTAAGGCACTTAAGGCTTCTATTTAAATGCAACTATGTTAGAAAAAATCAAGAAAAAAATTTTATAACTCCTTCCTTCTGTCCCTCCAGTTGTTTCCAAAAAGGGGTAACACATTAAAAGATTATCTTCCTTTAAACTCTTAGTTTATCAAGTTTGTTATTCAGCCATCTATCAAGAACCTGAAGGAATGAAGCCCTAAAGAAAAAACTTTTACATATAACAAAATTCTTATCACATTAGTGAATGATGTGGTAAAAAAAAAAAAAAAAATCAATGTACAGCTAAATTGTGATGAAGTTCTTTGGAGAAATAAATTCCTGGAGTATCCAGACAGCAACTTGAGCACCTATAGCAAGGTGAGACACTAAAAGACAATAGGAAAGACGTGTTTAGGTCATATTTTACCTACTTTGCCATTTTGCCTGAAGCTAGCTCTTAGGGAGAGAGAAATAAGGAAAGTCAATTTGTTGTTGGTTCATCTCTTTGATTCAGTCTTCCCTAATTAGACCTGTAAAGTACTGTTTCACCTTCTCTCCTCTTACTCTCAGGTAGATGCACTAAACTGCAGCAAAATGATCTCAAAGCAGCCAGGTAGGCAAGGAGAGGGCACGGGAAAATGCCCGGGTCACTGTTAGAAGCAGGTGGTGCTCGAACTCTTATGCTCGGGTAGTGCCAGCAGGACCTGGGGGCGGCTGATCCTCCACCCCCACCTGGCAGCAGTGAGGGGGAATGAGGCAGCCCAAGGTCGGACTAATCGGCACTCTGCTCTCTCTCCCAATTTCCAGAGCGAGCCAGGACCAGAGGGGAGCTGAGCCTCCACTGTTGACCTGCATCAGCCAGATGGAAAGAGGAGAGGGTATTCAGTACTCTGCTTCCTTCTGGAAAGAAGCAGCACAACATTTTTTAAGTGCTGAAAAAAAAAATCCAATCAACCCTGAATTCTATTCCTAGCCAAAGTATCCTTCAGGAATGAAGAGAAAAGCAAGACATTTTCAGATGACAGACAGCTAAGAGAATGTCTTGTCAGCAGATTTACCCTTAAAGAGTAGCCAAAGGAATTTCTTGAAGTAGAAAGTAAATAACAGAAGGAGACTGGGACTTTAGGAAGGGAGAAAGAACAAAGGAATGGGCAAAATAGGGATAAAAATAATAAACCATTCTTTTCCTCATGAGTTTTTCAAATTATGAGTTTAATGAGTGAAACAAAAATTATAACATCATCTGATGTGGTGCTCAGTACAGATAGAAGAAATACTTAAGAAATATTTTAAAAGTGGAGAGGGTAAAGGAGCCTAAATGAAAGCAAGATTTCTACACCTCACTTGAAGGGGTAAAATACCAATGCCAGGCAACTGTGACAGCTTGCATATGGATATTGTAATACCTAGAGCAACCTCTGAAAAAAACTATTAAGAGATATATTCAAAAGCACTATAGATCAGGGGCTGGCCCCGTGGCCGAGTGGTTGAGTTCGCGCACTCCGCTGCAGGCGGCCCAGTGTTTCGTCAGTTCGAATCCTGGGCGCGGACATGGCACTGCTCATCAAACCACGCTGAGGCAGCGTCCCACATGCCACAACTAGAAGGACCCACAACAAAGAATATGCAACTATGTACCTGGGGGCTTTGGGGAGAAAAAAGGAAAAAAATAAAATCTTAAAAAAAAAAAAAAAAAAAAAAGCACTATAGATCAAAATGTAATTTAAAAAAAAGTTCCAGTAATCCACAAGAAGACATAAAAAGGGAAACACAGAGACAAGAAACAGAATGAACAGATGGGAAACAAATAATGAAATGGCATACCTAAGCCCTAACATAGCAATAATTACTTTAATTGTAAATGGTATAGAAGTCAAAACAAAGATTGGCAGAGTAGATTAACAAAACGTGACCTAATAAGATGCTGTCAGTAAGAAACTCCTTCAAATCTAACAACATAAGCTATGGGAAAGTAAAAGGATGGTAAAAGATAAATCATGCAAATATTAACCATAAAAAGGCAGGAGTGGCTGTATTAAGATCAGCCAAGGTAGACTTCAGAGTGAAGTAAATTACTAAGGACAAAGAGGAACATTGCATAATGATAAAAGGATCAATCCACCATGAAGACTTACTGCCCCTAAATATGTATGCACCAACAACAGCATTTCAAAATACATGAAACAAAAACTGAGAAAGCTGAAAGCACACATGGAATATGAATGGCTGTTTTTGAATTTTTATTATTAATTGAAAATAATGCAGTAATCATAAATTGCAATGTCTTTTGTGGCCATCGAGGGTTTACCACAGTTTCAGCTTCCTTATCTGCAGTAGACTAGCAATTATGACTTCAACTAGATCAACAATGGCATATGCCTAACCTGTGTATTGCCCAATCTCTTCCCATAGCCATACCAGATATTGTGAATTTATACATTTCACTTATTTGCCAAGTATTTGTGGAGTACCTGTTGTGTGTTGGTGGTGATGCTGTGGTGCCTAAGGACATGGGATGAGTGCTGTGAAAGCATTTAGCAGGAGGAAAAGAAGAAAGGTAAATAGGATCCTACAAATTACCATATAATATGTGAAAAAATCCCTGAGGACCAGAAGGCTTTAAAAACCAGGAGGGTGGAAGGAATGTCCACCTGGGACAGAAAAATATTATTGTGGAAGAAAAAAACAGGTTGAGAGTGAGCTTTTTTTCTTTTTTGGTGACAAAGATTGTTCCCGAGCTAAGATCTGTGCCAATCGTCCTCTATTTTGTATGTGGGACGCTGCCACAGCATGACTTGATGAGCCAAGCAGTGTGCAGGCGCACGCCCAGGATCTGAACCTGTAAATCCTAGGCCACTGAAGCAGAGTACACAAATTTAACCACTACACCACCCCCGAGGGTGAGGTTTCGAGTTCTATTCTTTTCTGTACTCCATGTGGCCTAGGGTGGGTCCCAGGTCTATCACTCCTAGGGAGTGCTAGCAGCAGCAGCAGTCCAATTCGCTTAGTGCTGGTGTTAAAGGGGAGTAACATCAAGTCAACCTGATTCAGGTGAGGAGCTGACTGAAGAAGTTGTCTGCAGGGCAGCTAGCACTCCCCTCTCCTCCTCCATATCCCCAGAGCTGGCAGATTAAATCAAAGGAGATTATCACCTCACAGTGTGCTTTCCCAATGAGTTTCAGGGAAAGTCCCTGAAAGACATGGTCACTGAATGAGAAAATGTCTAATATGATATACCAAGCAATTATGAAAGGTAGCAACTTTAGTATGTGACAACAGGATTCAAGACAAATAAAAATATAAGGAACAAAAAAGAAACATTATATTAGTAAAAGAAACAATATATGATAAGAGGTGAGAAAATGGAGACAGGAAGTGTAGATAACTTGGCTCTAAAAAGAAGGGAAGGATTGAGCGGTAGTTGGAGGGAGAAATGGGGGGTATTTTTAGCATGTAATCACTGAAGCTTCTTGAGAGGGTGATAGGGCTGACCATTGGCTGAGACATAACACTTCCACAGTAAGAGGAAGGAAAGGAAAAGCCAGGGTGCACAGAGGTGAGCCTACAGATTAGGTGGTGGAAGAATGAGGTCCTCTGGTCTGCTGAGGCAGGATGAGCCTTCACATGCCTCTCGGCCCAGCATTTAGTTTGCAGACAGATGAGACTTATGTCTCATCCCTCATACATCTAAGATGTTCAAAGATGATCTCTAGGAGTCTAAATCACTCCTACATTGAACAACAAGCAAAAACAAGTTTTACACTCCACACCCGAAATGCTTACTACATCTCAGTAAACTCATAAAGCCTGATTTTATTGCTTATTTGTATATATATTTTCCTCATAACTCTGGTCTCTGTGATATGTTTAAAGATAGAAAAATGGAGTGTATTTTGGGGGAGGAAAAGATTTTCCTCAACCCTTCTAGGTTCTTTTGCTTGGTCTACAAATTAAGTTAACATGAAAGAGATTAACAGGAGAAAATCAAATTTAATTTCGTATGTACTGAGGCTTCATAAGAATATGAGGCCCACTGGCAGTCAGGCAATTGAGGCTTATATGCCATTGGAACTAAGGAGAAACGGGTAGGGGTCTGGGACTTCAAAGGAGAGGAAGACAATTCACAGGAAGATAGAAACAACAAATGTTTAGTAAACAAATGTTTGCCATGCCAGGCAGAGAAGTCTTTCCTATATAAAACAAAGTTATCTTTGGTGATAGCTCTCTTCCTTGTTCCCTATCTAAATTCTTTTGAGTAGTTAATGAGGAGGTATCAAGAAAAACTCCTTGAATCTTCTGTTTCTTAGGAATAATCAGCCTAAAATAATCCTTATGCCAGAGAGACACATTTTGGGGTGGCAAATTTTGCTCCTCTACAGTATAAAATTTGGGCTAAGTCAAGAAGTGTAAAATATATAACCCAGATTTCCAATCTAGTTTTCAAATCCCAGAGATGCTAGCAAGCTTTGAAAGCTTGGATGTACGTGTGAACTAAGCCTTTGAAACTTTCAATGTTTGGCATCTCTGATGGAAATGTCTGCCTCAGGAATGTGTCTTTATGACACTGAGAAGGAAAACCATCTGATATAGTAAGTAGCCTGATGTCTTCAGGACGGACTTTAAAATACGTGCAGGGAAATCTTGCCCCGTGAGCCCAGTAATGATGAGTCTGCTGCCCAGGCACAAAAAGAGCCTGAGACACAGAAGGTTTGGTTGGTCAGGTTTCCTTAGTCTAAGAAAATAGTGGAGATTTTTTTTTTTTCCTGGAAACAAAAACCAGTGCAACATGTTGTGCTTGGAGGAGAGAACGAAGGTTGCTATTTTTCCCTAATGACAGCACTGGGTTCTGAAATTGAACACAGCAGGTAGGAAGAGCGTGTGTAGATTTCAAAAGATATCTAAATGTTACACAGGGGCTTCTCCTAAGAATGAGCAACACCAAACGTGTTAGCAGTTTTCTTTGTTTTTCAACCAAAACCAAGACATCCTGAGAAAAAGACCCAGTATTCCTGCCTCTCTCTGCCTTCCTTTGCTGTCAGGAAGGAGAGATTTGGCTGTGATGGAAGCTGAGGGCTGGGAAAGGCTAGCCTGTCTGTTCTGGTGACTTCCCACCTTCAGTTAACTCCCAGCCTCAGGGGATCCTCTCCCAGCTCCTCTTTGTTTCTATGGTTGTCATTATTGTTTGTTAAACGTATCCCTGTGTACTCTTTGCTGCAATATGCTGTTTCAGGATCCTAGTGGATTCCTCTACTCCCGGACATTTCACAAATCAATCATGGAGGTTGAGAAGTGCTGTCTCCCAAGCCTAATGTTATTTGATGCATTTATAAGAGACTCTAAGAAAGGAGATTTTCAAATGGCGTTCATCAAATGTTCAAAGTATAGTACAAATAGGTAATATTTTTAAAAGATGTTTGTGACAAGGCAATTTGATCTGCAGAAATTAAAGATTAGACGTAAAAGAAGAGAACGGAATTTGGGAAAGTAGGTACAGAGCAATTCAAGGAAGACATCAAAGTCCCAATCACTGCTGGATATAAGAAACCAGAGGCTGGACCCCAGCAGTGCATCAAAGACTGTACTGATAGTTGATAAAAAACTAAAGGTGAATATTCAGCGCCACGTCATGATTGGAAATATAAATGTGGCTCTAAGAGGCGTAATTCCAGACATTAGACATTTAAGAAACAATTCTTTCCTTTACTTATTTATGGCTAGATCCACAGACACATGATGAGTTTCATAGAAAGGAAGAAGCTTGTCACGCTCTTGCCAAAAGGCATGGGGGAAAGGGGTCGTCAATGGTAAAGGAATGCAGTCCTTCACCGTTAGGCTAAAAGAGCAACCATTCTGTGGAGGAAATATACAAATGGAGGTTTCTAAGTTAGGATGGATTAATTTTGCCACCATCAGATGAAATTCAATCATGAAAAATTCTGTTTAGGTAAAGGCTAGGTGAATAACAATGAAAACACGAAGACAGAAAAACAAGTGGATGAAACAGGTCCCAAGGTCACCAAGGTGTAAGGATTAAAATGACTGGAGACTTCTATCACAGCCTGACAACTGCGTTTGTGTGACAGTAAGCTTCACTCCTCTCTCCTACACCCAAAAAGAATGGGAGGGAAGTCCATGCCTGAGAAATTCGTACAATCCCTGACAATTCTGTGACCTTTGTGTGCACAGAATTACTTATTTTTCTCTGCACTGTAGTGAGAAACTCTAGTCGTGTTGAGTTTCTAACTTGAAGTTTATGTCCTCCGAATGCTGCAGATCGTTATTCTGGGCTGGCTGCCTCTGGCTGTGTGGGCATTAATTATATCTGTAAATCGAATTGGGAGGAAGGGGGATAATGGGGGAGATGTTTGAAACAGTGCACAGTGGCAAAGCCATAGGACGAGGGATATCGGATCTCCAGGATAAGTCTTTAGCATAATTTGGCCCCTTGGATGTTACCCTGTTTTATTCTTTGTGAGCTTTCTCAGATGAGGCAGACAGATGGTATAATGGGAGACAGGCTGAAATGAATGGGAAAAAAAAGTGGGTGGTATTTCAGTAGAAGGTGAAAAAGATGAGAGACTAAAGTGGACCAGATTCCCAGTCTCCAAGAAATTGGCAGCATCTGTGTTTCAAAATCTATTTCCTTCTTATTTCTTCCTCAATAAGACTTTGTTGACTGTTTTCACTTTAGAGTTTAAGTGAAAAGAATAGCAGGTGGGTTATCTAGAGCCTTACCTTAATGAAAAAATATTGCCTTTAATATTTCCTCTGTGTTAACTGACTGGCTTAACTCTTGATGGGATGAAAACAAATTATTTGAAGAACAGTTCCACTAAAAGCAGATATCGTTGAGCTGAGTGTCCATTCTAATGATTCAGCAGCTCAGTTTGCCTCGAGCAGAGGTTAGAACGCTCAAAACAAAAAGAAAAATGGTAGTGGGGATGAGGAGACAATTGTAACTCCTGCCCCATGGTTGAAATTTCTCATAACGCTATGAAAGGAAAACTGTTTGCTAGGGTTATGACAGCAATATCAAGATTTAGCTTAAGACTGGAAAATTACAATAATTTCTCTTCTTCTCTCCCATTACTCCAACCCAGGAAGCCAGCCAGGTTAACACTATGTGTAAGGCAGATGAAGCCTTTTGAAGGAGAGAAAAGCTATAGAGACGAGTAAAGGACAGAGGTGCAAGGACAGGGCTGCCTGCTCGATGGATGGAGCGCTCTTTTCTTACTCTGCTGAAGATGCCTCACGAGCTGGCCTTTGGTATCCTATTTGAACATCGTGCAGTTACTGTGATTGTGACCCTGAAAAGGGCTTCAAGGACTATCTTCCCAGTACCACCCATCAATTGTACAGAGAATAGCAATCTTTCCAGTCACTGGTCTTCTTCAGAGCTGAATTATTTTTCTATAATTAGTTTACCACCTGTATTAGTTTCCCAGGGTTGCTGTAACAAAGAACCAAAAACTGGGTCGCTCAAACAATAGAAATTTATTTTCTCACAGTCTGGAGGCTAGAAGTTCAAGATCAAGGTGTTGGCACGGTGGGTTCCTTCTGAGAAAGGTGAGGGAGAATCTGTTCCATGCCTCCCTGCTAGCTTCTGGGCATTGCTGGCAATCTTTGATGCTCCTTGGCTTGTAAATGCATCACTCTAATCTCTGCCTTCATCTTCAGAAAGCGTTCTCCCTGTGTGCCCATCTCTGTATTCAAATTCCCCCTCTTTATAAGGACTCCAGTCATATTGGATTAGGGTTCACACTATTGACCTCATTTTAATTTGATTAACTCTGTAAAGACCCTACTTCCAAGTGACGTCACACTCTGAGGTACTAGGGGTAGGACTCCAGAATATCTTTTCTGGAGGACACAATACAACCTGTAATAATACTACCTAAATTAGTGGGCGATAATCCAGCTGGGGTTTTCAGCTGTCCTTAAATGAGAGTAACCACTTGCCCCTGAAAAAGAGAGTAACCACCAAGACTTCTGATATAAAGCTGGCCTTTCAGATTATTGGTTCCAAATCCTTCCAGAACGGAGCTGTGCCTCTTCCAGACCTAAGGAGCTGGGATGACAATTACAGTTATTTAATCCCGTGCCTCCTTTGGAGGTGTTACCAGGGCTTCAAGTTCCCTTCCAGTGACTTGTCTTTGCTGACAATCAGAGAGGTGTGACAGTCCACCACACAAGGGAGTGATGGCCCCCCAAAAGTGTGTAGTATAAGCCACAGAAGACCTACTTCTCCCACCAACAGGGCCGCCTCCACTATTACAGTTTTTCACTGCCCTTTCTCTTGACGTTGGAGAGGACTTCAGTGTGGACGGAGTTTGCCCCAACGGCATCAACTCTTGGAGATCTTAAAAGGTTATCCCCTTCCTTCAGCTTGCTGTCCCCTCTACTGAGAATACTGGGAAAAATTCCAGGATTGGGGCTGGGGATAGGTAAGGACATCGTTTAACGTCTCTCTTCACCTGATATTACAAATCTAATGCAATTTATATCATGAGGTTCTTGAAAGCACACCTATGTCAAGTAGCCTGATAAGCCACATCTAGGGGCTTGAACTTACAAGAAAGGAAGATGACATCAGAGTTTCAAAGATGATTGCACGATAACACAAGGAAAAAGCGGTATGACAACGCAAAGTGACTGTTTAGGTCTCAGATTAGTCATCCCTTTATTACTGCACATAACCCTCCTCCTGGACTTGACCCTTGTTCATAAACCAGAATGCTAACGAATTTGAAATAAGCATGAATATCTTCAGCCTCCACATGTATGCCTCACCTGGGTAGCGCATTCTCGTGTGTATCCCAAGGCTACTGATTGCAGTTTTTCCATTAGCTGTTTACCCACCAGTGCTCAGCCACACAAACACTGAAAACACCACTGTGGAGACTTGGCATCAAACAACTCAGGGATTAGGGAAAAGGAAATCATCATGGAAACCTCAGGCTGCTGAAGGGATTATTTTTGGAGTCACAGATATTGATTTCTTCGGTTGCTTCCCTTTGATGGTGATGTATAGCTTGCGTTCACCCAACCCAGTGGCGACGAGGATGCTCTGCAGGCATGTGGAGAAGTGTGCACAGGGGTTTTGGAAACCATAGTAATAAAAGTCAAACGGTCTTCTTTATGATTGTGAGAAGAAGGAGATATTTCTTGACAGAAATGGCAGTATTCCACTTCTATTAATCTTTTCATGAGTCAGATGGCTATACCATGTGGGTTTTTAAAAAATATAGAGAGAAGTAGTGAAAAATAATATTACCAAGGGAAGAAAGCATATTTCAGCTTTGGCTTTTAAAATCTATATTGCAACACATACATTTTGTTTTTATTATAAACACAAGGCCATTAATCTGGCAGAAGGCAAAGAATGCTTCCTATTTGTGATGAGACTGAAATCAAATAAGAAGGACTGAATTGTATTATCATTCCATGAAAATTTGTTGTTTCTCTTGATGGACATAAGAACTTTTCCTACAATCTGTTAGAAAGTAACTTGAAATCGGTAAAATATATAAGCCAGGTTCTCAAGTTGATAGCAGAAGGTTGAGAGTTGATTTTGTACACTGATCATATGCCATCTATTTTCTACTTAGAATTGATTCAGTAGGTACCAAAAAAAAAAAATACTTTTGTCTCAGTGATAAATGAAGCAGAATGAGTCATGCAAGGAAATAAAAGATGAAAGACTACGCTGAGGAGAGCACAGGAGAGATGCTCTGGAACCAGCGTTTTTAAACGTATTCATTGTGATACTTCCCTAAGTGTGTGGAAAACTACCTATCGTCCATGTCATCCCTGAACATAGAGGCCAAACAATTGTTGCTAAAATTTCCTGCTTTGGGAGAAGAGGAGCTGCAGTAGGCTTCTTCTTTGTTCCTCTCACAGGAGAGGAGTGATAATGGTGGTGAGCGAGGGGTAACAGGGAAAGCTGCACCCCGCCTGAGGTGCCCCTCCCATTGCTTACTGTTGACAAGAGGAAGAGTGGCCAAAAGTGAAGCTTGTCTCAGGAAAGTGCTGGAAATCTGGTGTGGTGACTGAAAATCAGAAATCCTGAGAGCTAGGTCAAGCTCTCTCAGTACAAGTAGTGTGACTTTGGGCAAGTCACAGCTGCTTCTGAGTCTCAGTCCCCTTTCCTATAATATAAGCATGAATCACTTCTCTTAGAAGAACTGGTGAGATTGGGGTAAGGAAGATTTACAGGAACACATGGACACACACACACGAACAACAGAGGCAAACAGGAGCAGAGACCATTTTATTGTCAGCTGGGCTAGTGCCTGTAACCCATAGTAATGTGGACTGCAGCATGTTGCTTAAGCTCAATTAAGCTTAATAGGTTTTCTCCCTCTGCTAGACGGCTGCATCTTACTGCCAACCAGTCCCTGGAGACCAGAACATTCGGCATTTACACATGAAGAAGAAAATAAAGCTGGAGAAATGGCCAGACTACTTCCCAAGTCCAGACACCGGGCAAGTTTGCCACACAAGGCTGGATGCAAATGGTCAAAGAGAGAGGATTCCTCTATTGCAAATGTCTTTTAAAACATGGTTCCCTGTTCACCAGTAAGTATGGACCAGTCAGTATGGAATTTGGAGATGAGGGAGGCAGGAGATGGAGGGGGCAGGAGATTTCCCTTCCACCTTCATCGGCCTACATACTTATCTCAAAGGACTGTAAGAGGACTGTATCTCAATGGACTGACTTACTCAAACAACAAGGTGAAACCCCTTTGTAAACCTAAAGTAACATAGAAATATCATGGGTTATTGTTGTTGTTGTTAGAGGGAGGGCATGAGAGAGCTTGTGCTAATGAGCCACTCCAACAGACCACCATGACAGAAACATGCCTTGAAATGTCTTTGAGTCTCCCACTTTGGGGCATGCCAGTCTAGTCTTAGTGATGAGCCTCTAGAAAACATTGTGTTTTCAATTCTATTGAACAAACAGAAGTAGGAGGTGATTACTTGAAAGCCCAGCTCCCCACAGTGGCATTGATACTGGTGTTAACTGTGACAGGTAAAATTAGAGTTCTGGTTCCTGCGACCTGATACCAAACCTCTTAATCTCAAGTTTGTGTGCCCGATGTGCAGTAAGACAAACACTGAGACATTG
This sequence comes from Equus quagga, assembly GCF_021613505.1. Taxonomy (NCBI): domain Eukaryota; kingdom Metazoa; phylum Chordata; class Mammalia; order Perissodactyla; family Equidae; genus Equus; species Equus quagga. The sequence continues at coordinate 42,794,387 of NC_060277.1, read as the reverse complement.
TTGCTGGAGACAGAGAAAGTTTTATGCGAATTAGCCAAAACGAGAAGACAGGAGCATGGGTTCACACAAATCTGCCTTAACAAGAACAGAAAACAGGGGGTTTGTAGCGCTAAGGGGCTTGGCTGGAGGAGCTTTGGAGAAACAAAGGGGTCACTCCCAATAAGCCCCTGGGCAATCTGATTCTGGGCATCAACGGCTGCTAAGGGCTGACCGTCCAATGGTTGCAACCTCCCCAAAGGCATTCTCTTTCTTCTGCAAAACAAGCTCATAAATCCTCAAGACCCCTAAATCCCCCTCAAGTTAACCAAGAAAACAGCAAATTGACAAGATTCATAACAAGGTCTAAAGGCAATCATGTTCTTATTGAATATCTACAGTAAGCCTTGGGTAGCTGGCTTCAGACCTGCCTCTGGGTCTTCCTTTCTTGCACTGAAGGAAGACTGACATGATATACTGATAGAGAAACAAGGTCTGCAGAGAAAGGTAAGTGACTGGTTCCTTGGGTATTTTACTCTGAGAAGCAATTCTAATTTACTATTTGAATTTAGGGGTATTCAAATCTAACATTTGAATACTAAGTTTCCTCTTTCATTCCCTCGGCTTTCTGTTTACTTTGTTATCAAAAAGCCTTCAGGAATTAGAACCAATCTAAATGTTGAACAACACAGAAGTGGGTAAATGTATGTGTCATATTCATACAACAGATGTGAGATGATCGTGATGTAACAGACTAAGTGAGAAAAACATCTTACAACACGATGGATAGGCTTTGATTTTATTTTAGCAAGACAAATACAACCAATAGCTGTATGGAAAAAAAAGCTAAAAGTATATACATACACACAAGTGTTAACAGTAGTAACTTATGGATATAAAGTATTTGTTTTCCTCTTTTCAGTTTTCTCCATATTCTATTAAGAATGTATAGAATCACTTTATTACCAAAAAGAAATAAATGTTACCTTACAAATAATACATTTTTAAAAGACTTATAAATCTTTGGTTTTATTCATTAAAGCTTCACTTCAATTCTAAAGTGAATCTTGGAAAATGTGGCACTTCAAACCATCATGTTCTTCAGATCAATTTATATTGACCTAAAAAATATGTGGTCAGTACACACAAAGTAGCCCCACACCTTGGGATCTGATGACTGGGTCCCAAGAGTGGCACGTGGGTGTGAGGTACCTTCTGGAGAAGGCTGGGAGCAGCCTTACCTGAAAGCTCCATCGTGGCCCCAGGCAGACCCCATGGGGTTTTCTAGTAAGATTCCCCCTCATGCTCTGAAGGCTATGCTACCCGGAAACCCACCACTCTGGCGTAAGGATTATTCTGAACCGAAGGCAATTGAGAAAAAAAGCAGATATAGGATGAGCTCTCTGTCACTGCCCCTCACCCCATCTGCCTGAAAGCAGAATATAAATTCCCCTTGTGAAGGTGTCCCCCAACTTCCCATACCAGGAAGGGGATAACATTCTTATCATTGAGTACGAGATGGCGCCAAGAAAGAATCTACACAAACAAATCTTAATGACTAGCCCTTATCTTCCATTAGTTTCCCCACGTATTTACCTTCCCACAATTTGCTGCCCCTAGAAGCTCAAAGTCCTTTTCCATTGTCTTGTCATTTTTCTACAAATTTATTGTTCTTTGCTGAGATGTTGTATAAGCCCAAGTTCTGGCTACCCCTTCGAGTTACTCGTCACTGAGTTCTCCCTGTGTATGTGTGATACATTAATAAACTTCTGTTTGCTTTTCACCGATTAATCTGTTTTTGTCAGACTGATTTGCAGGGCCCCACAGAGAGAACCTATGTGGGGCGAGGGAAGCAGTATTTCCTCTCATACGGCACTAAGATACAGACGCTGTTTGTGGAAACAATGCATTCTCTCACATAACAGCAAGTCCAGAGAGAGTGGCATCCATATGACTGGTTGATTCAGTCCAGAACCCAGAGTCATCCCGTCTCTGATCTCTGCCATCCGTGCCGGGAGCAAGCTGACTGCAGCAGCTCCAGCCACGGTCTCCAGACGTGACTCAGTCAGAGGGGAACAGACACTGTCTGACCCTGTGGCTCTGTGGGAGTGAGGAAGACTTTCTCAGAGGCTCTCCAGCAGGCTTTGTCTCTTGCCTGTGGGCCAGACTGGGTCACCTGCCTATTCCCCATCACTGGAAAGGGAACCGAGGTCACTCAGACCACTCAGGCCCCCTCTGGGACAGGCAGCTTTCCCTGAGGCATCATGGGACTGCACGGGAGATTGGAGGATGCCTAATAAAACCAGGGTCCATTAGGAAGGATGAAAGGGTAATTGATTCTGGGTGGGCAACAAAAGTATCTACTACACCCCACCCAGTCAGAACTTTTTGGATCCTCATGGCGGGTGGGAAACTAAGTTTCTTCTGCCCACTTCATGAGGATGCTATGGATTGAGAGCTGGGGACTCATGCTCCAAAGGCGGATGGGAACCTGGCAATACTTTTTCCTTTGCTTTTTTTTCTTTTTTTTTTTTGAGGAAGATTAGCCCTGAGCTAACTACTGCCAATCCTCCTCTTTTTGCTGAGGAACACTGGCCCTGAGCTAACATCTGTGCCCATCTTCCTCTACTTTATATGTGGGACGCCTACTACAGCATGGTGTGCCAAGCGGTGCCATGTCCGCACCTGGGATCCTAACGGGTGAACCCCAGGCTGCCAAAGCAGAACATATGAAATTTACTGCTGCGCCACTGGGCCAGCCCCTGGCAATACTTTTGTAAAGTATTCTTTTTTGATGAGGAAGATTGGCCCTGAGATAACATATGTTGCCAATCTTCCTTCTTTTTTTTTTCCTCCCCAAAACCCGAGTACATACTTGTATATTATAGGCGTAGGTCATTCTAGTTCTTGTGTGTGGGATGCTGCCACAGCATGGCTTGATGAATGGTGTGTAGGTCTGTGCCCAACATCCAAACCAGCGAACCCCAGGGCCACTGAAGTGGAGCACACAAAGTTAACCAGTCAGCCATGGGGCCAGACCCGCCCCTCACTGGCACTATTATTTTACATGAAAAATTACACATATAATAGATTTTGATTGTGAATAAGCCACACAACACAGAAGAATGCAGAATAAGGCATAAAAATGCCTGTACAAGAGGCTTTCCATTTGCCCCTGCCAACCCCCCTCCACCCTTCTCCACTCTGATCTCTGCTCTGCACCTGCTCACCTGTGGGGGCTACATCAATGGGCTCCCTCACCTCTGACTTCTGGGAGGATTCAGCCAATGAGGAACCCCGGAGAAGAATGGAAGGAGGGAGGAAAACGCAAGTGGCCAGAGTATTCATTCCCCTGGCATCTTCCCCAAGTGGTCATTATAGACTGTGTCCTTTGACCAAAGGCTACAGCTCCTCTCAAAGCAGCCCTTTGTATGACATGTATATGTGTGTACATATATATAATTATGTTTTTTAATAATTACCATCATGTTATACATATTGTTCTGTTACTTGTTTTTTCACTCCACAATCTGTCAGGAGATATTTCCATGTCAATATAAGTTGATTTATCTCTTTTTAATGACTGAATAGTATTTCTTAGTGTGGCTTACCATAATTCATTAAATCTCTTACCAATAAACATTTATCTTATTTATAATTTTTAATTAATATAAACAATGTCACAATGTAATCCTTATACACGCATGTTTATGCATATATATAAGTACTTCTTTAGGAGAGATTCCTAGAAATGGAATTGTTGGGTCAAAGGGCATTGCTTTTAAATTTTTATTGAAACTGCCAAATTGTCTTCCAAAAGGGAGTCACCACTATTCACTCCCACTAACAGAGGAAGAAAGGGCCAATTTCTTCATACTTGCTTAAATTGATATTATCCATCTTTTCCAATTTGGGCATTCTAACGGGTGAAAAATATCTCATTGTTGTCTTGATGTGCATTTTCCTGATTACTATTGTGGTTGAGTATCTTTTCATATGTTTATTGGCCATTTGGGTTTTTTCTTCTGGGAATTGCCTCTTCAGATCTTTTGTGCATTTTTTCCATTGGTTTGTTTGTCTTTTCTTTTGATATAAATGAGCTTTTCTATGTTCTGTACATTAATCTTTTGCCTATTAAATATGTTGCAAATATTTGCTCCCAGTATATCACATCTTTTAATACTATTTATGTTATTTTCCAGCCTACAGAAATTACTAATTTTGTAAAGTTAATGCACATTTTTTTTTTTAGCTTTTTAACCCAGGAGCATAAGAAAAAAATATTTAAAGACATGAATTAAAGTCTCCTACCTCTACTGGGGATTTATCGTATTTTAAGAATTAGCGTAATTTAAAACGGACTCTTCCTTGGTGGGTAGTCCTATGAATTTTAACACATGTATAGATTTGTGTACCACCATCTCACTCAGGATAAAGAAAAGCTCCACCACCCAAAAATAGCCCTGTGCTGTCCCATTTTAGACATACTCTCCCCTCGCCCCAGACCCCTGGCAACTTCTGATCTATTCTTTATCACCATAGTTTTATCTTTTCCAGAATGCCATGTAAATGGACTCATAGAATTTGTAACCTTTTGAGACTGCTTCTTTCACTGAGTATAATGCCTTTGCAGTTTATCTAAGGCATGGCATGTATCAATAGTTCTTTCTTTTTCGTTACTGAGTAATATTCCATTGTACAGATACAGCCGTAGTTTACCTATTGCCTACTAAAGGTCATTTAGGCTGTTTCTAGTTTTGGGTGGCTATAAGTTGAAAGATCATAAATATTCATATTTTTATGTGTGATTTTTGTGTCAATATAAGCAGAAGTTTTGAATTTTTATAAGAATATTTATTTTCTAGCAATTTTTTCTATTATGAATTGTGCATTTGTTGTCATATCTAAGAATTCTTTGCTTAATTACTACCAGCAAAGATTTTCTCCTATATTTTCTTCTAAAAGGCTTACAATTTTATCTTTTAAATTTAAATCTATGAATCATTTTAAGGTAACTTTTGCTATAAGTTGTGATGTTTAGGTTGAGATTCATTTTTCTGCATATAGATGTCCAATTTTTCTGACACTTTTTTTTAAAAGACTGTTCTTTCTCCATTGAATTGCTTTTGAACACTTACCAAAATCAATTGGCCATAACTGTGTGGATCTATTTTTGACTCTTTATTCTCTTTTATTAATCTATGTACTTATCTCTTCAGCAATACTACACTGCCTTGTTTAGCATAGCTTTACAGTAAACCTTAAAATCAGGTAATGTGATTCTCTTAACTTTCTTTTCCAAAATTGTTTTGGCTATTCTAGTTTCTTCGACTTTACATATAAATTTTAGAATCGATGTGTCTATATCTCCAAAAATTTCTGCAGTAGATTAATTTGAAGTGTTGAAAGCTTTACTATGCTGGTTCTTCCAATCTATGAACACAGTGTAGTTTACCACTTACTGAGGCCTTTTTAAAAAAATTTTCTTCGTCAATATTTTATAGTTTTCATTATATAGATCCTATACCTATTTTGTTAGATTCATACTTAAGTATTTCTTTTTTTTGGAGCTATTGAAATAGTGTATTTACTCTTTCACCATCAACTGTTAACATGTGGATTATTTTCGCAGATTTTCAAATATTGAACCAGTCTTGTATTTGCAGACAAACCCACTTGGTAATCGTGTATTATCCCTTTTATATATTACTGGATTTAACTTGGTAATGTTTTATGGAGGATTTTTGTGTTTATGTTTGCAAGGGATAATGGTGTTTAGTTTTCTCTTTTTTTTGAAATGTCTGTATCATTTTGGCATCAGTGTAATGCTGGCTTCATAAAATGAGTTAGGAAGTGTTCTCTCCTCTATTTTCTGGAATAGAATGTGTAGAATTAGTGTTATTTCTTCTTTAAATGTTTGACAGAATTTGCAAGTGAAATCATCTGGACATGGAGATTTCTCTTTCAGAAAGTTTTTAACCACAAATTCAATTTCTTTAATAGGTATAGGACTACTCAGGCTGTCTATCTCATCTTGGGTAAGTTCTGGTACATTGTGATTTCTGAGAAATTGATCCATTTTATTAAGTTGTCAAATTTATAAGCATAGAGTTGCTCATAGTACTCAATTATTATCCTTTTAATATCTGTGATATTGAGTGACATCCCCTGTTTCATTCCTGATATTGGTAATTTGCATTTTCTTTCTTTTTTATCTTTGTCATTTTTGCTTGAGGTTTATCAGTTGTTTGATCTTTTAACAGAACCAGCTTTTGGTTTCATTAATTTTTCTCTATTTCTCAATAGGGATTGCTGTTTTGTATTCATTGATATCTACTCTTGTTTTTATTATGTCTTTCCTTTTCTTGCTTTAGATTTGTTTTGTTCTTATTTTTCTAGTTTATAAAGGAGAAAGCTTAAGATTGTTGATTTGAGACCAGTTTCCTTTAAAATATCATAAGCATTTAATGCTGTAAATTTCCCTCTTAGCTACATCTCACATATTTTGATATTTTTTACTTTTCATTTTTGCTCAACTCAAAATATTTTCTAATTTTCCTTGACTTTCTTTTTGATCTGTGGATTATTTAGATGTGTTTTATTTTATATCCAAGTATTTAGAGAGTTCCTTTTATCTTTATGTTATTGTTTCTACTTTGACTCCTTTATGGTCAGAGAACATACTTTGTATAATGTTGAATATTTTTAATTTGTTAGGATTATGGTCTATCTTGGTGAATGCTCCATGTATACCTGAAAAGAATGCTTATTCTGCTGTTGTTGGGTGTAGTATTCTATAAGCATCAATTGAATCCAGTTATTTGATGATGTTGTTCAGTGTTGCTATGTCTTCACTGATTTTCTGTGTCTGCTAGCTCTATTGATTACTGAGAAAGGAGTACTGGAGTTTCCAAACATAATTGCGGATTTATTTATTTTCCATCTCAGTTCTGTCAGTTTTTGTTTCATCTATTTTGAAGCACTGATGCCAGACGCACACATACTAGGACTGTTGTGTTTTGTTATTGAATTGACCATTTTTCATTAAGTCATGTCCTTCTTTATCTCTGGTATATTTGTTTTTCTGATATTAATATATTCACACCAGGTTTCTTCTGATTGGTATTTTCATGGTATATTTCTTTATCCCTTGACCAGGTATTATTATATCCACTTGTATCATTTTATTCAAAATGTGTTTCGTATCCACATATGTCATTACATCCAAAGTTTTGTTTCTTATAGCCAAAATATAATTTAGTGACATTAAAAAAAAATCTGTTCTGACAATCTCTGTCTTTTAATTGGTGTATTTTTACCATTTGCATTTAATGTAATTATTTATATCTTTGTATTTAGGTGTGCTGTGTTATTGTTTTCTGTTTTTTTCCTCACTTTTTTCATTTCTCTGTTTCCTTTCCTACTCTCCTTTGGGTTACTTGAACATTTTTCTATTCCATTTTAATTTTATCTCTTGTCCTTTTACCATATTTCTTTGTATAGTGTTTTTAGTGGTTCCACTTAACTTTTCATAATCTACTTAGAATCAATATTTTACCACCTCAAAAAGAATGTAGAAAACTTACCATGATATAGGGCCCTTCCCACCTTTATGTTGTGGCTGTATCATATATTACATCTACATATATTAAAAACACCATCTTTAAACGAATGTTTAAACTATTCTTGTGCACATTCACTTCCTTATCAACTTCATAATCAGCTTGTCAATATTCTTAAAACATTCATCTGGGGGTTTGATTGGAATTGCAATGAAATTATAAATATTTTGGGGAGAATTGCCATTGCTTAGTAAAGTGTTTGGCACATAAGAGATCCTTTGTAAATATTTGTTGAGTGAATGACCAATTTGTTTTACTGAGAGTTCCCATGGATGAACATGGTATCCCTTTCCATTTACTTATATATTTTAAGTTCTCTTTTTAAAAATATTTAGTCTTATGTCATAATAATTAACCTACACATGAGTGGCTCAAGCTGAACCAGTCATAATACTCTGACTCCCTTGACCATCACTCATTTGTCCAGAGATGGATATCTGACCAAAGTTGTGACAATCATAGCCCTTATCAGATTTTAAAATTCAGGAACAGGGAGGAATAGTTGTAGTTTCTCTGAGGTGGTGCATGGAGTGAAACATGTGGCCCTGCTCCTGAGGACAGTCATGGCACTGTCCCATATAGGGGAAGCCCACCAAAGGCAGGAGAGGGAGCCCTGGGGCCATTCATTCCTTTCTTGGTTCCAGTTATTCCAGAAGCCCAGCTGAACTCTTGTGTTTCCTGCAATTTTTAAGAGTGTGACAAAATCATCCTTTTTAGCCTGTTTGTTCAAGTTGCATTTCTGTCACATAAAACTAACAGTCCTAACTAGCTTAAATATCCATAATGAATCGAAGAGGGTTATCTGTAAGGTGCCAAGTAAATATCACTAGAGAAACTACTTTCATGAATAGGTAAGATTATTATTATTATAATGATCAGCTAAGTGTTGCTATATAAATGGTAGCTTTTAAAGTACTTAAGAGTCCTTGAAAACTATTTTCAAAAGTCATTTAAGCATTTTGCTTGCAACTTTGCCCAACTTAATTAGCCTAGTAAATAATAGATAATGCAAATCAATCAAAGATAAACTTCAGGTTAGCCCATGTCAAATTATCTAAAATCATGAATGAATTAAATATTACAGTGTTAATTTTTTTCAGGTATTAGAATATGCTACCACAATTAGAAACCGCAGAGACTTTATGAAAATATGAAAAGTCTTACAAACATTTCAGTAGTAATAGACAGTACTGCCAAATGACTTGCTAACAATATCATTATTCCACCAATGTCATTACTCAAAATAAAATGCCAAGTAAACCTTTAACAGTTAATGTTCTAGGATGACAAGGAAGAGTCTAGCAAATTACCAATAATGACATATGGAGGCTCATAGTCCCCCTTTGCTCCCAATAGCTGGGGCTTGTTATTTCCTCCTACAGTCTCTGCTCCCTCCTACACCCACACTCACTCAGACTCTGAAGCCAATCCTATTCTTTCTCAGTTTTAAGGGAGATTTAAGAATCCCCTCACTTGAAGCACCAACATTCATGGTTAAGTCAGCTTTAAGGCTATTCTTGCTCTGATCTCATTCCTTATGACAAGCAGAAGGCCTAGCTTTAACTACTAAGGGCCCCTGATGAAGTCCTATGTCCCTTGAGGATGAGAAGCTGGCCTACCTCCTCCAGCTCTTAGATCCAGAGCCTTGACCCTGAACCCTGGTGTCTGTGTCTGGGCCCCACTGCTTTTACAAGAGCTCCTCGATGCCAATTGCCTGACTGCTCTTTACCTACCACCAGACTTCCTTGTTTTGTGCTCACCTTGTCTGCCAGGGCATCCTCCTGATGCATATTAATGTAATGTGTCTTGTACGTTCATCTTCCATCTTCTTCTAGGACCTCCCCAGATCCTTCACTCCATCTACCACATGAGCATCTAGAGCCAGAATCAAGCCGTCCCTCAGCTGCTTGTTGGGCTAGCACCTCAGCCCCAGCACCAGTGTACCCTGAACACCTGTTCTTCACGGACTGTGTAAATCTTTTCTTGATGATTATGCAGAATTGTTTCTGTGCCTGTTGCTATAGCACTTTCTATGAGCCTCTATTATAAGATTTAACAGATGTCATCATAATTGTTTACCCAGCTGCACCTTGAAGGCACACACAGCATTTTCTTCAATCTTATATTCCAAGTGCCTAAGCATACTTCTGCACTTTCACAGATACTCAATAAATGTGTACAGTTGTAAAGTTGAGGCATAATAATGCCTCAAAATTTTTCTCTGTTAAATAATGTGTTCTCATCCCCAGTTACTCAGAAGAACTGTACCTCACTTTTGTGATGGGTAATCTTGTACAATAAAATTCTCTGCCTCTACAAAGCACCATGATATCCAGGAAAAAACAAACAAGACCACTATTTCACTCCATCTAAATCTGTCTTGAATATCCATAATGATGCCAACGTCCTTCAGGCCACAATAGTAGGGAATTCAAGGCCAATATTGCATTCTTCCACCTACTTTGGGGCATGTCTTTGATCCTTTGTTGTAGAGCATTCACAATTTTAACAATTTATTCTGGCAAAATGGATATCATAGTGATGATGATAAACTAATAATGCTAAAATGTCAACAACCATTAGAAATTATAGAAATGTATGGTATAAAGTTTAAGATCACAGGAATGTATGATGTAGAGATTAAGATCAAAGAATCTAGTCACACCTGTGATTAAACCCTGACTCTGACTGGGTAATATTAAGCTAACATTGACTTAACCCCTGTAAGGCTCAGGCTTGTTCTCTTCACGTGGAGATGTGATCAATGAGGTATTTAAAGTGTCAATCATAGCGCCACGCAGGTACTTAGAAAGTGCTTTTATTTATCATTATTTATTAGCTATTATAAGCTTTTAGAAGCTGCAAAGTTTCTTCTCTTTTTTCTTGGTATTTATTAATTCAAAACTGTATATTGAATACCTTACCATATATGAAAAACAAAGCAAAGTACTATGGGGAATACAAAGCTGTAAATGCATAGTGTCTTTCTGCTAAAGCTGATACACCAAAGGAGGGGTAAGACATGGGCAAAAACTACACATGAGCACAGTAAATAGGAGGGCTCCCAAAAAAAAACACCAACAAAATGCTGGGAGGGTTTAGCAGACGGAGGGAGAGAACACGCATGTCTCAGAGAGGAGGAGCCTTGTGTGCCCCCAGCAATGATATTCACATAAGAGGTATCCCAGAAATGCCTGCTCTTTGCCCAATACCAAGAATGTTCTTGACTGGTAAAAGGTAGCTGCTCTAAAAAAGTGCCAATCTGAGTAACTTGAAGCATTGTTTTTCTGCTTTTGCTATTTATTATTTTGCCACAGTGATATTTAATTGTATGATATTCTTTAAGAACACATAAGGGGATCCTTGCAAGTCTGCGTAATAGTTACTCATTAATTCAGCCAAGCTAAATGAGCTGTAAAGGAAAGTGACAAATGTTATTATCCCTACTTGCTATATTTTTTTAAATTTTCTTTTTATATCCAGCAGAAGATAGTTTGAGGATCTCAAAACTCCTGACACTGCAGGGAACCAAAGGGCCACAGATAATTAATGTGAACTGATGCTGAATCCATTTCTCTTTCATTTTTAATGTGTAGTAAAAGCCACTGGAATATCAGTCCAGAGGCTTGTCCCTTAAAGGGCATCAGATTTAATTATCTTATCCCTTTCTATCCCTTTCCTTTCTTGGTCTGTAGGTGGAAGTGAGGAAGTACCTGGATCCGTAGAGGAGAGCTAGCTTTCTGTGAAACTTGCCCTAGGGAGGAGTAAGCTTCTGGCCATGGAGAGCGAGGAGGGGTTCATGCCCTTGAGGATGAAGAACAAGGATGACTATTTTTGTTGACAGCAAGACTATGAAATCTTTGCTGGGTTTATATAGAATCAGAGTTTGCAGATGACTATGTGGCGAGTGTGGAGGACTTGGGGCCAACGCTGAACTCACCTTGAAATGTCAAGGCCTCTAATTACACCATTCAACATTTATTCTAGGTTCTGCATATCTTCTCTTCACAGTCCTCTTTTTAGACACAAACGCCTCTGGGAGAGCAAAACATTGCTGCAGTATTGTTACGTTTTAGTAAGAATTGGTTTGTCAATACCCCTCTAATCATCATCATCATCGTATCATCCTCACGATCACAGCCATCATTTATCAAGTGTCTGTTTTATTGCAGGCATGCCATACCAGGGTTAGAAATGGTGAATACACTTAAATACAATTTTTAGATCATTCAGAGCAGTTATAGAGGGAGCAGACAATTCTAAATTATTTGCCAAAATTCTTCAAGCTGACTGAGTTGTTTTCTCTGGTTAATTTCTAACTATCCAATTCCATAGATTAGCACAAAATAAGCTATATTTGAGCTTGAAATGCCCTTTGTGCTTTTGTGTAAATGTAAACGTGCCCATTACTCTTGGAATTCAAAAATACTTCTCCTGTGGTTTGAATGTTTGTATCCTCCCAAAATTCATATCTTGAAATTCTAATGCCCAATGTGATGGTCTTGGGAGGTGGGGCCTTTAGAAGGTGCTTAGATCATGAGGGTGAAGCCCTCATGAATGGAATTAGTGCTCTTATAAGAGATCCCACAGAGCTCTGTGGCCCCTTCCACTCTGTAAGGACACAGTCACAAGTTGGCAGTCTGCAATCCAGAAAAGGGGCCTTTCCCAACCATGCTGCCACTCTGATCTAGGTCTTTCAATCTCCAGAACTATGACAGTAATACAGGCCTACCTCAAGCAATAAGAAAAATCTCAAATAAACAATCTAACACTATACCTAAAAGAACTAGAAAAAGAAGAATAAATGAAGCCCAAAGTCAGTAGAAGGAAGGAAATAATAAAAATCAGAGTGGAAATAAATGAAATAGAGACTAGAAAGACCACAGAAAAGATCAATGAAACTAAGAGCTGGTTCTTTGAAAAGACAAACAAAATTGAGAAACCCCTAGCTAGGCTCACTAAGGAAAAAAGAGAGAAGTCGCAAATAAATAAAATAATAAATGAAAGAGGAGAAATTACAATGGACACCACAGAAACACAAAGGAGTATAAGAGAATACTATGAAAAGCTATACACCAACAAATTGGATAACCTAGAGGAAATGGATAAATTCTTAGAATCATACAACCTTCCAAAACTGAATCAAGAAGAAATAGAGAATCTGAATAGACCAATCACCAGTAAGAAGACCGAAACAGTAATCAAAAACCTCCCCAAAAAACAAAAGTCCAGGACCAAACAGCTTCTCTGGTGAATTCTACCAAACATTCAAAGAGGATTTAATACCTATCCTTATCCATCTCTTCCAAAAAATTGAAGAAGACAAGATGCTTCCTAACTCATTCTATAAGCCAACATTACCCTGATACCAAAACCAGACAAGGACAGCACAGAAAGGAAAATCATAGGCTAATACTGTTGACAAACATAGAGGCAAAAATCCTCAACAAAGTATCAGTAAATTGAATACAGTAATATGTTAAAGGAATCATACACCATGATCAAGTGGGATTTATTCCAGGGATGCAGGAATGGTTCAACATCTGCAAATCCATCAATGTGATACACCACATTAACAAAATGAAGAGTAAAAATCACCTGATCATCTCAATAGATGCAGAGAAAGCATTTGAAAAGATAAAGCATCCATTTATGATAAAGACTATAAATAAAATGAGTACTGAAGGAAAGTACCTCAACATAGTAAAGGCCATATATGACAAACCCACAGCAGTATCATACTCAATGGTGAAAAACTGAAAGCCATTCCTCTGACAACAGGAACAAGACAAGGGTGGCCATTATCACCACTCTTATTCAATATAGTATTGAAAGTTCTAGCAAGAGCAATCAGACAAGAAAAAGAAATAAAAGCAATCCAAATTGGAAAGAAGAAGTAAAACTGTCACTATTTGCTTATGACATGCTATTATATATACAGAAAACCCTAAAGAACTCACCAAAAACTGTTAGAAATAATTAACAAATACAGCAAAGTTGCAGGGTACAAAATCAACATACAAAAGTCAGTTGCGTTTCTATAGACTAACAACAAACTAGCAGAAAGAGAAATCAAGAATACAATCCCATTTATAATCAAACAAAAAGAACAAAATAACTAGGAATAAGTTTAACCAAGGAGGTGAAAGCCCTGTACACTGAAAACTGTAAGACATTGTCTTACTCTTTGCTCATAAATTGGAAGAATTAACATAGTTAAAATGTCCATATTATCTAAAGCAATCTATAGATTCAATGCAATCCCAATCAAAATCCCAATGACATTTTTCACAGAAATAGAATAAAGAATTCAAAAATTTATATGGAACAACAAAAGACCCCAAATAGCTAAAGCAATCCTGAGAAAAAAGAACAAAGCTGGAGGCATCACAATCCCTCACTTCAAAATATACTACGCAGCCATAGTAATTAAAACAGCATGGTACTAGTACAAAAACAGACACACAGGTCAACGGAACAGAATTTAAGGCCCAGAAATAAAACCACACATCTGTGGACAGCTAATCTGTGACAAAGGAGCTAAGAACAAACAATGGAGAAAGGAAAGTCTCTTCAATAAACAGTGTTGGGAAAACTGGACAGACACATGCAAAAGAATGAAAGCAGACCATTACCTTACACCATACACAAAAATTAACTCAAAATGCATTAAAGACTTGAATGTAAGACCTGAAATCATAAAACTCCTGGAAAAAAACATAGGCAGTACACTGTTTGACATCAGTCTTAGCAGCATCTTTTTGAATATGACTTCCCAGGCAATGGAAACAAAGGGAAAAATAAACAAATGGAACTACATCAAACTAAAAAGCTTCTGTACAGCAAAGGAAACCATCAACAAAACGAAAAGACAACCTACCAATTGGGAGGAGATATTTGCAAATCGAATATCCGATAAGGGGTTAATATCCAAAATATGTAAGGAACGCCTACAGTTCAACAACAAAGCAAACAACCCAATTAAAAAATGAGCAGAGGATCTGAACAGACATTTTTCCAAAGAAGGTATACAGATGGCCAACAGTCACATGAAAAAATGTCCAACATCACTAATTCTTAGGGAAATGCAAATCAAAACCACAGTGAGATATCACCTCATGCCCATTGGAAGTGCTGTTATTAAAAAAGATAAGAAATAACAACTGTTGGAGAGGATGTAGAGGAAAGGAACCCTTCATACACTGCTGGTGGGAATGTAAATTGGTTCAAACACTATGGAAAACAGTATAGAGATACCTCAAAAAATTAAAAATAGACCTACTGTATGACCCAGCTATTCCACTTCTATTCCAAAGAACAAGAAAGTGCTCATTCGAAAAGATGTTCATTCCAGCATTATTTACAATAGCCAAAAATTGGAAAAAACCTAAGTGCCCATCAACAGATGAATGGATAAAGAAGATGTGGTATGTATACACAATGGAATACTACTCAGCCATAAAAAAGATGAAATCCTGCCATTTGCAACAATGAACTTTGAGGATATTACCCTAAGCGAAATAAGTCAGTTGGAGAAAGTGAAACACTGTATGATTTCACTCATATGTGGAAGATAAACAAACAAATAGACAAACAAATATATAGATTCAGAGACCAGATTGGTGGTTACCAGAGGGGAAGGGAACAGGGGCATGGTGAAAGGGGTAAAGGGGCACATGTGTACAGTGGCAGATGGCAACTAGACTTTTGGGCGTGAACATGATGTAGTGCATACGGAAGTCAAAATATAATGATGTACACCTGAAATGTACATAATTTTATAAACCAATGTTACCTCAATAAAAAGAAATTAAAAGATAAGTCTACTCAAAGAAAAAATGAAATGAAATGAAATAAAATAATAAATCTGCACTCCATTCTAGTCCCTGGCATGCCTATCTCCCTTCTCTGGTTTTCTTTTCTCTTTTTCTTTTCCCAAAACATGTATCACCATCTGACATACTATATATTTAATCTGTTTATTGGTTTCTTTTCTGTGCCCTCGCCCAACTAGAAATAAGCTCTGAGAGTAAAAAAAATTTTTGTCAGGGCCAGCCCAGTGGCGCAGTGGTTAGGTGTGCACATTCTGCTTTGGCAGCCCAGGGTTCGCCAGTTCGGATCCCAGGTGCAGACATGACACCGCTTGTCACGCCATGCTATGGCAGGCGTCCCACATATAAAGTAGAGGAAGATGGGCATGGATGTTAGCTCAGGGCCAGTCTTCCTCAGCAAAAAGAGGAGGATTGGCAGTAGTTAGCTCAGGGCTAATCTTCCTCAAAAAAAAAAAAAATTTGTCTTGTGTTGACTATTGTGTCCCCAGTATTAGCATAACATCAGGCACATTATAGGTACTCAACAAATAATTATTGAGTAAATAAATAAATTTTTTTCACTATCATTTGTTCTTTGAATATAAAAGTAGTACAAGATTGATGGGAATTTTTAAAACTACAGAAAAGTGCCAAGAAGAAAATAAAAACCACCACCCATAATGCCACTAACCAGAGATGTTAATGTTGTGGTGTAAATCCGTACACTGCTTTTTTCTCATTTTCTAGTGGACAAGATTAGGATTGCATTGCATGTATTGGCTTATAATCTGTTTGTCACATGCAAGCACTTTCTCATATAATGACATTTTCTTCTGCTAAATTATTTTAATGCCTGCATAATATTCCATAGCATAGCCATACCATTATGTTTTTAATGAATCGCTTGTTGACTATCGAATTTTATTATGGGAGACTTCTTTGAAAAATCCCCATAAAGTAAGAGAATGTCTGCAAATCCCATGCTTAACAGTTCCTTTTTGCTGAAAAGAAGTTGGCTTGTTCACTTGATTGCTTATCTTTAATTTTTTTTATAAAAGAGAAGAAAACCTACTCCTAAATGTCCCAAATGAGATCAGAGACTTTCTCTTAATTTCTGCCTCCGGAAGAGCGATATCCTCAACAAAGGGGATCAGATCGTTCTCCCTTTGCCCCTTGCAGTGGCCACCTAGAGGTTTTCAGAGAACCAGCTGAGCCTCAGTTAACTTTGCCAAGGTCGCCTCCATCACTCGGTGAGGCTGTCTAGGGCCCAGCTTACACTGGTGAAACAGGACCCACGTTTATAGTGCAATTTTCTTGAAGAGTTTTGCAAAATAATATTTTGTCAATTACTGCTGTAATACCTGAATTTTTTTTTTTTCAGGGATTCTAAGCAGCACATGTGCACTTCTTTTTCAGGCAACATCCGAAGAACTATGAATCTCGGCTTTTAAAAGGGGTGTGTAGATCCTTTTGTCATCTTTAGCTCCGTGAGGCCAATATTGATTGGCTAACCGGAGAATCTTTCTGCTTTTCTTTTGCCTTCTTGGGGGTCGGCCAGGGGTTCAAATTAGCCCGGTTCTATTCTTGTTGCTTTTTGGCGTACACCTGTGCAGGCAGCATTTCTCTCTGCCTCATCAGTCCCAGCGTGAGCATCCACACACAGCCGACTTCTCCCTGTACCTCCCGGGAGATGGTCTGAACTAAACAGGGCCTGATTTAAGGCTTATTTCATTATAAAATGAAATTGCCTGCATCTCAAATCCTATGTTACTGGGTTTGAATTAATAAGCTTTGATATCTTTCATTTGGTTTGGATCTTTAATGTACTATATTATCAGTGATTACTGTATTTTTAATTTGTGTATCCACAGCTACAATTCAGTGGGTTCTCCAAATTTTCAAGCTGCCTCGTTTTCACCCAGGACCTGGAAGGCCGTCCCTTTCATGGCGAGCTTCTTAGATCTACCAAATTTGGTTTAGGAATATTGCAGAAAAAGTTAAAAAGTGACTGTGCCCTGGCTCACCATCACAAAAAGTCTCTAACAATATCATGATTTGAAAGATGTTGTCCCGCCAAAAATATTGCCCCATTAATCTGAAATTCCAAATATGCTTATTTCTTTCTTTGTCTAAGACGTGTTCACCAGAAATTGCTGTTAAAATGAAAATCTTACCATAGATAACATTAATAGATTACATTAATTTAGGAGGAACTAGGACCCTAAGGGAATGTGGGAAAATATGAATATTTTGAAGGGGGAGGAGCCAGAGGATAGGCTCCAGATGTGGGAAGCAAAGGGAAAGTGGCAATGAACTCCCAGGAGACCCTCTCAGGCAGGCAGCACAGAGGACAGAGCAGAACACAAACAGTAACAATGTCTACCTTTTATTGAGAACCTGGTTTGTTTCAGGAAAGCTACATAATTACCGTACTTATTCAAACTCATACACCATTATGAACTCTCTGGTATACATGCGTGATTACACCCTACCTAGAGGTGAGGGAAGCGAGGCTCAGCAAAGCTCAGGACCAGCCCAGCTGAGCTGGGGGGTGGCCGTCTAGCCCCTCACCACCACAGGTTCTTTCCATTTTGCCACTGATGCCCAAGTGGGAGGAGAGAGGAGGGGGGGAAGGGGAGGCTCCTGGAGATAGTTTACAATGCCTAGTGTCATCTCTGCCATAGACTACCATCTGGGACATTTAGCCTCTAAAGAAATATTTAAAAATCAGCTAAAAGCAAGAATTTAAACCATGCAGCTTTCAATGCTTTATAGATCATAAGGTTTAGTGCAACCTATTATAAAGTACAATTACATATCTTTCAGATCCAATATTGTTTTTGGAGGCAGGTATAAGAACATGAACTTATCTATCGTTATTCCACCTTGTAACGAAAAGTATTTAAGGTAGATTTAACAGACCGTAAATAATGTCAACTAGAAATACATTATAAATAAAAATAATGATATGAAATAGAATCACCATTGAGATTAAAGCAAAATGGCGTACCATCAGTCTGATAAACCTGCAGACTCTTGGCTTTCTATCACAAGATGAAAAAGGAAGTTGAATGATACATCGATTCAACGTGCATAAAAAAAGGCAAATCAATTGCTTAGATGGTAATCAGGCAAAAATGTCCACTGGTCCCTTAAATGAAGGGGAAGTTGTTCCAAACAGCACTGACGTTTACTATTAAGGCACTGTGCCTAGAACGTAACAGACGCCCGATGAAAGACCGTTATTAACATGACCATAGTTTTTTCTTTTACATGTTGCTTGTGGCTTCTGGTTTACACCAGTGACAAAAACATCTAGGAAGCAGAACACAATAAAAACATCATACCAATACTAAAAACTAAAATTGACATCTAATTTATTGCAAGTAACGAGAGAATATAACAATTAAATATAAGCCCTGTGGAGCTGAATTGAACAACATAATCACTGCTCAATGCATGTCATGTTGCCAGAAACAGCAAATCTGATGGCCAAAAAGAAAGCAAAGATCGTTATCTGCGCCCAGCTAATTGCCTTTGGCTCCGAATTAGAGTTTATGCCAGCTAACAACCTAGCATTCCACTCTTTTTATGCTGTCCAAACCAAAATATCAGTACCTCAAATCCTAGAAAACAAGAGGTTAGACTGGTTGTTGGACTGGTACCATGCATGGCGCCCTCCTAAGTGTAGCTCAACAAGTCAAACGCTGAATAAGGAACAGAATGAGCAGGAAAGAGTGAGACAATAAGCAGCAGGAGATGTAGGCTTCGGGAACTCCAATTACTCAGGTGTCAGAAAAAGTCAACAGGTGTAGAAAATAATCCTCCCCCAATCTGTCAGAGCTACATGAGAAGAATAGCTGCCAGAGTCTGAAGATGAAGCTAGAACTGGGAATGGCAGGATGACCTCCAGCTGGAGATCGAAGACCACCCAGAGAGAGAGAGAGCAGGGCCCAAGGAAGGGAACGACCGTCTACTGCCAAAGTCTGGGTCTGGGTGGAGCTCTCTGATAGCTGTTAAGGAGGAAAAAATTGCTCAAGGATATTGCAGAACCAGGGGAATCCATTATAATAAAGAACAAAAAGAAGAACACACCTCTGAAACAAATATACTCTTAAAACCAGAAAAAATTAGAAAACTGGCATTCTTGCACTCCTAATTATACACTAGAAGACAGAATCTTTGTGATGTAAGAGCAGAAAAGTCTAAAAAAGACCAATCATATCAGTTAGAGCAAAAATTGATTGATTTAAAATGGTCTGTTTCAACATAATGAAACCCCTCTGCTCAGATTCAGGGAGGAGGGAAGAATACTGAAAGGTCAGAAACAATGCACTACAAAGACTAAAAGGGAAAAAACAAGGAGGAGCATATATACTGGGGCAAACAAATGAAAAAGCAGGAATCACAAAGATAATGCTAAAGAGTTCAAGATGATAGCACTGAACAAGTGAAAAAGGATCATTTTAGGTTGACGAAAGGTAACATTCATAATAAAGAGATTGTATATATGAATCTGTGAACCCTATCTAGTATAGCATCATTACAAATTCTAAAAACTGTTAGATATCCAAAGAAAAATTAACCAAAAAAACAAATATTTTGGAGTGTTCTACTAAAAGCAAATCTTTACATTTCTTTTCAATATCATGCAAATTTTACGAAAACTTGTTATACATTCTACTATCGAAAACTGCAATAGTTTCCAAAGAAACAAATTAAACTAGACATATTATCTGTCTACTGTGTGTTAAGACATCAAATTAATAACAAAAGCTTAAGCAACAAGGAAAACAAACTTTTTTTTTCTTTTTTTTTTTTGTGAGGAGGATTGGCCTTAAGCTAAAATCTATTGCCTCTTTTTGCTTGAGGAAGATTGTCACTGAGCTAATATCTGTGCAAATCTTCTTCTATTTTATGTGGGCTGCTGCCACAGCATGGCTTGATGAGCAGTGCTAGGTCTGCAACCGGGATCTGAACCTGCAAACCCCAGGCAACCAAAGCAGAGTGTGCAAACTTAACCACTATGCCACTGGGCTGGCCCCAAAAAACAAAGTTTTTTATAACAACAAACACATGTTTATACACGTGTATATCTTCCCCAAAATGACACTCTTTGAAAACTCTTTGATCAAAACAAAATTAGAGAATATTTTTCAAACAATGAAAGTTAAAATAATAGTTTCAACATTAAGGAAACAGATTGAAAAAAATAAAGCATTCAACTCAACATTTTAGGAAAGAACACCAAAAAATGGTAAAAAAGAAAAAAAAAAAAGAACTGAAGTGAATAAGATACATTGTAAAGAAATAAGCAACAAAGGAAGCAGAATAAAGTTGACAGAGCTCTGGCGGACTCAATCAAGAGAAAGAGAGCAGCAATGCAAAGAGCAAATAGATACGTGAGGAATTATAAAGAAGCTGTAACACCAACACACAATTTAAAACAAAAAGAGAACGTGTTGCATTACTCAATGTTAATATTAGAAAATTCCAATGAAATATAAGCTTATCTTTGAGAACTAAGTAAAATTGGCTCAAGGAGTCAAAATAAAACAGACACACAACCACGGACAACATAGAAAAGGCATAAAAGAAGTGCTGACTGATACCAGATGGAATTTTTTCAAAAGTTCAAGGAATAACTAATGCTACATAAATTGCTCCAAAGAACCGAAAGATGTAGATAGCTACATAAGTTATTTTATAAAGCTAACAGCTCTCATACTCAAACAAAAAGAAAAGCCAATTGCTTTTTGATATGTTCAAAAACCTGAAATAAATTGCTAGCAAACTAAATTCAAGGGTATGTTAAAAATCAACCACGCGAGATTTATCCCCAGAATTCACAGAACTATTAAATAGATTCAATAAGAAAAAAAATATTACAGGATAGATAATAGATACATGCTGAAAGAGATTTTGATACAACCCTTTCTTATTTTTCTAAAGATTAGAAAAGTAAGAGTTGAAGACTCTCTGAACATTATTAAATCATCAAAGAAGGAACCCAACATCACATCTTGAGATAAAATATTAGAGACATCCCCATTAAAATCAGGAGCAAAGCAAAAATCCCTGCTATAAATGTTATTGTACAAAAATATACATTGAGTTCATAACAATAAAATAAAATGTGAAATTTTTTTTAAAAAACTGGAAATCCAGGAGAAAAAATTATCACTGTTTATTGATGACATCATTATAGGTCAAAAATTAAAGAAAATCATGTTTAAAATGAAACCTCTTGGAATTAATAACAGCACTTGGTAACTCAGTCAGAATAGGGAAAAATATTTATTTTAATATCATTGGCTTTCCCATAAGCCAACAATCACCAGTGAGAAAATGTAACGGAAAAATATCCCTTCATTGGTACCACACTACATTCATGATTTTCAACGTCAGCTGTGCCCTCCACACTCCCAAGGAATCCTATCATGGGTCTTTGGTCCACTCCCTCTCCAATAACATGGTCACTCACCCACCTACCCCTCCTTCATCACAGCAGACGATCACCCCACCCTCATCAGATGGGAACCCTCTCAACTTCCTGCCACTCACTCATACACCAACTGCATCTGAACCCCTCCTCTTCTTTCTTTCCCACAAAACACAAGCGGTCTCACCCTTCACCCTATCAAAGGCCAGGCCTCTAGCTGTCCTTCCATCCCATCTTTTCCCACCTTCTTGGAAACCTTGCATTATGAATTAACCCTTCTGTCTATTCTACCATTAACCTTTCCTCCTTCCTCCTGTTTCTATTTTGTTACCATTTAAATGTGATAAAATCTCCCCCATCTTGCCACACTCTCCACTTCTTCTTGTCTAGTTCCATTTCCTTTTCCCCTTCATGGACTTTTCTCCTTTTAAATAAATCTGGAAAAATATTTATATTTATCACCAGGAAGACCTATTCAATAGGCAAATTTGATCTTGTAACTTGTCTCTTAAAAATTTCTTCCTGGAATGCCCTCCCACTTCCCCAACCTTCCCCTTAGTTAACTCTTGCGCATTCTTCAGCTCTCAGATCAAATGGCACTTCTCCACATAAAGTGATCCAACATCAAGATGTGAACACATGGAGAAATAATATGTTCCCAGATTAGAATACTGAATACTAAATAGATGGAATTTTTTCTAAAATAGTTTGCAAGTATAACTCAAGTCCAATAGAAATCCCAATGGAAGGTAACATTGACACTAAAACTTAACAATGGTAGCACGAAATGATAAACCAGTCTCTCTTACTAATAAGGAAGCTAAAATTCTCTGACAAGATTGTAGAAAATAAGATCCTCTTCTTTAATGAAAATAATACACTATGGCCAAGTAAGATTTAGGAAAAGAAAACAAAATGTCTCAACATTAGGAACTGAATTAATAAACTTATCTCACCAATTGAATAAAGGAGAAATATATGTTTGTCAATCACTGTTTAATAAGCATTTGATAAAATTTATGATTTATTCATAATAAAACTCAAGCTAGAGGCAACATCAGATATGATACCAAAATATTAAAACCAAGACAAGAATGACCACTGTCTCCTCTACCATCAAAGAACAATGCCAAAAGGCCAAAAGAAAAGGAGAGAAGTAAGTACTAGAGAAGAGGAGATTCACTCTCTGTTATGTGTAGATGATAGGCTTGTCTCTGTAAGACCAACAAGAGTCAACTGAGTTAGTTCCCATACACAGAGTGAAACCAATCCCTTTATGATATACCACTAAATTCAGTTAAAAGAGTTAAAAGAGTCACTCTGAGTGGAATGTAGAATATCTAAGAATAAACTTATCAAGTAATGTGCTAAAACTATATATTATTTTTAATTACAAACAATTTTACTGCAGGATATAACAGAAGATTTAAAGTAATGTAGAGATATATCATGTACCTGAACGCTTTAATAATATCAAAATACCAATTCCTTTCCAAACAAAATCTCACACAAAAGGAATTTGACAAGAGCAAAACATATTTCTAAAGTTATCTAAAATAAAAATTAACTAATGAGAATAGCAAAAATTTTTTGAAAAATAAAAATGAGAAATGAGCCTTCTCCATCAGAATTTAAAATATGTTATAGAATTAGAAATAAATAAATTATAGAGGAACTGGCCTAAAAGTGGGGGAAAAAAATCAAAGAACTATTATAGAACATTCACAAAATTTTAGTATATGATAAATTTCCTACTTCAAAACCATTAGGAGGGGCCGGCCCGGTGGCGCAGTGGTTAAGAGCGCACATTCTACTTCGGTGGCCCAGGGTTCTCCAGTTCAGATCCTGGGTGCGGACATGGCACTGCTCATCAAGCCATGCTGTGGTGGCAGCCCACATATAAAAACTAGAGTTGCTTACAAGTAGGATATACCTCTATGTGCTGGGGCTTTGGAGAGGGAAAAAAAAAAAAAATTAGGAAACAATAGATTATTTAATAAATAGTATTGAAATATCTAGCTACTCATTTGAGAAAAAAGATAGATTTTTTTCACACTACAAAACCTCAGGGATTTAAATGTTTAAAAAGAAAAATATGATAAGAATGTTTATATAAAATTGCAATATAGAAATTTTCAAAAAAAAGTAAGAACTCTATGAAAGAAAATATTGAAAATTTAACTATCTAAATATTGTGTCCATACATCTAGAAAACAAAAACAAACATAACAGAAAGAAATAAACAAGAAAGAAATAATTGCAATATTTATTACAGGAAAGAGTATTGTCTTATCAAAACAGAGATAACTTACAAATCAACAAAAAGATGAATGATCCTATAAGAAATGGAGAAAGAATATAAATTGGGAGAAAAAATATACAAATATCCAAAATCTTCAACATCACTAACAATGAAAGCCCTAATTGAATTAGCTTTGACATAACTTTCTCCCATATTGAATTGGCAAAGATGTTCATAAATTAAAATAATCAATTGTGATGAAGATGTGGTAAGACTAACACTAGATTACACAATCATAGTAATTTGGTAATGATATCATTCATCTTAAAATTAGTTATTATAGTATATATCATAAAAGTTTTAACAACTTTTAAGGAAGTAATTTAAAATGTGGAAACAGTTTATATATTATTTATGTATATTATTGGAGCTTTTTTTGTTTTCCCTGAGGAAGATTGGCCCTGAGCTAACATCTGTGTCCATCTTCCTCTACTTTATGTGTGGGATGTCTGCCACAGCATGGCTTGATAAGCGATGCATATGTCCACACCCAGGATCCGAACCGGTGAACTCTGGGCCACCAAGGCGGAAGGTGCAAACTTCACCACTGTGCCACCGGACTGTCCCCTGGAGTGTTGTTTTCATTATTGAAAAGTGTTGGCAGTCATGACCAGTTGTAACAGAGTAATTAACTATATGTGGGATATCCACTATGTATTCATTAAAATTCACACTTTCGAGAAACATGTGGTAATATACTGATGTATCAATTGGAATAGTTTACTTCAAGTAGCAGAATCTGACTCTATTAATAACCACCTTATTGAAAGGAAAATGGGCTAAGTCACAGAACCAAAATAAAAGCTGAACACAGAAGCTTCAAGAAGGACCCTAGCAAGGGGTACCCTGAGGTCCTTGGCAGGAGGAGCTCTCAGATCTTCTTTGAGAGCACGCCCGTCAGATGTGTCCACTCCGACCACCTGCCATCTCTGAACGTCTCCATTCAGTTCCCATGAGATGATCTGGTTGGTTCATCTTTGGTTGGTTTCCTGTCTGCTTCACTCAATCAGTCAGGCAAAGGTACAGGGTAGGTGGCACCAACAGTGCCCTACCAAATGAGAGCCACTCCAATACGTGTCTGCTACAACCTATGTCATTTTTCAAAACAGAGCCTAAAAGTGAATTGTTCTCATCTTACGCTTATGAGTGTATATGTAAGAATATTGGAGGAACATTTGGAAGAAGATACTCTAAAATGGTGGCAGTGTGGTCTACGTGTGGCCAGTTTGTGAGTGATCTTTATTTTCTTCACACTTCATGCATGTACAGTAAAATTCTTAATACAACAATATGAATGTGGCTACAAGGTTGTGAGCAATTGTCTACACTCCTCAGCCAAGTCCCCTTTTGCTAAAATTCTTAAATTCTGGGAGTTGAGGGCTAATAAGAAAATTGAAGGGAGGAAGAGCCTGCTAAGGAAAGGGCAGCCAATCCTTTCTTGAGACATAGAAAGCTTGAAGTGCGTGTCCTATTGTCCCCAGTATTCTCATTGCCTGATTTCCCCAGATTGGATTGACAAAATGGGCACCAGCCCATTAGGAGCTTCCTGGAAGTCCCAGTCAGCAATGGGACCCAGAATTGTCCTCGTCAATATTTACATCAGAGTGGACATGTACCACTAGGTGGCACCAAACCACATCTGGTCCGAGGAGGAATATGGATGGTCTGGTTGGACTTCCAGAAAACCAGGTGGACTGTTCACACAGGTTTACTCAGGCCATCTTGCATGTTTGATTTTTTTAGAACCCACTTATTATATCATGATGGGATCTTACTGCGTTACTTTCTTTTTCAAATTTTTTAAAATTCTCTTTCATTAATTTTTTGAATAGATAATATTCACTTGGTTCAGATCCCCAATGAAATAATGGATTTAAACAATTTTTAGCGTTCTCTGCTAACATCACAAAAAGAAAGACAACTGCACATTTTTGAACACCATATATTAAGTCTTCCTGTCAAAATTTCAAAATTGCATCTGCTCAAGCCTCTAGACCTGACTTTCAGTTTGCAGATACACTGGGGACAGTGGAACAAGTCAAATGACACCATGGAAGCAATCAGCAAAATCTCAAATACAGAAAACGCTACTGATCTCTTAAAAAGTAAATTTCAAGGAGAAAATTAAAAAAGAAAGAGGGGGAGATGTTATAGATTAAAAGAGACTTAAGACATTTAGTAATCAAATGCCATCCAAGAACTTGCCTGGGTCATGACATGAATGAATGAACCGTAAAAAATTTTTTGAGAAAAATGAAGACATTTTGAAACACAATGTTGTAATATTTGAAATTATTATTAAAATGTTAATGTGTAATAATAACATTGTTCATACTTTTAAATGTGCTCTTATATTTTAAAGATAAATACTAAATATTGGTGGATAAAATTGTATGATGTCTGGAATTTCCTTGAAAACAGTCCAGTGGGAGTTGGGAGAGTAGATAAAACAAGATTGGCCAGAGTTGATAAGTGTTAAAACTGGGTAATGGATACATGAGGCCTCACCATACTGTTCTCTTTACTTTTTCTATGTTTAAAATTTTCTGTAATAAAAAGCTAAAAAAGAAACTCCAATGTTTTCATCCTATGCTCCCATCTGTCCAGTTCCCAATTCTTCATACGTAATAACTATTTGTAGTTTTCTCTGCATCCGTCCTGAGTTTTTATGCAATAAAGTCTTTTTATAATTAGGAAACCATTATAAGTATGTATTTTAAAAGACAGATTTCTAGGGAAGTATCCGATTTTCAACCTATCAGTTGACAGTTATTTGAGTTCATTCCAGAAGACTGATGCTCATTTTCTTTCTGACTTCCATGGACACAGCACCAGATCACTGGGCCCAGGGTACATGCTTGAAAATGATGACAGCAGAATCATTTGTGGTGACTGTTTCCATGGGAATGGGAATGAATCAGTGGCAGAAAACTCTTAAATTTCAGCCTGAGGGTCACAGAAGGCCATTCCATTTTCAAAGGGTTGTGGCTGTTTACAGCTTTTATGTTTGCAGGGACGAAAAATATCAAACATAAATTTATTTCATTGAAGAACATTACCTAATCTTATGTATGAAAACCCAGCCATTATTCAGGGAGAGATGACGAGCATTCTGCCTGTATACAGCCCTGGTTCTGAGTGGCTGCTGAACGCCCCCATCTTCTATTTGACTGTGCGTGTGCTGAAATCCTGCCATTCCAGGCCATTTTAAACTGAAAGGCAGATTTAAAGAGGTCTTGAAGAGTACTGGTTTACAGCTTTGAGTAGAATTGAGGCGGCTTCCTTGGGGCTAGTTGGGATGTGAAGAATGCAATGCTGAAAACTGGGATTAATTCAATTGAGTCTTTGACAAGAAGCAATATATATAGAGTTTGAGGAAGGATGGCAATGTCATAAATTCTTAAATGAAAATAAGTTTTGAGAGAAGCTATTTGAGGATATTTCAAATAATTTAAATAATTATACTCAATCCAAAGACTGTGCATCTGTCTTTTTATTGTTTAATAATACTAGATTGTGGTTGCAGAACAATACATGGCGTCTTCTTTATGCACATCCAGCAGCATGAATCTTGGCAATACATCATCTGGGGAAATTGGTTTTTGGATGATGAATTGCCAGGTTAAGTGTATCATATTCCTGCTATCATGCCTTTATTATCAGAACATTTTAGAAAATGTTTTTCATATGATACAGAGGTATTGTTGTGATAAGAATTAATTTAACACTTTAACAAGCAGCTTAAAAAAGTCAAAGTGCGGTACTTTTAGATTTATACTCTACAATATTATATAGGCAATGTAGACGAGAACATTAATGGTATCTTTTTTTAAAACTTTGTAATTAACACCTACTTCTATAAGTGAAACACAAC
This sequence comes from Equus quagga, assembly GCF_021613505.1. NCBI lineage: Eukaryota > Metazoa > Chordata > Mammalia > Perissodactyla > Equidae > Equus > Equus quagga. Next base: position 42,766,360 of record NC_060277.1, on the reverse strand, counting down.
CATAGGAATCATATGAAGGTACTTGAGTGAATTCATTAAAATAGATAAAGTATAAAGGAGTGTCGTGTGTGGTACCAGAGGATGGTGAAATTAATTCCACTTTCTTGGGCTTGGAAAGTGTGTGTGTATATGTGTGTGTGTGTTGAGAAAAGGGGAGAAAGGGATCAATGCCGCATTAAAGAAAAATCATAAACTCCTAATTTTCTTGCTCTGGTTGAAAGCAGGAAGTAATCAATTATGCAGTGGCTGTGAGGTAAACTTCAGAAGCTTCTTTGAGGCATGAGCCATTTAAAACTAATTAACAGTTATTAATATTGGAAAATTGCCCAGGCTTTAAAAAATATTTTCTTGTAGAAACATGTAGTGAAGACACGTGTTTGAGAAGAGCACACTGTTTTCTCTGAGAGAAGAAAGACAAAGCAACAAAAAATGCAACTGACGTCCAACACGAAACAGGCATGTTAACAAAACGACTAACAGCTGACAAATTCTGGGCAGAGGGACGCGGAGGAGCATTAAACAATGGAGCTGGCATCGTGAGGAACAGGAATAGTTGAAAGATGGTATGAACTCTCAGCAGTGATCCTTCGATCATTGGGTCATTTCTCCATTTTTTTTCACAGTTCCACATTTCTCATTTAGAAAGCACTGTGCAAACATATACAAAAGCAACATTATATTTTGCCTTTTGTTTATTTGTCCTGAACTTACGTATAATGTTGTATTTTCAGAACTACCAGCCAAATGGAGTTCAAACTGTTAAAATTACAAAAGTTCAAAATACTTACTAGTTTTCAAGTGTTTCAGGTACTTGTTTTTGCACATGTGTATGTTTAGACCATTGATTTTGAGTGTAGTTCTGATAATCTCTGCTTTAATACTTTTAAATCTGCAAACTAAGAATTGATTTGGGGTAGAATTTGAGTTATCCTCTATTAGCAAATAGTCATTTTTGGTCCTTGCTGTGTACGAAAGAAAAATACCCAAAACCTTGGGTGTCTTGTGTGGTCTATGCTCCAGCAGGCACTGTCTATATAAATCCTTACGACAACCCATTCCTGGAGATACAATGTGCCCATCTATCCAAAGCCTGACATGGAGCTAGCTTGTTATGGATGCTTGACAAATATTTGTTGATCTGCTGAAGAAACTGAGGCTAGGAATTATATAATTTATCCAAAGTCATCTGTTTAGTAAGTAGCAGACCTGGGGTTTAAAATTCAGGTTTCTGTTTTCAAACCCATGTCTTTGCACTCTCTAAAGCTCTTTCTTTTAGAATCAAAATGTGTGCCGAGTATTGGACTAGCATCCATTTAAAATGATGGACTCTCCTGAAGAATTGTTCATGAAGGCACTATATCAGAAAGGAAACAGTTTGTTTTTTACATAGGACCTATGAATTTATCTTTGGCTGTGGCTTTAGAATTCAGCAATCACAACTCCCCAGTCCAGAAAATAGATCAATAACCTGCTAACCGGGCTGTAAGATCAGAATCCTTTACATGAAAATTGTGTAGTGGCATGTTACAGGCATATGTCTTGGAGTGTGCTTTGGAATCAAAGATGGACTATGATAATGGGAATGGGTTGCAAACCTTCTCCAGATCATAAAATACAACAGTTTATGCCAGGATAACATATGGGGCTGGCGGCCTTCCTGCAGAGATCTAAATTCAGAGGGATATTTCAGGGTCTTATTCCCAGCGAGAAGACTGAGTAGTTGGGCATTCATCCATTTCTTATCTTTCATTCAATAAATATGCGTCAAGTGCATTTTCAGTGCATTTAATTATAATTTAGGTAGCATTTCCTCATCTGCAAAGTGAGGGGAAAATAGAAAGTATCTCGTAGAGTTGTGAGAATTAAACAAGAGTGTGTGCAGACGGCTTAGAGAAATATCTGATATGTAGTAACTCCTCAAAAAATGTTAGCTGTGTCTATTAGATTCTTAAAATGCCCTCAACACTGTGCTCAGGCTAGAGATTCAAAGACAAATTTGACATTAGTTCTTTTCTCAGAAAACTCACAGTTCAGTAGAGGGAGATACGTATAAACTGAAGTCCTATAGGTATGGCAGTAGATAACTCTATAGGATGCAGAGGGAGCAGAAAGGAGAGAGTAGCCAATTATATGCGGGGGTAAAAAAATGCTCCATGGAGGAGATAATAATCTGAGTCTTGAACAATAAGTAGATATTCCGTAGGTGGGGCTGGGGTGGGGGTACAGTCTGGGCAGAGGGATTTGTATGAGCAAGAACAACTCAGAATCATAGACAGCCTGCTTATTTTTGAGTATGTCTAAAGATAGGTGCTTGCTGGCAAGGGTAAAGAAAAGAGGCTAGAGATAGACCAATTCATGACAGACCAAATTCGTCCTGTCAGCAATGAGAAACCACTGAAGCACTTTCAACAGGAGGGTATTATAAATAGACGTGTGCTTTAGAAAACTCATGAGTGAAAGAATGGAAGACAGGTTGAGGTAGGGTAGAGAGAAGGGTATGAGACTGGAGGTGGGAGGAATAGTCAGGAGATTGTTGAAACAGACCAGGCAAGAAATGAAAATGGCTTGAACTAAGAGCAGTGACGATGGGCTCAGAGAAGATGACAGATTCAAGAGACGTTAAGAAGGTAGGAGGGAAAAGAAGTTGAGATCAATTGGGTGGTGTAACAGTGAAAGTAAAGGTCGGGTACCAATATTTCTGACTTAAGTGCATCAAAGTATGTTCAATAACGTGGGGAATGGAAGAGGAGAAACAGATGTGGAAAGGTAGATAATGAGTTTTGCTTTGAACATAGGAAATTCAAGGTGCTAGTAGATAATTCTGGTAAAAATATTCAGTAAGTCATTGGATGTATGACTTTTGAATGTAAGGAAGACGTGAGGCTGGAAGTAGAGATTAGGAGGTCATCAGCACATCGATGGATATGGACCACCAATAAGATTCCTCAAAGAGACAATGTAAGCAGAGAAGAGAAGCATGCTAAGGACCAGATATTGGAGAACCCAACATATAAATGAGGGTGGTGAAAGAGAAGCCTAAAAACAAGGCTAAGAAAAAATAATCAAGGAGATAGAGGTTGAAGCAAGAAAGAACGGTGTCACCAAAAGCCAAAGGGAGTTTAGAATCTCAAGAAGGTCATCAAACACCATAAAAAGTACATGAAACCTGAAAGACAACCATTAGATTTGAAGCTTAGGGATTTGCTGTTGTTCTTGTAACCACAGGACCGGTTCAAACCCACCCTATTATATCAGTAACAGAGAATCAAAGTTATCTTGCAGGGGTGGCAAGCCAAAACTGCAAGTCATGTAGCTGAAGCATGTGCAGAGGAGGAAATTTTGACCTGAAATGACACCCAGAGTCAGAGTTTCTCTCCTTCCCCCAGAACCAGAGGACCGGTAGGGACATGACCAAAACCCAAAAGCCAGAACCTCTTCAAAAGCAAGGGGTCCATTGTCCAGGAAGATCCAGTGTTAAAGCCCCTTTTCATACCTTACCATAAGTAGTCTTGTTTAAAGTCCTTCTAGTCAAAATCTGTCCTGCCAGTGCCTCCACATAGCAGCTTGCCTTCACTAACCCCTTAAATTTTACCCCAAACCCTGGATCAGAAAGACAGATTTGAGCGCTGCCTACTGTCTGCTTGCCAGTAGACCTTGCAATGAAGTTCTTTCTTTTCTCAAAAGCTGACGTCTTAGTATTGGCTCTTCTATGTGCTGCACCGGGCAGCGAGCCCTGGCTTGGTAACATTATTTCAATCTTTACCAGGGCAGTTTCACTGGGTGCCAAACTACACTAGGTTTCCTGGAATATGTAGTCATGGTGTATGTCTACGTCTGTGTTTATGTGTGTGTACGTATGTACATATATATATTTCCTCTTAACAAATTTGCTGCCTTCTTAAGACTGCCTAAATATTTCTTATTGTATGTGTCCCTTCTACTCATGTTTCTATAGGTTTGTCATAGATCTATGCCTGATTTGATAGTCTAAGTATCCATATGTTAAGGTACAAAATTTAGGAAACTAAATGTCAAAATTGGCAGTGTCTTTTGAAGTTTCAGCTGTAATAAATATGGATTCTTCTTCCTAAGGAAAATGACTTTTAGCAAAGAGGAAAGAGCTACTTTTTATGATTTCAGTCACATCTACTCAGAAAATGCCCTGAAAGGACCTTGTCTTCATAGGAAGATCTGGCACACCAGTCAAGTGCTCCTTAAGTCAGTTCAACAGGAAGCAATGTCTTCCAACTTCTACTACAGGGTGAAGTTTTTCAAAAAGTTTTAAGAAATTCTAACGAGATGATTGTGATCTAGATTTCTCCATGGTGAGAGCAGAATCTCAGCCCTGTAAGCCTCTATGCTCTAATTTAACTCACACAAACTCAAAAACATGAACTGAACATCTTTATTTAAATTTTTAACTTTTTAAACAATTATAGCACTGGAAGTGGCAAAGAGAGTGCAGAGGGGTCCCATGTAACTTTCACCATTTTCCTCAATGGTTACATTGTATATAACTACAGTACAATGCCAAAATCAGGACTCTGGCATTGGTAAAATGTATGTGTATAATTCTGTGTGATTTTATCACAGGAGTACATGTGATGACACAGTAGCCATCATGGCAATCAAAATACAAAATTATTTCATCATCCCAAAAATCTCCCTCATGCTACCCTTTTTGTCTTTTCAAAATGTTATCCTACCGTATGCGATTTTTTGAGATTGCCTTTTTTCACTCCAGCATAATGACCTTGAGATCCATTCAAGTTGCTGCAAGTATCAATAGTTTGTTCCTTTGCATTGCTGAATAGTATTCCATAGTATGGATATACCACAGTTTATTTAACTATTCATCCAGTGAAGGACATCTTGGATGTTTTCAGTCTTTTAGTTTCTATGAATAAAGCTGCTATGAATATTCATGCACAGATTTTGTGTGGACTTAAGTTTTCACCTCTCTGAGATATACGCCCTAGACTGTGATTGCTGAGTTGTACGGTAAATATACATTTAGTTTTCCTAGGAAACTGGGGAACTATTTGTCAGAATGTCCATGTATACGATTTTACATTCTCAATAGCAGTGTATGAGAGATTCAGTTTCTCCACATCCTCAACAGCATTTGGTATTGTCACTATTATTTTTTATTTAAGCTGTCCTAATAGGTGTGTAGTGATAGATGATCCTGATCTTAATTTGCATTGCCCTGATGGCTAGTGACGTTGCACATCTTTTTATTTTTTATTTACCATCTGTATATCCTCTTCATTGAAATGTCTTTTTATGTCTTTTGCTTATTTTCTAATTGAATTGTTAGGGGTTTTTTTAACTGTTGAGTTTTGAGATATATATATATATTAAAAAAATAGAATATTTATATATCCTTTGTCCCATATATAATTTGCAAATATTTCCCCCCAGTATGTAATTTTGTCTTTTCATCTTCTTAGTAAGGCCTTTCACAGAGCAAATTTTTAAATATTAATGAAGTTCAATTTATTTTCTTTTCTTTTATATTTCATTCTTTTGGCGTCATGTCCTATGTGGATTTTAGGATTGAAAATTCATTTGAATTTCTGGAAGACAATAAGATAATCAGTATTGAGTCCAAAAAGTTCCCATACATGAAATAATAGATGTCTGGTATTTACCTCAAAAGAATCCAGTTTGGCGGGTGAGGTGGGAAGAAAGTGGGGGGGGATATAGATGAGCAAGAATGGCCACGAGTTGATAATTGTTGAAACAGAGAGAATATGGACATCAAGTTCCTTATGTTAGTCTTTCCACTTCTATATATGTTTGACATTTTCCACAGTAAAAAGTTTTTAAAAAACAGTGCATTATCTTTTGACTAAATAATCCAATTTGGGGAACTTTATCCTAAGGAAAAGATAGAAATGATGGGAAAAGAAAGCCATTTATACAGAGACGTTTATGGCAACATTATTTGAGAAAGTAAAAGGAAAACTCAGAAATGCAAATAGCTAATGATTCAGGAATGGTTACATAATCTATAGTATATCGTCTCAGGGGACCATAATGGAGCCATTAAAGTGATAAAGGTGAGGTTGAAGATATATGGAAAGTATTTTTTAAAAAATAATGTTATGCAGAAAAAACAAAACAATTCTTCAGCTGTAATTTAGCCAGCCATAGTATTAAAATAATGTGATTTTTATACTTCTGTAGCAAAATTATGGTTCATTCCCCTTAAACAATTTAATGATAATTTCAGTTGCCATAAATGAAAGAATATTGCAACAGATTCAGCCCCTTCCAGACCACACCAGCAGGGCTAGGCAGCAGGGGTCCATTTTCCTCCACCACCTCGGCGTGAGGGTAGACGGCAGCAGCACTCGCCCCACCCCTCAAACATACACCCTTAAGCATCTTGATAATCTGTGAAAATTCCTGGCAATTACATAAGCACTTTACTAAAGCTTATAGAAATTAAGCACAGAGAAATGCAAGTGCAAAAGATATTAAATTTTGAGCCAGTAAAGGGCTAATTAAAAAAACATTGCTAAAGAGATATAGTTTACTTGACTTATAACTTGAGGGAAAATCTGCCTTAGAGTATTGTAATGTCCCCAAATTCTTCCTGAAAAAATGGTGGATCAAGAGAAGGGTTACCCACCAGATCGTGTTCTTAAAGGCAGCAAATCTAGTTTGTGTTGGAAATTGAGACGGTTTTAAAAGATGTGCACACATTCTTCGATATTTCTTCCTTCAAAAGGTGGGGCATCATGCCCCTCCCCTTAAGTATGAGCTGCACTTTGTAACTGGCTTCTAATGCATAGAAAGAGGTGGAAGTGAAGGTGTGTGACTTCCAAGGTTGGGACATCAAAGGCATGTGGCTTCCTCCTTGCTCTCCCCCAGGTCATCTGCTCTAGGGAAGGTAATCACCATTTTGTGAGGACACCCAAGCAGCCCTGTGGAGAGGCTCATATGAGGAGGAACTGAGGTCTCTTGCCAACAGCCACACGAGTGAGCTTAAAAGCAACCAGATCCAATGAAGCCTTCAGATGACCACAGCCCCAGATGATATGTTGATTGCAACCCCACAAGAGACCCTGAGATGGAATCACCCAGTTATGCTGCTCCTGAATTCACGACCCACAGAAACTGTGAGATAATAAATGCTTGTTGTTTTAACCACTAAGTTTTGGGGTAATTTGTTATGCTGCAATAGATAATATAGAAATTTCTAGAAACCTTCTAGAAATTTTATTTAAGGATATATGTTTAGTAGAATTTTATTGATTTCTCCTAATCCCTGATAGTCTCCTATGAAAGTATGATTTTGCCAGTAGCAGTTTTGCCAACTAGAAGTTTTTCAGAAATACAATTCTTCAAATGCAAAAAGACTTCCATATTTAAAATCTACAAACCCACATGATAGGGACTAGAAAATATCAGTGATATGAACAGTAATGTTAACATGAAAAGGATTTGTGAATGCTTTTAAGTTGTTTAAACATTAATAATCTAAAATATTTTTTATATTAATATTAACTCCACAAATTTTTGTTTATAAATGTTACATTGTTTGAAATTTGTTTTATTTGTAGTTTTGCTTTTAATATTTATACTGAAGAGAAAGAAAGACAAGATGAATAGATTCTACAGCTTGAGAGAATAGGCCCCCTGATTTGTGAAAATATTTCTCATGTGACTGGTACCACACCTTTTTAGATCTTTAGGACAATGTCCTTCCTTTTTTGGGAGACAAAAGTATTATTGTTTAAAATGTTTACCAGTTTTAATTTACTCATTTTTAAGAAAACTACGTAATATGACAAGTCCTAGCTATGATTTAAGAATCCTTTTCAATGCCGTGTGTGACTGTTGGTCAAATTTAGATTCTTTCCCTTCATCAAGGGTTTCAACTAATAGCTGACACACCGGTGAAGTGTTCTGGGGTCTTGAAAGAAAGACTACAGTTCTCGAAGTCTTTGATTCCTTCCTCCTACATGTGAACTGGCAGGCTCATTCTGTAACGACACTGTTGCTGTACTCCACAAGAGGCTTTGAATTTCATCTTAGGAAGTAATTCAGTGAGAAACAGATTCTCTTTCAAATACTTCACAGAAATAACTTAATGGAAAATCTTTCCACTGAGGGTGTGAGGATATTCATCCTTGTTGGGTTGGAGGAGAAAAGATGGGGTTTTATAAACATGATTATGTACCACGAAAGCCAGACTTAGTTAACTCAGGAGAAACAAAAGTCTTCCTGATGCTGAACAACTGTGACAATGACAAATTCTAATGATAAAAGCCAAGTCTGATTAATGTCTCTGGATTAAGAAGCAACTTAAGTAATGTAACCAAATAGTGAGTGGATAGTATCAGAAATCTTTAAATAACCTATATTAAGTAACCTAGAAGATGCCAAAGTAACTTCTAGAAGCAAGAGTATCTGCTTTTGATTGCTGGACTTTGGAGAATACAAAGGTAAAAAGCCTTGTGTTAATCTGACAGGATAGTGGGGCGTCTCCATGTTGAGTGTCTTTTAGTAATGAGTGAAATTGTACAGAACCTATGGCTATGCCCACAGATGTTTAACGTATTCCTAAGTGGCTTCTATGTCACTGAAATTATACTCATTAAACTTACAAATAGGTAACTTATCATTCAAAGCATATGATTAAACCTCACAATATGGAAGAATTAGAAGCCAATGCACAGACTGTCAATAAGAATAATGTAAACTTCCTTGGGAAAAATAATTAGGCACAGAAATATCAGATGTAATATACAAGATGAAATTTATCAAAGAAAAAATATAGGATTAATAGTTGACTAAAGGTTGCCATTATTTATTGTTTTTAAGGAGAAAATGATAATAAGATGCAAAATTAAGAATGTGGAATATGTGACACAGCCTTATAATTTTATTATGTCTTAGTCACACTCTTATTACTATTGTTTACTATGTATGTGCCATGTATGTAATACTTTACTATGTCCTGTATTTAATAAAAGCTAAAATACATAGCTAAACTTCAAAATTAAACACAGAAAATAGTGTTTTACATCTGCAGCTCTATAAATCAAGATGTACGTAGTACCTGTCAAAGTCCTAGGGAGTAACTAAAATGACCGCACACTGCCTTTTGTCTATGAAGATGATTCTATTGTCCTTCTATGGGAGGCTTTGACCCTTGTGCTGTTCCCAGGAGCGGTGTTGGCTTATTTGGGGTCTTTCTTTTGGCCTATGTCATGTTTCTGTTAGCTGACTGATGAGATAGAGGTGAAGGTCAGCAACGGAGAATAGATGGCGGCTAACTGGTCCTACCAGGGCCATTGCATACACATCTCACAGAGCTCTCACTAAATTCTCTGACTCATAAGGAAAGTCTGAAGGAATTGAGTTTATTAAGTTTAGAAAATAGGAAGCCATGGGCTGTCTTACCAGATTGATGACAATCTTACCAGCATATTTGAAGCTGCTGAATAAATGTTGTCTAACTGTTCTTTATTCTACATAAGGTCATGACTTACACAGAGGGGATGGTCTTTAAAACTGATGCCGAAGAAACCCCTGATGCAACATGAGTAATTATTGCAATTTAAGAGAAAGAGACAGAATGATGCCTTTTGTGCAATGGTTGGATTTTGGAGGTTTCCTTCTTGAAAATGAAGGAATAGATCTCCTGTGACTCTATGATTTCCAGAAGCTCAGACTTCTTCTTGTGAGGGCAAGATGAAATAAGAAGCAATGTTACTACTGACTTCACATCCTGAAATGTCAAGATGCCAGGTGACTTTATGGAAGCCATGTTAGTCATATACAGTTTTGTTTTCACAGAGTTCTTTCTCATCTGAAAAATAATTGTATATCTTAACCATATTGGTTAACATTTTAAGAAATTCTACTTTTCTTTGCAGAAGTTGCCTAGTATATCCGGATTTGTGGTAATTATTTAAGGGTGGGTGGACACAGGTCCCAGAAGGAAAGGGACCTAGAAGAACACGCTGAAAATGAAGATGGCCTTTTCAAACTACATTCCCACATTCACCCTAGCTTCACTGAGACTGTAGGACAGATGGAGAAATGATTGAACATCACTGATGTAGGTCAATGCAAGATGAAATCTGATCAAGAGCTCCAGCTGTGAGAATGGACCCCCTTTTCCAAATTTTGACTCTACTGCTTCCTAGCTGTGTGATGTGGGCAAGTTACTTGACCTCTCTAAGCCTCACTCGCCACATTTGTAAAATGAAGATAATAACAGAAACGTGATCTCAAGTGAGGGTGGAAGGTTTAAATGAGATAAAGCAAGGAAAGCACTCACCACAGTGACTGGCATATAGTAACTGGCACTCAATAAATAACAGTGTGGTTGTTGCTCCCAAAGGATTCAAAAATTCTCAAATCTGAGAAGAGAGAATGTTTTTCTAAAAATTGCATTGCAGAAGTGTCTAGATATGGACTGAATTAACGGCACTTTCTCTTGGAAATCGTAAAGGAAAGCCTTCTGTTTGGTAGGATTTGACTAAACAGTCTCTAAGTGTTCTTGTTACATTCTAAGATTCTTTTAAATATGGTTGAATACAGGAACTTTTGCCCCTTTGTCAATCTCTATAGAACGTGCACTCTATGAGCGAACGATGATTGTGTGCTTAGTAATTTCAGTGTAAATCAGAGTTCACTGGTCAGGGTCATGCCTATAATTCCTTATCACATTGTCCTCAGCTGACCTAATTCTCATTATCTGTGAAGATTCACATGGAATTATCTATCCAGCTTTCCCAAAAGACTCCTAAGGACAACCAGCTGGTCGAGGAGAAACATCCTATGCTGGATTTTATTTTCCTGAAATATTACCACCCTTGGTGTCTTCTTGCTGTTGAAGACGTTTGAAGTCCTTCCTGAGCTGGTCCTAAATTATGTGCCATGTTTGCTTCCCTAACTGTTCACTCAAGGCTCTGGAACATGCCTTCTTGCTGGTCCTTCCATGCGGAATAAAACCACCCTCCTCTTCTCCATCTCTCTACTCTTCCCTTCAAGGTCTTTCAAAGGTCAGTGCAAATTCCCAGCTCTGGCCTTGCCAAAACTTGTTCTCTCTCTTTCTCTCCCTTTGGCTTAGTCTGCTCAGGCTGCCATAACAAAATAGCATAGATCGAGTGGCTTAAACAGCATAAATTTAATTTTCACAGTTCTGGAAGGTAGAAATCCAAGATCAAGTTGCCAACATGGTCGGTTTCTAATGAGGGCTCTCTTCCTGGCATGTGGACAACTGCCTTCTTGCTGTGTCCTCACATGGCAGAGAGAGCTCTGGTGTCTCTTTCTCTTAAGTGCACCAGACCTATGAGACTAGAGGCCCACCCTTATGAGCTCATTTAAACTTTATCATCTCCTCACGGGTCCCATCTCCAAATACAGTCACTCTGGGGATTAGGGATTCAACATAATGCATCTGGGGGGTGGGGGTATGCAATTCAATCCACAGAATCCGCCTTCCCTCTCCTCTCTCTTGCTCTCTTGCTCTCTCCCCTCTTCTTCTTCTCTTCTTTTGAGCCTCCGTAGCCTTTATGATCCATCCTATTCCCTTACTGCTTCAGGCATGTTTCTGGTTGTGGAATAATTTATTTTATACCTGTATCTTATCTCCTCCACATTGCCTGAGGAAGGCACTGCATTTTTTGGCCTCCTCACAGTCTGGGCAGGTAGAAGAACTTCAGTATAGATGTCACTTGAGTGACTCATTAGGGAGTACTTTCAATTCAGTGAAATTATCCACTGCAACATCAAAAAAATAAGAATTTTACTGGCATTCATTGAAGGTTTACTACGAACCAGGCACCGTTGCAAGTGCTTTAAAAATATTAATTTGGCTAATATGGTTAACTCACTTTATTTAAACGTGAAGTGAGTGCTTACCATAAGTCAGGCACTTTGCATGTATGTCTCATATCTCCTAATCTTCACCCTGACCCTATAAAATAGTTATTACAGTGATCATTTTAGAGATCAGGAAACTGAGATTCAGAGAAAGGAGTCCCCAAGATTATGTGACTAGTTAGAGGTGGAGCTGAAGTACAAAGCAGATGGGTGTTATTCTAAAACCTGCTTGTCTCCACTACACCACAGTGCAGTAGAATCTGTGCCACCGGGTGACACTAGCCAGCACAGAACTGACCCCTGAGAGCTTTGACAATGGCGCCTTGACTGCTCCTGGGACTGAACCATTGTTCAGACACTGTTGGGCTTTTGCTGCTGGCAAAAGCACTAGTATAAATTTTTGTGCAGTCTTGAGTGTTTTAAGCAGTCTGGCGATGAGTAAGAAATTCATGCTATGCTTATGAGGCTGCCTTCGGTGGCCAAGTTGATTTTGTCTGTCATGTAGAGAAATTCAGCTCTTCATTACAAATACTACATGGGGACAATTAGCATTCTACTGGTTCTGGAACAACAAAATCCTAAGGCATACAGAAAGAGCATGTGGAGCCTGGCCATGAGTGAGGATTTCATGCAGAGATGCCAGTGGGCCACAAGGTTGTGAAAAATCCAGTCTGTGCCCACATAAATTAACACTAAAACTCTAAACAAAAACAGCACACTTCTGAGTATTGCTCAATAATTTCATCTCAAAATAATGTAATAATGTAAAAAAAATAAAAAGGTAAGTCTGAGGGTACAGGGAAATAGATTCACTCCATCCTTTGCTGGTGGTTGTATAGCTTGGAACCACCTTTCAGGAAAAAATTTGGAAATACACATTGGAATCGTACCTTTGAGCTAGTATTCCATATGGCCTCTGAGCTAACTAGAGGGAAAGAAAATGCACAGGGAAATGAGAATCATCTCTTCAGTGGCCCCGTATCCACCCACAACGAATGAAATTGAGCACTTATCTGCATGTTTGTTGAATGAAGGAGTTTAGAAGGCAGGGAGGGGTATTTCTATTATTTTTTTGTAGATAATAAGTAACTCCAAAGGATACACAGTGCACAGTGAAAAGTCTCCTTCTCACTCCCCATAGCCAACCAGCTTCTTTGCCCAGAAGCAACCAGTTACTGGCTTGTGAATCCTTCCAGAAATACTCTACCTAAACAGACACACACACACACATTTGTTCTTCAGGTGATTTGTGTTTTCTTCTCTATTCCAGTCAACAGGGATTACAAGAGAGTCACCATGCTTCAGCATAAACTTTGAAATTAGAAATATATTTTATTGTCTAGTCATTGAAGTTCTCATTAACCCACTGATTTTCATTATGTCAACCTGAGAAGAGTGGCCATGAATAAGGAACCCTATCCCATCCTTGGTCACAAATATTTGAAACTTTTCAATCTAGGTTAGCTGCTCTCTCTGCCTGGGATCCCCCTTCACCAGTATCCTTTTGCCTCTCCTCTGTGTTTGTGTGCTTTGTTTCCTGTAGTACAGTATATCTGTCTCTTGATATACTATCTCCTTTCGGTTCAGCACATCCTCCAGTAGCCTCTCGAGAATGTATGAGAGTAAAAATTTGCATGTCTGAAAATATCTTTAGTCCACCCTTTCCTTTGACTGATAGTATGGCTGAGTATAGAATTTTAGGTTGAAAATAATTTTCTGTATGACTTTGAAAACATTGCTCTAGTGTTTTCTAGAGTTGCTGTGAAGAAACATGAATTCGCGCTAATTCCCAATCCGTTGCAATCCTCCATCTGCTAAGGGCAAGAACAAATAAACAAAGCTGCATTCGCATGCACGCTCACTGTTCTCTCCCTCCGGGTCACAAGGCAAGACACTCAGGTTCTCCCTCAGGATGGAAGCGATTGATGTGAGGTTTCTTCTAAACTTAAGGTTTAATTATAAAGATATAGAGGAGAACATTCTGAAACTCCCTCTGGGTTTGAGAAGTGTTTATTATCATCACTGGTTAATGGTCACGATAAGTGTCCCTTGTACCTCTCCTATCTTTTTCCAAAGCTCTTCTTGACTCTCTCCACTGACTTAGGGAAAACACATTAATTTGGGGTAATTGACCTGTCAGGATTAATGAAAAGCCTAAATTACAGAACATATTAAAACTGTTACAGGCATCCGCGTTGCAGTGAAGTGAACTTTAGATCATGCATCTGAAGACCTGCTTTTAATTTAGTCCCAGCTTTGCCACTTACTAGTCATGTGTCCCAGAGCTAGTCTGTTAACCCCTCTGTGCTACTGTTTTCTTATCTGCAAAATGGGGATAGTGATTAGCAGATAGGGTTACTGAGATAACTAAATTTATTTCTGGCAGTTGTTTAGTAAATTGTACAACAAAGCACTATACGCACGTAAGGCATTTTTATAGTGATTTAAACTAGATAAATAATGTTGCTTAGTGGAGTTCCTTGGAAGTTGCTTTAATGTATAGAAAAGAGTGTGTTATTTGCATATTTATTTATGTTAATTTCCTTCCAAGTTGCTTGGTAACTACTTTTCTGCATAATTTAAATTTTTGCCATAGTAAGTAGCTTAACAAGTCCACTCTTCTAAGATGTCATAAAAATAAACTTTAGCCCAGATCCTTGTCCAAATTATTAGAAATTCCAAATAAATAAGTTTTATTGAAGTTTCACTTTTTTTCGTTTAGAAAAACATAAAATTGCTGCTCTGGAGTAGTAAGACTTTTCTGAGAATAACATTACTGAAATAACATTCAGTTTCGAAATAAATGGAACCCTGTTATTATTACTTGAAGGTGAATTGAATTTTTAATGGAAAGTAAAATAGGACAGAAATGACTTTAAGGAAAAGTGACAATTTTATTTTTGTTGGATAGAATTGTACAGACATTCTTATAAAAAGCCCCAAACAAGGAAACAATGGCTAAAGACAGGATTGAAACAGGTTTCACATGCCAGCTACATCTGACATTGTACCTCGAAGACTCTTGCCCTTTATATGTACTACTGCTGTTTAGGCCAAAGAAATAACAAGAAGCGTCTGATAGATCTGTCATTCAGGAAGAAATACGTCTGAATACCGCCGGCTATATAAAGAGGGATAAATCCAAAATTGAAACCAAATAGGAGAGGTCTAAGAGTTGTCTTTTTTCTTCCTATCGCAGACTTGTCCTGTCAAAATGTCCTTATTCCTAATATTACCACAAATTTATGAAAAGAGTTTGGTATAGTTCAGTCTTTGATCAAATAATATCATTCATTCATCCTACAAATCTTTATTGAGCACCTTCTATGCACCAAGTATAGTTCTAGATGCTGTGAATGCAGCAGCAAATAAAATAAACCACATTTCCTACCCTCACAGGGCATCCGTACTAAAGGAACTCGACAGTTGAGTCAGGCAAGGAAAGCATGAGTGGCGGGCATTACAAAAAACTGAGAGGAAATGATCCTGTATGTCTTGAAAGTATGATCTTTCTATTGGCGATTAAGTTAAGGGAACTGAAAGCCTTGGGAATCCTTTGGCTTCAGACCTGATTCCGAAACTTATACTTGGAAGGCAAGGAAAAGACTCAAGGCATGATGGTCTAAAGAACCTCGGTGAATGTGAAGAAAGGCGATCATTTAACTGGAAAACGCACTGGTCCTCTCCTGACCTCCAACAAAGCTGCCCAACTGATCTAGTGCGTCAGGGGTATTCCAGGACGTCCTTAATTTCTAATACTCTGTCCTACTCTCCTTGAGAGTGTATTTATACTTGTCACACCATGTTTTCCTAAATTTTGGTGGGGAAAATATGGTCTCTGTCACCATAAAGCAAATGCTGGAGCAGCAGCTGAGATATTGTTCCTCTGCTTGCCAGCACCATGTAGCAAGGGCAACGAGGGAAGACAGGCTGATTAACAGAGGCAGTAACGGCTGAGATCATGAGGAAAACATCCATAACTCTTAATACGTCAGGAAGCACTGTGGCATCTGGGGAGGAGGAATGACTCTGTATTTTTGAAGAGAAGAATTTCAAAATGTCTAAAGCCATTTTGAGAGCTGTTAGCGATAGTGTCTCACTACCTGTAGGGTAACCTTTTCTTCCCGTTTCCCGTTGCTCCCAGACTGGATGAGTGTGACTCTCACGTTCTTACTGGGACTCTCCAGTGGAATCTCTGGCCCCATCTAGCCCTTTCTGCCCTGCTGGTTTCCTATTGCAAATTCATCATGCATATTCTCCACTAGAGAGTGGGCTCATGGAGGCAGGACCACAATAAACATCCATCCAGGGACAAGTTCCTCAACATAAAACAGAATCTCTTAGCTTTGTCTCATCTCATTTGACTGGTTTCCATTTCCTTTCAATAGCAAAAATAACGAATTCCATATGTGTATGTTATATATTATATTACATATGTGTATACACACATTTGTATTTTGGGAAGTTCACTTTGGTTTTGCAGGGGTGGAATAATTTGTTCTCCACTCTCCTTTCTGATCACACCCACAGAGGTAAAGTCTCCCTTGTTAGAGTTACTTGATTCCATTAAACATAATGTCACAGATTTGGTTTAAGCCAAATCAGACTTTAGAGGTCACCTCGCCCAAACCCTCATTTTACAGATGAAGAAACCGAGACATGAGGAAGTTAAGTAACTCTGCCCAATCACAAAGCCAGTCAATAGCAGGGTCAGGGGCTACTTACTCCAGCCCCACAGTTACTGCATTAAATACAGGAATATACTCAATAATATTTCTGACAGACTTCCTGTATCCCCAAGATCCTCTACTGCTTTGGGGAGGAAGTGCAGTCTCTCTTATGAAACCCTAGGAGGTTCCACAAGAAAGGCATTCAGGTACATAGAAGAGCAAGACCCCCAGAG
Organism: Equus quagga; assembly: GCF_021613505.1. Classification (NCBI taxonomy): domain Eukaryota; kingdom Metazoa; phylum Chordata; class Mammalia; order Perissodactyla; family Equidae; genus Equus; species Equus quagga. The sequence goes on along the minus strand of NC_060277.1, from coordinate 42,749,604 downwards.
AGTCCCATAAGGTTCCCATGGCGTCAGCAGGGTTTTTGACCCCAGTCAGAGCATTTCTACAGTCTGTAGATGGCACAGTGATTTAAGGAAAGAGTCATTGTGACCTCCTGTGTTTGAGGACTTTGATTCATGTAAGATGCAATGTTAATTAATCAAACTATAAAATTTGTATGATTCTTGACACCTAATATACTCCTAGCCAATAGCAAGGACACATTATCACATGTGGTGTAGAAGCTTAGCTTGGACAAGTGTGAACAGATATCCCTTTTCATCACAGTGGACTTCTAAAAGTGATTTTTTGTAAAAAAAATAAATAATAAGATGGTTTCTAGTCGCCATAGGAACATGAGCTCTGGTGTTTGGTAGCAGTGTTGTAAGTGTAATGTGTGTGTATGAGTATGTATGTGTTGGGAGGGGGGTGGGTATTCTTGACCAAAAAGGAGCCTCAGTAGATGAGCAGCCCCTAAAATGGATAAAACCAATTTGCTTACACGATAGTCCTGCTTCATTCATCTTAGAGATGATTTATTAACTCTACCATGAATTAATTAAATATTTAATTTGCCATCATTTGATTTGCCGCCTTAGAATTTAGAGGGACATTGAGGTGTTAATTTAAATAGCCCAGTTCTCTTTAATATGCTATCCACCAACTTCGAACTGCTAAATTTTTTTGTCCTTGGAAAATGTGTCCACAGCAAACAAAATTATTAAAAATAATTCTGCAGCCCAGAGTTTCTTTTAAAGTGGTGGTTACTCCATAAATTTTGTTGGTGATAGTAACTGAAAAGATTTCTGAAAAACATAAGTTATTCCTATAATTTTCCACATCTTCTCCTCCTGCTTCCTCCATTTATTTCAAGTGACAAGTTAGGGCAACTGTTCACCTATCAGTCAAAAGCACCGTGGTCTGGAAACAGTGAGGGCTGCTGCCCATCCTTCATTGTCACAGGGCCAACCTGACACATTGTGGCTGAACTTTTTGAGCACTTCACACTCCACTAAAAAGGAGCAAGCCAATTACCAGACCTTTAGAATGGGCATTTTATAAAAGAGTTCACAGAATTATTAAGACAGGCATAAGCAACAGTCTGGCTGCACTGGAACTTTCTTTCTTCCAGAGTTGGTACATTGCTAAATAAAGGGGAGCAAATGTGGAGAATATAATTATGGGTGTTGATCAGGCAGCTGGATAATTGGAACTGACTATAGCATCTATGTAGCACAACAAGACAGAAATGAGCCTGGTTAATGTAAGATTGGTAAAATTTGCTGGGTTTTTCTGTCTCTGAAGATCTGAATTTTTACTACAATAGTCAAGTAAATCCCACAATTGTGTATTCTCTATATAAATGTATTTGGAGAGATTCTTTATCCAGGGACCTTATGAATACCTCAGAATGTAAATGGTTTCAAGTAAACTTGAAAAAGGGTCAATGTGGCACCTATTAAAGAATACAAACAAAAATGATGATGCTCTAGCTTTTGTCCATTTGTTGCTGTTAGGTGCCCTCAATTGGCTCCATCTCCTACCGACCCTATGAATGAGTCGTGTTCACAATGTCCTGTCCTCAACAGCCCTACTCGGCTCCTATAGACTCAGGCCCATGGCCTCCTTCATGGAGTCTGTCCCTCTCAGATTTAGTCTTCTTCTTTTCCTGCTGCCTTCTACTTTTCCCAGCATTATCGTCTTTTCCAAAGAATCCTGCCTTCTCATGATGTGCCCGAAGTAGACCAGCCTCAGTTTTATCATTTTTGCTTCCAGCGATAGTTCAGGCTTAGTTTGCTCAAGGACACACTTGTTCGTCTTTCTGGCAGTCCAGGCTATCTGTAGAGCTCCCCACCAACACCATATTTCAAATGAATCAATTATTTCCCTGTCTGCCTTCTTCACCATCCAGCTTTCTCACCCGTACACATAATTGGGAATACGAGGGTGTGGATAATCTTGGCCTTGGTCTCTAATGACCCCTCCTTATAATTCCTGATCTTTCCTAATTCTCCCATTGCTGCCCTCCCAAGTCTCAGTCTGCTCTTGATTTCTTGGCTGCAGTCTCCATTTAAATTGATGACTGAACCAAGGTGAACAGAATCTTTAACAATTTCATTGTCCTCATTGTCTACGTTAAAGTTGTGTGGTTCTTCTGTTGCCATGATTTTTGTCTTCTCGGTGTTCACATGGAGTCCTGCTTTGGCACTTTCTTCTCTCACTTTCATCAGAAGTTGTTTCAAGTCATTGCTGCTCTCTGCCAGCAATATAGTATCATCCACGTATCTTAGATTGTTGATATTTCTTCCACCAGTTTTCACTCCCCCTTCATCTGTTATCTCTCCTAATATTGCCAAGGATGGAGTTAGCAGGTACAAGTGCAAAGAAATATACCTTCACTCTAAAGCAGAGAGAAATTGATAACTTTCTAGCCAGGATTAGGATTAAGAACCCTAATTATTAGTATCCAATAATCTATATTTTCATAATTCTGAGTTAAAAATTACTCTCTCCTCACTAACAACTCGGAAGAACATAATGTTCTAAAGCAGTTTCTCAAAGTAGATTCCACAGAACCCTACATCTGTTCTTCTGACCAGGCAATGGTCAAAAAGTTCTGAGCAATACTGAGTTCTGGGTGACCTCTACGGACACCTACAGTGCATTTTTGACATATTAAAACTCTAAGAAATCCTGCAGTAAAAACAACTTGCCTAATGTTGTTTAACTTTTTCCCAAAATTCCTTGGCCATGGCATCCGTTTGTCAGATTACAGTGTTCAGCCTCCCCAGGTTCTTTGTAAAATCCTGTCCTAGAGCAGGAATTCGTAGAATATTGTCACAGAGAACTTAGTCATCTGGTCAACACTTTCTCCATGTCTAGGAATCTCTGCTACTGCATTCTCAGGATGCGGTCACGTGAGTCTAGTAAAAGTGAACTGTGTTTCACAAGGATGCCATTATGTTGCTACTAGGAACTTCTTCTTTAAATTGAGCCTACACTTATGTCCCAGGAATTTTTACCCATTGCTACTAATCCTAATACTTAGAGCAACACAGAGTGAAATTTTCTTCCATGTGGAAGCCTTCAAAAAATCTAAAGATAATGATCATGTTCCTACTGAGTTAATACTATTCCAGTCTAACTAGCTTCATTTCTTAGCGCTTTGTCCTGTGACATGATTTTCAGTCCTTCGATATCCTAGTCATCTTCCTTGATCATGCTCCAGTTTGTGAATTTCCTTCTTAAAATGTCACCCCAAAGACTGAACATGACACTGTGAGTACAACAGGATTTTAGGTATAATCTGAGCATCAAAGAGTACAGTAGGATTGTTACTTCCCTTGATCTCAACATTTAATTTACAGATTGCCACAGATTGGGTTTCCAAGAAGCAGATTCTGAGATGGAGATTAGTATATGGGAATTTTATTGGGGAGTGCTTATGGGATCAGCAGTCATGAAAGGAAGAGGAAGGAAGCACGACAAAACAGAAGGAGAGGTTGAACTGTGGAGCAGTAGCAACAGAGTATCAGCTGACCCTGTGGGTTGTTCATTTAGAGTTGTCCAAGTTGGAGTTGACCAAGTTGACGTGAGAAGGCTGGGCTTCTGTACCACCTCCCCCATCATCATTCAATTAGTGGATGAAAGTCACCCCAGAAAGGAGGGCCATCTCCTTGAGAAAGGCAGCTCTATTCAGTTGAGGCAGTCCCCAAGGGAGCTGCCAGCTCAGAGCTGGCTGGCTGCACTCCCAGCAGTTGGGAGAGTAAGTCCTTCATTCCTGAAGGGGATTCTGGGCAGCACATGATGGCATCCACCACACAGCTCCTTCTGGCCTTTATAGACTTTGTATAGGATTTCATCTTAAATACAACTGAAAATCATTGAAGAGCTTAAAGTAGGAGAGTGACTTGATTGTTCTTGCATTGTTAACAGCTCACTCTTGCTAGTGTATACAAACTGAGGTGGAGCAAGGGTAGATGCAGGGGAAATAGTTAGGAGGCTACTGCGGAAGCCCAGATGAGAGAGGGCTATGGCTTAGATTAAAATCTGGCGATGAAGACAAAGAGAAGTGACCACACTTGAGATCTACTTCAGAGGTAGAACAGTCAGGTCTTGGAAACAGATTGAAGTTGATTGTGGGGAGAGAGATGGGGTTAGACATGACTCCAAGGGTGCTGGCATAAACAACTGAGTGAACAGAGGTACTATTTACCAGGATAAGAAATGCTGGATGTGGGGTCATTGGGAAGGAGGGTAGGAAGGGGACATGCTAAGTTTGATAAATATGAGACATCCAGGTGAAAATATAAAGTAGGCAGTTGTAAATACAGAGCTGGAGTTCAAAAACAAAGTGTGAGCTTACAGACTAAATTTGGGAGCCCATGGATGCTTACTGAGCCCAGGGAAGTAAATGGACATTACATAAAAAGTCTATAGAATGGAATGGAAAGAAAAATGAAGGCCTGGGACAGACCCCTGTGGGATCCCAGCATTGACAGGATGGTTAGCAGAGGATGAAATACAGAAAAGACTGAGAAGAAAGGAGTGGTAATAGGAGCAGAGGGGAACCCAGAGGGTGTGGGGTCATGGAAACCAAAGACAAGAGAGACTGAAGAAGTAGGGAGCATCTGGCAGCATCTAATGCAGCCGAGGGGAAAGTGACATAAGGATAAAGATGGCCAAGAGTCCTTACTGCTAGCCCTGGTAAGCACTGCTTCTCTCAGATACAAAAGATACGTCAGGGAGAGTAGAAAATGGTTTTGCTTTATTTTGTTCTTTTTTTTTTTTTTTGGTTATCTTTCCAGAATCTTTCTTTTCTTCACCTGCACACGTGGTTTTGGTCATGAATTGTCACCACACCTCAGGCTTGCTGGCCTCTGGATGGCATGTGATCCAGGTGTGCCATTCACCTACAGAGTAGTTTCCTGTGGCTGCTGCAACAAATTACCAACAACTGAGTGGCTTAAAACACAGAAATTTACTGTCTCACTATTCCAGAGGCCAGAAGCCTGAACCAAGATGTCAACAGGGCCATGATCCCTCTGGAGGTTCGAGGGGAATATCTATGCCTCGCCTCTTCCAGCTTCCGGAGGCTATTGGGATTTCTTGTCTTGTGTTTAAAGCCATTCTGTTCTAAAGCCACTTAGAAATTTTTGGTGTTTGTTACAGCAGCACCTATTTGCTGGTGCCAAAATCTGTATTAGTTTCCTACAGCTGGACTTCTCTGGTCACAGGACCAGTCTGAGGAGAAAGCACATGGCCCAGGACAGGCCCACTAGGGATCTCCTTTGAGATTTTAAAGACTTTATCTCAAGAGAGAAAATTCTTATTTACTCTCTAGTTAGGACTGTTAAGCTAGCTGTCTAGGTTCTGGGCATCCAGGTTCCTTGTCACGTAGAGAAAGTCTATCCTCACTAGAAAAGAACAAAGCCAGCACACTAAAAACACAGGTAAGGGGATGACATGGAGAGGGAAGTTCCGTTCTAGTTTCTGCATCCTTTTGCCCTTGAAATCAGGACCAAGCCTGAGGGACTCGTTTAAAGACTGGATAAAAGATGGGAGACTAGCTAAGGAGACTGGAAATAAATGACCAGAGAGCAGAAGGACTCCTGGAGGACATGATTTTCCAGAAGCCAAAAGAAAAAGTGGCTCAAGAAGAAGGAGATGGTGGGGTGGGTCAGGTACTGCAGAGAGTTCCAGAAGGGAGGACTGAAAATTCTCCCCTGGGTTCAGCAATCAGGAGTGGTCGGTTAGGGCTCAGGAAGCCCATTCTCAGGAATGAGGAGGACTGAGACAGGATTAGAAATGGCTGAAGCAGGAGTGGGAGGTGAGGAGGCACAGAAGGGACTCAGAGCATATGTGGAGAGACAAAGTTTTGTAAGAGAATGAAGAAAATGGAGTAGAAGCAGGTAAGATTGGCAATTTGTTGGCAGAAATGAGAACTCTATTTTCTCAGTAACATATGAGGCCAAGTCTATTGTGGGGTGAAAAAAAGAAAAGCAGTAAAGTTTGATGGAATGGGAGATGGGGGTGATATACAGAAAAGTTCAGGGGCTTGGGAGTTTTGAAGAAAGTGGGGAAGATATTAAAGTTATCGAGGATGATGGAAAAGTCTCTTACTCGAAAAACATCCAAAATTGTCTGGCAATTTTGAGAGCCTGATTGAGCAGCCCTGGGAGTCAGGTCACACTGCTGTTCACATTAAGCTACAATCTGACAAAGTCTCAAGGTCTTGGAAAGGGTCATTAACCAAGCCCCCTTCAACTAGAACGCTCTCAACTAGAGAACTTTGTCAGATTCCTCTTTTTTTTTTTTTTTTTTTTTTAACTAACAACCATCTAGGAGCAATATTAGAGCCCTGAATCTTTGGGAGAGAAAGAAGAGAACGAATAGAGAACAGAAAAGATAACTTGGAGGTACCGAAGACACCCTGGACAGGGACAAAAATTGTTAAGGTGTGAATGTTCTCGGCTTTTCTGCCCCACTCACTAAAGAAAACCCAGTCTTGCCCCCTCAATTCCTGAGCTTTTGTGATGTTGAATGGAGATTGAGTAGAAAGAGACAGCGCTGGGAAAATGAAGGAGGAGTTGTGTTGTACAGTGTTGAGAGCTACTCTTGGGCAAGAATAAAGAATAAAGGCAGGAAAAAAGGGAAGGAAGACCAAAGTCCATGCTGGCTGTGACAGAGAGAGTTTGGTTTGCAGAGCTGAGAGCGGATTAAGTTGAAAGAGGATTAAGGGAGCAACTACCTACCAGTGGAGGGTATTAAGAATGTAAGAGGCTGATAGAGGTGACTCTTAAGATGTTTCACTCTACATTTAGAATATGTTGGGAGATTATTTTAGGTGGATCTTGCATGTTTCTGCATTTCTTGCAGATGTTCCAGCGTATGTTCTCAATGATGTTTGCTTAGTAAATAGCCTTGGAAGATAGAGATGGTGCCTCCCTCCAGAGCAATGAACAGGCATCTTTATTGCCCAAATATAAAAGATTCACATTCAGATTCCCTATTTCCCTAAGCTCAGGGTTTCTTTCCTGTAAGGCAACCCAGTGTGTTTGGTGTCATTTGTCCCTGTCCGTGTCACTGTGTAGGAATTGAGACCTGGGGAACTGAAGCAAAGACGCTGATACTCTGGCTGCTGCTATTGCTGTAATAAACTGTTATCACCTCTAACCCAGGAGTCTCACGTGTTCTGCTAGCATCCATGGAACTGTGGCAGGCTAACTTGTTAGCCTGCAAGTAGGTTAAATCTGACTCTTGACAATTCTTGATGAAAGCGTCTATCCATCCACTTGTCAGCTTCTTGAAAGAATAAAGCACCAATTTGAATTTCTTAAATCATCTTTTTCTGTCAAACAATTACTTCTTTCAGTTGACATCATGAAATGACCAGACTATCCCAGCAGTGCCCATGGGCCCCACTTATATTCAGGTTCTATCCCACCTCAATGTTTTCCTATAGTCAGAACATATTAGCCCCTAACAGTAGATGAATACCAAAATATGGTTTTTATTTCTTTCTTTATTTTGACCCTAAACACTCCAAAGGAGGCCTTGAGGAGCCTTAAAAACTTCATAGAAAGCAGCAAAATAAAAAACAAGTAAGTGAGGAAATCAGGTTAAAAGGAAAATAAGGATAGGAGAAATAATTATGAAACCAGATATGCACGCTGTCACGTCCTGGAGATGGGTCACAGATTTGGTTCTGAGCTTTCTTGCAGTCATTGCAAAGATGAAAATACATCATATTCCATTGTACTTGCTGTTCATGTACTTAAGTTAATTATCATCTTCTTCCCTATGCAAGTTTTGTATCTTCATAAGTCTAGTTTAAGTGCGAATTAAATCCAAAGACTATTTCCATTTTTCTCACATGAGTATAAGAAAACTAGTTTAAGATTTAACTCTACTATTTGCTGTTTGTATGAACCTGGTTGAGTCCCTTAATCTTTCTGAATCTCTACCCTGTTATCTACAAAATAGGGATAGAACTAACTCACAAAACTCATTCATTCATTCACACACTCATTCAAATATTTACTGAGCATACAAAGCACAGCACTGTTCTGAAAACTGGAGATAGGAGTAAATAACACTAACATCCCTGTCCTCCTGTAGTTTATATCAGGGAGGAGAAATAGGTCATAAGCAGCATAACTAAGTAAATATAAGTTATATCGGATGACATTAAAATGGAAAAAATATATCAGGGAGAGAGCAAGTTCAGGGAGAAGGCAGAAGGATTGCAATTTTAAACAGCATGATAAGGAAAAACTTTATTGAGAAGGTGAAACTCAAGAGAGATCTGAAGAAGGGAAAGAGGGAGCCATGTGAATATATGGGGAAGAGCATTCCATGCAGATGAAACCGTAAGGGCAAAGGCCCCATGGCAGGAGAATTCCTAGCTTGTTTAAAGAACAGCAAGGAGTCCAGTGTGGCTGGAGTGGAGCAAGCAAGAGTGAAAGTTGGAAAAGATAAAGCTAGAGAGGTAACAGGGAGACAGACGAAGTAAGGCCTTCTAGGACATCATCAGGGCTTTTATTCTGTGTGAGGTGGAGAGCCATGGAGGGTATTGAATAGAGGAGTAGCATGATCTCATTTTTATTTAGATAGGATCAGGCTGTTGTGTTGAGAATGAAATGATGTTGGAATAAGGGTTATAATAGGAGAAAAAGGCAAAAGCGAAGAGGCCAGTTATGAGGCAATTGCAATAATCCAGGCCAAGATAAATCAGTGACTTGGTCAAGGTGTTAGGAGTGGAAATAGGGAGAAGCAGTGGCAAAAAGCTGATGCAAAGATCAAAATGAGCTGATGCATATGAAAAGAAATTTAAACCCATGAATTCCAAAAAAGATCAAGAATTATTTTTACATTGTATTCTGAAGGAAACTTCTCAGGATAATCATCCCAAGAAGTGGCATCATCAATATAAAGGTCTTTGGCATGTCTCAAAGAAGACATTTTAACTACAGTCTAACTGAGTAACTTGGAAGAGTGAAACAGAGGAGGCGGGAAATCCAAACCAAGACACATTATGAACTACAACTTATCTGCGAGTATTTTCTATACTTTTCTTTAGTTTCCATTCTTTTTTTTTTACCATAAACATATGCTAACTTCTTAAGTGGAATGTGATTTTTTCCCTCTTATACATAACCCCCTGGGGACCATGTGGAGCACGCCTCAGGATTGTCCACCCAGGAGATGGGAGAGAGGAGTAATTATCCTTGTGCTCCACCCAAAGGTCCATGGTGCCCTTGGGGGTTAACCCCCTTGAGCGTGTGTCAGAGTGGCTGAATGGGCTCCTGCTGGCACCCCAGTTGATGTGGCAGACGGGCAGCTGGCCACTGCAGCCACAACTGCCTGAAGAGGTGGCCAAGAAGATGTGAACTGTGGCACAGATGCTTCCACCTTCACAGCAGGTCGCACGCTGGAGCTGCAAATTTCCATGCAGAGATGTTTTCCAGAGCCCAGAATTGGGAAATAAAAAGATGGCTCCCTACTAAATTTAGCTGTGATTGGCGGACTGTGCCCTGGACTTGGTCAAGAGATTTGGTTTCTGGCACAGCACAGCCCTCCTTACCAGTTTGTGACATCTCCGAGGGTCAGATCCCTTATCTGAAAATGGAGAGCAATAGTTACTTCACCAGATGGTATAACATTACATTAGGTGACATTTACATACATAATCTAATACACACATGCATGTATATCACACTAATACATAGAATTTTAGAAAATGCGAGTCCCTACGTGCCACGCTCCTGTGGCTCCTCGTGGCAGTGCTGAGCAAGTGCAGGCAGAGGAAGGATCTGGGCAAGGCTTGGACAGGCCTCCTGGATCCCATACAGCCAGTGCAGCCAGCTTCCTATTTCCTGAAGAGCAGCAGAGCTGGAATCTGGGGCACCGGATCTTCCCACTTGGTTCTTTCCTCCTTCCCAGCATGTCTCCTTTCTGTCACTAATTAGTGAATGTGCCCATCAGAGAACCCGAGAGTGGCCACTAAGATGCCCCTTTACAATAACATGCAGGGTGGCTTCTGCCAAAGGCTTGCACACCTACACTTATCTTGTCAGAGGAAACCGGTGATGACGCCCAGCCCCTCTAGGGTACTGCATTTTCACCTCGTTAAAAGAAGTCCATAATCCGCCAACCAAGAAGGTCTAATTGTTAACAGTCCCTTAGAAGTTTCACTTCTTCCTTTTAATTATCTCATTGCACTGGAAAAGAGACAAAAGATTATATTTTGTTGTTATAAATTTGTGTTCTAAGTAAATCTATTTCCTCAATTTGATTCTGATGTATTTCAAGCTAGATCTTATATACTGCATACGAGGGGAAAAAACACATTCCAGTTACAAAAGTATGTTTACGGTATGTCTGGTGATGGATAAAAACTCGACTATTGGTGGTGAGCACGATGTAGTCCCTAATGGAACTGACATATAATAATGTACACCTGAAATTACACAATGTTATAAATCATTATGACCTCAATAAAATAATTTACTTTTAAAAAAAGCATGTTTATGGTAAAAAAAAAAAAGAAACTAAAGAAAAGTATAAAGATCAAAATACAATGACTACTAATAGGTTGATGTCTTTTCTTCCAATATGGTCATTTTTTTATATTCAGGATTTTTTTCAAAGTATAATCTTATATCCTATTTTTCTATATAACTTTATAGAGAGATCATTTTCATACGCAAGAGTTGAAAATCGCAAGTTAGTAATAGAAAAGGTGAATGAAAGGGAAGTTGGTCTACCGGCAGTACTTCTGACAGTGGACAGTTGGGTCCTATAAGGCATGGCCACAGATTAGGGGTGGGGGCTCTGACAGCGTGGATAAAGATGGGCCACAGAGAATAATTAAAGACTAAAAGCTTCTAACGTGGGTAGAGGGGATGAGAATACTTCCCCACTTGTCTATTGCACACGGGTCTATAGTCAACCTTAGAGCAAAATGCCACACACCCACCTGGGGAGTCCGATGCTGTTTCTAAACGAATTTGCTGTCCAACATTTTTCTGCTGGCTGTCCAGAGAAGGTTTCATTGTTTATTGCTATACAAACATCCAGCAGTCAGATTTATGCTGTTGGTTTCACATAGTCCCTCAGGTGAAACTCAAAGAAAAAAACCCCTAGAAGATGTGGGAGGGGAAAAGTGATAAGCATGGAGATTCGCTATTCAGTGAATAACATCCTCACTTTCATTGACTTCAAGGTTATATTCAGTTTCATAGATCAGGATGCTAGTCTTTACACTGGGATTTCAAGGAAGGCTGCACTTATAAATTAGTAAAATGTATGAGTCATCACAAAGTTGTGTTTGATCCAGGATTCAGCTACCAGCTTAGCATACCAGCCGGCATCTGTCCTCAATTCAGTGAGCCCTTCATTAAAACACCATCCCTGGAATCCAACCAGTCTTGGGGTTAAACTTTATTGCTGTGTTCATTAATGTTCAATTACTTAAAATGCTGGACTTTTGTCCGAGGTTAGTTGCCATCTGAGAACGTGTATTTATGTGAATGTATGACTGGGTTATGAGGCAGAGCTTCCAGGAGGACCATAGCAAGCATAGTTTTTAAAAATGAACTTTGGATAATAACCTTGACCCCTGTGTTCCAAAGACATTAGCAAAATGTGAACCATACTCATGTGTGGTTGTGGCTTTTGGAACAGAATTAATCTATTTGGGAAACATAAGATTCAAGAGGGAAAAGCAAGAAGAACCAGATAACTCAGCGAAAAGCATAAAAATATGGGCTCCATTAAACCAGTAGAAAGTTTCTTTGGGAGACAGTTAACCTCACAGATCATAAAGGTTATTAAGCAGAATTATTTACTTAAAGATAAAACTCTAAAAGGAAAAGAAGATCTTTAAATGGCACTGCCTTGGACAGATTTTAGGCAATGAACCAAGTTCCCAAACAATTTCACTTATTAATGGTCTAAATTGTATTAGATTATCAAATCAAGTAGAAGGCAGCACATTCTGTGTCTGGGGCTCAGAATATACACACATTATCGTGTTCATGCATGTCTCTGCTGGGTTATGAAGAGAAGTACATATTTCACAGGTAGAATAATTTTCCAGCTTTTTGTTCAAAACTGACACAATGCTGACACCAAGAAAATTGGTAGAATATCACTGAAGCTTAGATTCTATAAATGTGAATCCAAATAATGTGTTTCTTTTGCATCCTGTGCAGAAGGGAGGGCTTCTTCTCAGAGATTAGGGTCTGCAGGAGGGGGCGAGGTGCAAGCTCGGAGATTGGCAGTTTTGCACTTTCGTGCAATCAATATTGTTTATGGATTGCTCTGACACGGCTGCATCCATTTGAAGGGGAGAAAAAAGAAACTACAAACACGTACACTTGAGAATTTCAGGAAATTACCCAAATGCTCAAATCCTTCCCGGGGGCAATGGTTTTCAATAGGAGTTTACATGAAAAATCCATGGGGCGAATACATTTAAAAAATAATAATCTCCCAGCCGCATGGAACAATAGCACACCCATATTGGCTGCTTATTTTGAAAAGAGTCCTTAGTCAGAATGTCTGTGAAATTAGGCCATCAAAAAGGAAACAAGACAAAGAAGGCCCAGGACGACTGAAACAGGCAAGGCAGTTTATCCCCCTGTCCCTGACAATGCCTCGCACGCTGCGGAAACTACTCAGAGCGGGCTTACAAAGAGGCACACAAAGCCAGCATGGAAATGGATGATAAGCAGAGATCCGCGGCCATCAAGAGGGAGAGAAGAGGAGGCAGCTGCAAAGCCAGGAGGCTGAAAAAGATAGAGTCAGGTTGTGAATAAATGCATGGATAGGAACCACCCTGTGATGGCTGGAATTCACTAGCTGGGCATCACTGCCTTTAATTTGCTCTTTACCATTGCCACAGCTTATGAACTGCTGATAAACAAGGGGTCAATTTCCATGGCCAAAGTTATGTTAGTGTTTGGATAAGGAAAGAAAAGATACTGCAAATTCCAAGCGTGGTTTTGAAAAATATCATGTTTGAAACTAGAGTAAACAGCAAAGGCTAAATTTTCAAAAACAAAAAACTAGGGCCAGCGTTTGTGAGAAAGCCCATTCACACCCACAGGCTGGCTGGCACAGGAGATGTGGGCATCACTTACGGGGAAGTTGCTTCCGAAGTGGGAGCCCACTGACAGCCGTCAGGGCTCTCTCCGCAAAACCTCGCAGCTTCAGCTCTGTCTTCTGTGAGTGCGAGATCGCCACGTTCTCAAGAACTTTTTTTAACACCTGAGTCATTTCTTTACCACAAGGGATAAGTATTCCCACAAGACAAGTGACATTCAAGGTATAAGCCAAGAGAAGCTGTTTAAAAAAAAATTAGGAATGTGCGAGAATCCTATTTCCAAAACATCCTCTCTTATTGAAACTCTCCATTTTCATGCCTGCAATTTTCTAAGGGCTGTTTGAAGGCTCCACTTAAAAAAATTTGCCAGCTAATCAGTTTTGGAGGGTTTCCCCTGCCTTCCTGTGGAGGACAAACGAGCAGGTATAAACCGTCTCTAAAGAATTAAGGACTATAGTACCAAGTCAGGACTGACACAACCCAAACCTGGACTCTGGATTCCCAAGTGGATGTGACACTGTGGAAAAGTACTTAGCATTTTCAGGCATGGAGGAATAATTTAACAAAAGCATTGTGAGTAGCACAGTTCATTAGCTGGTCAAAAGGCGAAAGGAAAGGAGACAGAAGAACTTGCTGTTAAGAAAAAAGGTCTCTCTGATACTCATTTTATAAATCACTTCTTAGTTCCAGCACAAAAGAATGATGGGGGAGAGACTGACAAAAAATATTGTTTTCTTCTCCCCATTATGTCTCACTCTAGGCTCCATATTTATTTGGAGAGAATTTCATGTTTTATAGCTCTACTCTGAGTCAACGACTGCAGAATCACGACTGTGCTGTGCTTTCTGGCTCAGAAGTCGCCTGGGCATCTAGCAGGAGAGCAGCATCCTTGATTCAACAAGGGGGCAGTTGTGATTGTTGCCTCACGTGCACAGAGTAAGAACTGCTCTTCGAAGCACAGCCCTCGTTTCTGAGGTAAAGGCAGTCTTTGAGAGAAGTGTCTGTGGTAGATAGTCTCCTAATAACAGTAGGAAATTCTCTCCACAGCATTTGGGGCTCTGATAATTTCTATGACATCTCCTCCCAGTTCAGCAGGCTCCATCACTCGTTTGGATTGCAAAAAGGTGATCGCAGATCCAGGCCTCATTATAACAAGACTCCAGGGGGTGGTCAAAGAGCTTTTCTCCAGTCTATAATAATTGTGTCAGCTGTAAAAACTGTGTACCAGCCTCTTTCTTATCAAAGATCATATTGTGGTGAAGAAGCATCTTTTTTTCTTCATCGTAGATTTATTCCCAACGCTAGAAGAAAAGATTTCCTCGTGTCGTTACCTTGAGGGGGATCAACACTGTTAATAGCAGTCCAGCCCAGAATCTAAATGTTAATAGACCGAAGGGCCTGGGGGGAGTCGTTCCCGGCTGGGTAAGCGGGCTGGCAGCGGCCCATCTCGCAGCGTTGACTCATGCCTGAATCACAGCCAGCCTGGCAGGATGTTGTTTTGGGGAAGTTCGCAGGCCTGTCAAAAACCTGCTGTTGCCATTGGCTGATATTATGCAAGATTCCAAATGATATTTATTTATATTCTCCTTTTGGGTTTGTTGTGTGGTTTTTTTCCTCCCCGCCCTCTCTACAGGCACTAGAGCTTCAAGTGACCAAAAAGAAAAAAAACATTTAAAAGATAGGCAAGAGGCCATTAAAAATACAAGGCACTTTGCCCCCGTGCTCCCTTCAGCTCTCAAGTCAGAGCAGTGCAGAGCAATTTTCTCCAATTTCTTAAACGCCTCTCTTCACTTCTCTAGATGGACGCAGTTAGGGGACAGGCCTGGTGAATGAGGTGGAGCCCCCCATTAAGGATTCCATTGATGGCGGAGAGCAGTGCACAGTTATGTCCAAGCATATTCCTTTCCACACTTGTAGAATATCTTTCTAACTTGCTGGACGAACAGTTTCTCACAGTAAACATGTAACTTCCCTGAAGAAGTTTGGTCTAGGGCTGGAAGGATTTCCTTGGTTTCGCGTCTGACTGATGATGGGGTGTGGGGGGTGGTGATGAATGTGCAGCTCTTAGAAGATTCAAAGAGACTTAGCTTTTCAATCTGAGCTTCTCCCACTCCCGGAGTCTGTAGGAGTTGAACTGTAGAGCTGAGGAAATTCTCCCAACTGTATCATGTAGCGCTGATAAGTTCCTTTGCAGAAACTTGGTAGGCAGAAAGAGTGTGAGTGAATTCATTTGTGTGCCTAATTTAAGACACAATTGAGAGGCACAGTGTTCTAATAGATGGAGTTCTGGCTGAGAAGTTAAGAAACCTGAGTTCCATTCTTAGCTCAGATGATGGCTCAGTGCAGTGAAACCAAGAGTTGGCACCTTCCAGAAGAATTTGAACTCCAGAGACAGTCAATTCAGGACAAAATTATATATAAATACAGCCATGCTCCCCATTATTTAGAGCTGTCACAATTCTGATAAAACCCGAATTCTGCTCTTGTTAAGTTCTTAGAAAAGTCCTAATGACAAATGTTCTTTGAGTTGTGCCTCAAGGGGAAAAAGAAGGAATTGTTTAGCATTCAGCGTGCAAGGAGGAGCTTTCTTTGGAACGTTGTTCAAAGCAGACCTGTGGTGCAGAGGAGGGGTAACCCCCCTACTCTGATGATGAGGAGACAAACAGGGTTCTTTCAAGTCCTGCCTAGGGCACCGGACACAGCTGCATCGCTGCCTTGCTGGAAAAATGACCTTGGCCATTAGCTTGAGTGCTTGGTGGTTGTTTCCATCTGAATAGCACACTGGGAAGATTTTAGATTTAGAAGACAAAACAATCAATGTCGATAGTTTCACTGACCTTAAGTCCACTGCTCATGGCTAAAGTTTACTTTCTCAGGCCACCATGATTACATAAAAAATAGATCTCAAGTACAGTTATAACCAAATTACATTACCCAAATTTTTCCCTCAAAATAATGATCCTTAAACGAGTTAACACAGTGCCCCCCCAGTAGTACTATAATACCACGTTCCGCTCAAAGTAGTCATTCCACCTCTGGCCCTAAGAACCTCCTTTGATTCCTTTTTCTCCATGCATTTTAATTTTTCAAAGCCAAAAAATCTGGATTTGTATCCTGTTTGACTTTATCAATGAAAACATTTTATTTTTATTGTATTTTGTTGGTTCACTCATTCAATCAATATTTATTGGTGCCAACTGTGGGTCATGCACCTTGTTAGTTGTTAAGGAGCTGACAGGCTAGAGGGACAGCAGATCAGTCAGGATAGGACTGGGTCACAGGTGCTCTGATATAAATCTGTGCAGGTTCAGTGGGGATACAAAGGCAGGAGAGGCTGGGAAAGGGTTAGTAGAGAGGAGGTAATGAATAGGTATTTTCTAGGTGGCAAAATAGGTATTTCTCTAGGGGTGAGGATTTGTAAGCAAATCCAAAGCAGAGCATGAGGTGTTTAGGGGATGTCAGTGGTTGGATCCAAGACAGAGTGGGGGGCCAGGTGAGAGGAGAAGCAGACCTTGAGAAGTAGGCAGAGGTCAGATCTTGGAGAGCTGCTCATGCTTCTCCAGACTTTATCATGTAGGCAATGGGAAATATAGAAGGATTTTATCAGGGGAATGATGTGATCCAATATGCAGGAAAAAAAAAAACACTCTGGTCCCTGAAGAGAGCTTGGGTTAGAGAGAGTTTTAATGGATATTTACTCCCAAGTACACATTCTCTCTTTTCTTCTACTAACAAAACCCATATTTTTCTTTAGAAGCTAACTGCTCCTCCTGCCCATTCAATGGAGTTTGTGTAGGATGACTTGATTCCTTTTCTGGCTCAGTGGGGCACATGACATGGTGAGAGCCAAGAAGAGCTGGGACTTTTGCTGAAGCAACTAAGGAAGAGCCTGTCCCTTTCAACTGAGGTTGCTGGAAGAATGAGCCTGGAACTGAGCTGCCAGCATGATCCATGTTGGGAGAGGCTGCCTGAGATGAAGCCACACAGAGGAAAGTAAAGTATAAAGATGGAGCAAGACCGAGCTCTAATCATCTAATTTTAGACCCTGGATTGAGCTGTCCCTGAATCTTCTGACTTCTAAGTTACATAAACCCCTTCAATTGAGTTTTCTGTCACTTGCAACCAAAAGATTCCTAATTAATGCAGTGAGGCAAGGAGATCAGTTAGAAGACTAACGAAATAGTTCAGGCGAGAGATGAGAAGAGACTGAACTAAGGCAATAGCAGCAGGAATGAAGAAAATAGTGAAAAAAAGTGAAAGAAACTAAGGATTTAGTGACTGATTGAATGTGAGAGTGAGGAGAGGAAGTCACCTAGGATGAGCCTCAAGTTTTTAACTTGCCTGCCATGGCAGTGCCATTCACCAACACCCGGGATATTTGAGATGAGAAGAAGGTTTGAGGGAGGAGAGAATTAGTTTGATTTTGGATGTGCTGAATTAGGTCCTCTGAGATATCCACATGGAAATGTGCAGCAAGTAGTTGGATAATGGTTCTGGAAGTCAGAAAAGGAATCTGGATAATCTTCAAGTATGAAATATCAAACATGGTTCTAGATTCCTTCAAGTCGTGACAACTATTAGACCCCCAAAAATCCCAAGATGAGAAGAATCAATGGATATGAACCAAAACATAGCTGCTTCTCAAAGAGGGTCCAATCTACATTTTTGGCTTGACATTTCTTGTTTGTGCAGAACTGTTCAGGATGTTGCTGAATTTTTAACATCTCCCAATGCTAGGCACTAAATGCTAAAGCACCTTCCATCTTTCAGTCAATGTGGCAACTGGAAATGCCCCCATATATTTCCAAATATCCCTCTGGATAGGCAATGTCATCCTCCGTACTCCGTGTGAATTACTATGACTAGGTGTGGATCTGTATGCCAGCATGTGGGTAGCCTTCTACTACTGTATCATTCACACAAATATAGATGGAATGGCTCATCTGTAAATACAACTGAAAAGCTACAATGAGTCTAACTCTGAGAAAGTAGAGTGCTTCCCCACTGTGTCATCCTGCCTGTCTGTTCCGCTCTTCTCAGGACTTCAATCTTGTCAGACCACTCAGAAGTTCTATCTCCAGCAGCCACTCTCATCCCACCAGCTGGAGTGTATCATTTTCAAGCGCAAAGATGACCACAATATAAATGTTCTGAGCACTGCGTTACAACATACATCTGACTCTGTGTTTGCAAGTGGGCATCCATATGCAGCCTACTTTCAACCATGTCTAAATTTGGGGAAATGTTTAATATCATTCGAAACCAACCAATATGGCAGTATGCTTTGAAAGTGAGATTCTACCAAGGTAAAAGTCACATTTATCTGCAAATGAGCAAGTTTCCATGAGTGATAGTAATGTGCTCATGTATTGGGAGTGACATGTAATGTGGGGTTTATGAAAACCTTCAACGATGATGAATATATGAAAGACATTATTGAAGTGTGCTGTGATTGGCTCCTTGATTCAAGGAATAATAGATATCTCTCAGACTAACTTGAAAGCCTTCATTTTTTTGACAAACCCTTTAATTTGCACAGTACCGTGAATTAACTTGTATGTAAACATAGCAATTTGATGAATTAAATAAAATGAATTGAATGCATGCTATTTTATACATTTGCTCTTGGGGTAAGACTCAAGGAAATTAAGTCGTCTTTATTTTTTAAAACAGAAGCTGTAGGAGGCTATTTTTTTCTCCCATCTCTATT
This sequence comes from Equus quagga, assembly GCF_021613505.1. Lineage (NCBI taxonomy): Eukaryota > Metazoa > Chordata > Mammalia > Perissodactyla > Equidae > Equus > Equus quagga. The sequence goes on along the minus strand of NC_060277.1, from coordinate 42,730,791 downwards.
GGGATAAGAGAGAACCTGAGGGAAAAAAGGAGAAAAATAGAAGAAAGAAGAAAAGCAACAGGGTGATAGAATCCTGCCAGTGTAGACCACAGCTCTGGGCTAAGTGTGGAGGAAGTGTCATTGCCTGTCAGTGCCATGTCTACGCAGGCTAAAGAACAGTTTTCAGCTCAGAGCCTGTGCAAAATAAAGAACATGAAGAAAAAACTCTGATCCAATATGCTTGTTAACAAACTAACACCTGGCCAACATTTCATTGTGTCTTCACTTAATTACCAAATTGAATCACCTGTGTAAGTGACTAGTTTGGACTTTCCTTTCCAAACCATTACCTCTAGAACAGAGACAGTGGATGGAAACAAAATGAAATGTCCTCTCTCCACTATACCTGGTAGTGTGGGTTCTGTGATGTGGTGGAGAGACTGGAGCCAAATACACTTACTTCAAGGTATAAAAGGGAAGAGAAGAAGAGCAGGCCATTTCCTCCTGTCCTTTGTTTTCCGGTAGGGAGCCCTCCAAGTGCAGAGCCGTTTACCAGAAAAGAGAATGGCCTAGAATTTAGCAGTGGAGAGATTCGGCAACTCTTTGAGTCTTACATCGACTAAAGCATGAAAGAAGGCCAAAAGAAGGAAGGGTAAAAAAATGTTTTTGAAGCATGCTCAGCAATTTTCTTCAAAGAATTGCTTTTGCTCTTGATTCAGTGGTGTCGTCTTCAAAGTCCCAGGATGTGCTATCTGTCCTGCACTGAGCGAATCTTATTCAGGCTAAGCTGCCACTGACGATGCTCTCATCAGCAAGGAAAGCCCCCTGTGAATTGATGGAGCCAGGAGTACTTTTAAATGTGCTTCATAACTAAACAGATGGAATCAACACTGTTCTATGATATCACATGGAATGAGGAAAATTCTTTACCTCTTATTATTTGTGAAAACCAGATTTCCAAGTGTCATTCGATTTACAAAATGATTAATAAAAAGATAACAACATTATCAGTAGTATTATCAGTACTGTTGACCGTAGTATTATCAGCACTACATATTGAAACCTCCTTTTTGTACTTGATTAACTGTAGGGACTGGTCTTCCCATTTATTACTGAGAAAACTCAATATTTAAAATCAAGGGACTTGCCCAAGATTAGCCAACTAGGAAGTGGCAAAGCAAGGACTAAGACTAACTCCAAAGACTGCCTTTTTCCTGCCACACTACTTCCCTATGCCAGTGGTGTGTCAACTTGAGCATATAGCAGAATTTCCTAGAGGACTTGTTAAAACACAGATTGCTGAGCCCCACCCCAGAGTTATTTTCTCAGTAGGTCTGGATCGGGACCCACGAATTTGCTTTTTTTTTTTTTTTTTTTTTGGAGGAAGATTAGCCCTCAGCTAACTACTGCTAGTCCTTCTCTCTTTTTGCTGAGGAAGCCTGGCTCTGAGCTAACATCCGTGCCCATCTTCCTCTAGTTTATACGTGGGATGCCTACCACAGCATGGCTGCCAAGCAGTGCCATGTCCGCACCCAGGATCCGAACCAGCGAACCCCGGGCCGCCGAGAAGCGGAACGTGCGAACTTAACCGCTGCGCCACCGGGCCGGTCCTCGAATTTGCATTTTTAACAAGTGCCTCAGTGATGCTGATGCCTCTGGTCCAGAGATTGCACCGCACTTTGAGAATAACTAACCTATTGCCTACCTATATTTTTTGTCACCCTTTGATTCTTTCAAAGCTGATTGCTGTTGTATCCAGAAAACAAAAGTGCTGATTACTACCTGGCATTGCTTTCTCCAGTGTTGTCTGGAGACATAGAAGGAGTTCATACTGAAGATGGGAAAGTGTTTGGTAATGAGGCAATACCAAAAATTAATGTTTAAGGGGACAGCCCCGTGGCCGAGTGGTTATGTTTGCATACTCCGCTCTGGCAGCCCACTGTTTCGCCAGTTCAGGTCCTGGGTGCAGACCCAGCACAGCTCATCAGGCTATGCTGAAATGGCATCCCACATAACACAACTAGAAGGACCCACAACTAGAATACATATGTATGTACTGGGGGGCTTTGGGTAGAAGGGAAAAAAAGGGAGAGGAAGATTGGCAATAGATGTTAGCTCAAGGCCAGTCTTTAAAAAAAAATTAATGTTTAACAAGCACACAGACTATGAAAGGAAAAGGATATATGAGTCCTAGTAAAGTTGTTCCCTCAAGAAGTCCCTTGAGGAATATATGCTTATTCCAAAGATAATGTTATTGAATATCCTTATGAAGGTAAATCTTCATCCTTTGAGGAAAAAACCAAAAGCTACTTGAAATCTAATGAAGTAGGTAAACAATCAAAATAGAATATACCATTTTTAATTTTAAAAAAGACATTTTCTTGTATGGCCCATAAACTAACCATGAATAAAATTCTGAAAGAAGAGATTCAAACATTCATAGAATAATGGCAGGTTTCCCATGTAACTGCTTTATGAACATGGAAAGATTTTTGACTAAACTGTAAGATTGTTCCAAACTCTGAAATAGAATTCAATAGCAGCCTGGATCAAAAGGTCTCGTTTCTTAGTACTTTCTATTGTCAATTGCAGGATCGACAAATTCCACAGGAAATCAGTTTCATGGAATATTTTTAAGTAAACATTTATTGGAGCATAACATATATATGGAAATGTATACAAGTGTGCAGCTCAATGCATTTTCAAAATGAATACACCCATGTACTTACCGTCAAGTCAAGAAAAAGAACATGACCAGCATCCCAGAAGTCTCCACCCCTTGTGTCCACTGCCAGTCACAACTCCTCTTAAGGTAACCTCTCTCTTGACTCCTATCATGATTGATTAACTTTGCTTAGTTTTAAACTTTCAGTACTCTTTTGTGTCTGGCTTATTCCACTCAATATTCTGCTTAAGAAATTCATCCATATTGTCGATGTAGTGGTAGCGGTTCACTTTCACGGCAATATAATAATACACGTACGACTATACCGAAGGATTGATTTATCCTTTCTGCTGTTAAAGGGTATTTGTTGCCAGTTTGGGAATATTGCAAACAGCACTTCTATGAACATTCTGGTACATGTCTTTTGATGTCCAGCCCACATGTATCCCACCCAGGAATGGAGTTGTTGGGTCCCAAGGTATGCATATGCTCAATTTGAGTAACTTAAGTCAGTTTTCCAAAGAGTTGTGTCAATTTACCCTTCCTTCAGCAGTGTACAAGACACTCTGCACATCCGTGCAAGCACATGACAGTGTTGCATTTTTAAGTTTTTCCATTCTGGTAGGTGCATGGTGGTGTCTTGTAGTTTTCATTTGCATTGCCCTGTTGACTAAGGACTAAGTCCCCTTTCACATGTTTAGTGATATTCTTGGATGGGAAGGGACACTTTAAAGTCTTTTGCCCATTTTTTGACTTGTTTGTATGTCTTTTTCTTATTTAGTTTGAGGAATTTCTAAATATATTTTGGATATAATTCATGTGTTAGATGTGTGTTTTGAAAATATCTCTCCCTTGAAAATATCTCTCCCATACTTGCCTTTTCACACTTTTAGTGGTGATTTTTTAATAATTTAAAGTACTTAATTTTAATGTAGTCCAATTTATCATGCTTTTCCTTTATGATTGGCTATTTATGTATCTTATTTAAGACTTCTTGTCTATGCTGATGTCAGGAAGATAATTCCTGATTTGCTTTAAGAAGCTTTTATATTTTACTTTTCACATTTCAATAAACAATCCATCTGGAATTAACTTTTTGCCAGTAGTGTGAGATAGGGTCAATATTTGATTCTTTTCTTCATTATGGATATCCAGTTGACTCAGAACCATTTATTGAAAAGATCACTTTTTTCCTCTACTGGACTGCAATGTCATTGTGTGAACATATATGTGAGTCTCTTTTTGCACCTTTCAATTGGTCTACTTAACTACTCTTTCGCAAGTACCGCATTGTCTTAATTACTCTGGCTTTATAATAAGTTTTGACATCTGCAATCTTCAGTTTTTTTCTTTTTCAATGTTGTTATTGGCTACCCTTGGTATTTGAAGATAACATTGAGAATGGGCTTGTCAGTTTTTTGGGTTTTTTTTAAAGATTTTATTTTTTTCCTTTTTCTCCCCAAAGCCCCCCGGTACATAGTTGTGTATTCTTCGTTGTGGGTTCTTCTAGTTGTGGCATGTGGGACGCTGCCTCAGCGTGGTCTGATGAGCAGTGCCATGTCCGCGCCCAGGACTCGAACCAACGAAACACTGGGCCGCCTGCAGCGGAGTGCGCGAACTTAACCACTCAGCCACGGGGCCAGCCCCCTGGGCTTGTCAGTTTTGACAAAAAGTTTATCTGGTAGGATTTTAATTGTGATTGCAAAATAAATCTATAGATATTTGAAGTGGAGGGAAGAGCTGACATCATAACCATATTAAATCTTCCAATTCATTAGTATATTATATTCCTCTATTTATTTTTATTTATTTATTTACTTATTTTTTTGCAGGGAAAGATTCACCTGGAGCTAACATCTACTGCCAATCTTCCTCTTTTTTTTTCCTCCCAAAAGCCCCAGTGAATGGTTGTATATCCTAGTTATAAATCCTTCTAGTTCTTCTATGTGAGCCGCCACCACCACAACATGGCAACTGACAGATGGGTGGTGTGGTTTCACAAGTGGGAAATGAACCCAGGCCACTGAAGCTGTGAGAGTGCTGAACTTTAACCACTAGGCCATCAGGGCTGACTCTGTATTCCTTGTTTTATTTAGATCTTCTTTAACGACTCAATAATATTTGGTGGGTTTTTTTAATGGAAACTACACAATTTCCTTGCACGTCTCTTGGTCAATTTATTTGTAAGAATTTGTTTCTTAAAGGCAATTGTACTTAATTTTCATTTTCTATCTATTATATGCTGCTATACAGAAATATAATTGATTTTTGTATATCGATCTTATTTCTGGCAATATTAATAAATTCACTTATTAATTCTAGTAGTTGGTCTACAGATTATTTTGGAATTTCTATATACTCAATCACATTATTCGCATATTCAGACAATTTTATTTCTTTCTATTTAGCCCCTCTTACTTATTCCCCCTTGACTTATTACACTTGCTAGCACTCTTCATACAACACTGAATAGAAATGGTGATAGCAGGCATCCTTGTCTCATGTTGGATCTCAGAGGGAAAGCCGTTAATATTTCACCATGATGTCCAAGGTTTACTAGAGGTTTTTAAAAATCAAATTAAGGACATTTCCTTCCATTCTAAGTTTTCCCAGAGTTTATTGTAATTATTATTATGAATGAGTGCTGAGTTTATCAAAGGCTTTTTCTGTATTTCTTGAAAGGATTATATAATTTTTCTCCTTTATTTGGTTGCTGTAGTTAATTACATTGATTGATTTTCAAATGTTAAACCAATCTTATATTCCTGAAGTAAACCCAAATTAGTTAAATGTTTTGCCTTCTTTATTTACGAATGGATAGGAATTGCTAATACTTTGCTTTGGATTTCTTAATCTAAATTTATGAGAGAAATTACCAAGTTTTATCTGGTTTCAGTTTCAAGGTTATATTAGCTCTATAAAGTAAGTTGGGAAATGTTTCCTCTTTCTAGTCTCTGGAAGAGTTGTGTAAGATTAAAGTTATTTCTTCCTTAAACGTTTGGTAGAATCCACAAGCGAAATCTTTACGGACTGGAACTTTTCTTTGTTAGTGGATTTTTAATTCCAGATTAGCTAATTTAATAGGCACAGGACCACTCAGATGTTTTGGTAACATGTGTAATTCTGGGAATTTGACAATTCCATCTGAATTTTCAAATTTATTAGAATAAAGTTGCTTATATTTATATCCTTGTAATATATGTAGGATCTGTAACAGTGTCTCCTTTGTATTCCTTAGATTTGTTATTTGTGCCTATTCTCTTCTTTCCTTGATTGGAAATTATCAATTATGTCTGTCTTTTTAAGGCTTCAACTTTTGTCTTCAAAAAAATTTTTTTCATAACCTGCAGTATATATTAAACTAAATAAGCTAAACTACATAAATTCTGTAATGACCAAAAGAAATGCAGAACAAGGCAAACCTCAAGGCCCAACAACATTTTTCATGAAATAGAACAGGGAATCCTAAAATTGATATGAAACAACAAAAGACTCCAAGTAGCCAAGGAAATCCTAAGAAAAGAGAACAAAGCTGGAGGCATCACACTCCCTGCTTTCAAAGTATACTACAAAAATGTGGTAATCAAAACAGCATGGTACTGGTAGAAAAGCAGACACACAGATCAACGGAACAGAGTTGAGAGCCCAGAAATAAACCCACACATTTATGGACAGCTAATTTTCACAAGGGAGCCGAAAACATTAATGGAGAAAGGAAAGTCTCTTCAATAAGTGGTGTTGGAAAAACTGGATGGCTGCATGCAAAACAATGAGAGTAGACCACTATCTTATACAAAATGAAACCATAAAATGAAACCATTCCTGAAACCATAAAACTTCTAGAAGAAAACATAGGCAATATATTCTTTGACATTGGTCTTAGCAGTATCTTTTTGAATATGTCTCCCTGAGCAAGGGAAACAAAAGAGAAAACGAACAAATGGGGCTACATCACACTGAAAAGCTTCTATACGGCAAAGGAAACTATCAACAAAATGAAAAGACAACCTGCCAATTGGGAGAAGATATTTGCAAATCATATATCTGATAAGGATTAGTATCTAAAATATATAAAGAAAACATCCAACTCAACAACAAAAAAACAAACGACCCAATTAAAAAATGGGCAGAGAATCTGAAGAAACATTTTTCCAGAGAAGGTATACAGGTGGCCAACAGGCACGTGAAAAGATGTCCAACATCACTAATTCTTAGCGAAATGCATATCAAAACCACAATGAGATATCACCTCATGCCCACCAGAGTGGCTATTAATAAAAAGACAAGAAATAACAAGTGTTGAAGAGGATGTGGAGAAAAAGGAACCCTCATACAGTGCTGATGGGAAGGTAAATTGGTGCAACCACTATGGAAAACAGTATTGCGATTCCTCAAAAAGTTAAAAGTAGAAGTACCATATGATGCATCTCTTCCACTTCTGGCTATTTATTTATTCAAAGAGCAAGAAAACACTAATAAGAAAAGATGTTCATTGTAGCATGATTTACAATAGCCAAGACTTGGATACAACCTAAGTGCCCATCAACGGATGAATGGATAAAGAAGATGTGGTATATGTACACAACGGAATATGACTCAGTCATAAAAAAAGATTAAATCTTGCCATTTGCCACAAAGAAGCTTAAGGATATTATGCTCAGCAATAAGTCAGATGGAGAAAGCCAAATACCATATGATTTCTCTCATATGTGGAAGATAAAACAACAACAATAATAAACAAACAAACAAACACATAGATACAGAGAAAAGAGTGGTGGTTACCAGAGGGGAGAGGGGATGAGGGAAGGGCCAAAGGGGTAAGAGGGTACATGAGTATGGCGACAGATGGCAATTAGACATTTGATAGTGAACATGATTTAATCTATACAGAAGTCAAAATACAATGATATACACCTGAAATTAATATAATGTTATAAATCAAAGTTACCTCAATTAAAGCAAAGAGAGACAGGGGCCGGCCCAGTGGCGCAGCAGTTAAGTTCGCACTTTCTGCTTCTCGGTGGCCTGGGGTTCGCCGGTTCGGATCCCAGGTGCGGACATGGAACCGCTTGGCACGCCATGCTGTGGCAGGCGTCCCACATATAAAGTAGAGGAAGATGGGCACGATGTTAGCTCAGGGCCAGGCTTCCTCAGCAAAAAGAGGAGGACTGGCAGTAGTTAGCTCAGGGCTAATCTTCCTCAAAAAAAAAAAAGAGAGAGAGAGAGAGAACTCAAACTACAAGGATTAAGCAGCAAAGCCTATGAGAACACCATGAAGTGTGTTACAAGCAAGATTCTAAAGCATAAGTTATTAGCTGCTTTCTTTTTTTGTTTCTTTTTTGTGAGAAAGATTGACCCCGAGCTAACATCTATTACCAATCTTCCTCTTTTTGCTGAACTAACATCTGTGGCAATCTTCCTCTATTTTATATGGGGGACGCCGCCACAGCATGGATTGATGAGTGGTGTGTAGCTCTGCACCCAGGATCTAAACCTGTGACCCCTGGGCCACCAAAGTGGAGTGCACAAATTTAACTACTATGCCACCAGGCTGACCCCTGTTAGCTGCTTTCTTTACATTTCCATTTCAGTAAACTTGCTATAAAATGGTTGTTATTCATCTATTATAAAATCCCAAATGCACATCTATTATCACAATAAATTAAGCTTTCTGCTCATACCTACATCAAATATCTCATAAGTGCCAAATTTTAGTAATGTTTTTATGTCAATTTATGCAGAAAAGACTCAGTGCCAGAGTTAGACAGCTTTATTAGCCATTTGTTTTCTATTTCAGTAATTTCCACTTTTATCTTTATCATTTGCTTCCTCTACTTTCTTTGAATTTAATTTTCTGTTATTTCTCTGTCTGAGCTGTAAACTTATGTCACTGATTTTAAAACATTCCTTTTATTTGCTTATAAATAAAAGTAAATTTCCGTAAATTTATAAATTTAAAATTTATCCCCATAAATTTCCCCTTGAGCAAGCTTTAGCTTCATACTACAAATTTGGATATGTCATATTTCATCATCATTCAGTTCAAAATACTTTCTCATTCCCATTTAATTTCTTCCTTGGATTGTATAGAATTATATTGCTTAATTTCAAAACTTTTGGGGATTTCCTATCTGTTTATTGTTGTTTTTACTGTTATTTGTTTCTAGATTTATTCTACTGTGGTCAATAAGGATACTTGTAGCTGTCTCAATCTTTTAAAACTGTTACATCTTGCTTTATGTCCTAGAATGTAATCAATTTTCTTTAAATGTATTTAAAAAGAATGTGGATTCTGTCACTGGCCGTGTCCCATATATTTCATTTACATCATTTGTAATCATGTACATCAAACTTTTTATAATCCTTTATTTTTTCTGTCAATTATAAAAGAATTGTGTTGGTATGCTCTTTCAGCGTTTTCCATCTTTTTTTCTCCCCCTGCTTTAGTCTATACATTTCCTACTGTCCTCTCTTCCAGTTCACTCATCCTCTCAATCGTATTCATCTGAGCCTCAGGGCTTTATTACAGTTGTTGCACTTTTCAGATCTCAACATTCTACTTTATCCCTTTTATTAGTAGATTTCAATTATCTGGTGAAATTTTTCAACTTACCATCTGTTTTCTCAGACATATCAATCTCAATTATTAAGAGAAAAATGTGTGACTGATAAATTTAATAGCTCAGATACCCATAAGTCTGTATCTATTGTCTACTTCTCTCCTTGTTCTGTTTCTTTATGTGAGTGGTAATTTCCTACTGAACACCAAAAGTTGTGATTGAAATATTGTAGAGGTGCACTATCTTCCTCCATCGTGAATTTACTCTGTCCTTTACCAGGAATGAGCAAATCACTTTTGAGCCCTTTGAAGTCTTAGTCTACTTAGACCTTATAATGCAGCCAAACGGAAGCCTTGGATATTTGAGTATTGACAAGTGCCCAAATTTTTGGCAGGTCTTGGACTCCAGTTTTTATCTCCTTAGCACCGTGAAATTGCTAAAACAAAAAGCAAAAAAACTTCACTCTGCTTTTTGTTCAGCTTCATAGCCTCCAATCCTGCCCAGTGTAAGAATCAGAAAATGCCTCAAAGGGAAGACTGGTGCCAAGCGTGAACTTACTTCTCTGTACCTCTCTTCTCTCTGGGATCTTGGCCCTTCATGACCTAGCTACTTTAGCAGGCCCAAACTCCAATCTCCCACTGCAGCTCTGTGAGATTGTCTATAGCTCTGCTTAGCAGCTCAGTTTCTTTCTCTAGTTTAAGAATTGGAAAAGTGCCCCAGGAGAAAAGCAGCATGCAGAATATTCGGCTCGCCACAGTTAACCTGTCTTCTCTCTTGCATCTCGGGCCCCAACTTGCCTGACTTGGCAGCCCCTAATCCTTCCAAACAAGTGTTTTTGCTTATTTTTCCTGGCTTTTCTAGTTGATGTCAATGGAGTCACCAGTCTTTTACAAACCACATCACCATATCCAGAAGCAAAAGTCCTCAGTTTCATGGAATATTTTTTTATATAACACCTGCCCTCTTTCACATGCCAACCCCAACATTCTTGTCGATATCCGTAGTACAGGATAGTGCTCTATATTTCTCTTCTGACAACATTATTACCATAAATTTACCATGAATTAACTCTTTCAAAATAAATACAGTAAACTTTAAGACTGCAACTTGCATAAGGAAGCTGAGATTTCCTATGGGGCAGTCATGTAAGGGTGTCTTCAGGATGTACTGCAGTGTTTGAATTAAGGACACATGCAATCCTAGTCAATGACTGAGCATGGCAGGGATACCAGATCCTGGCCATTTCCACCCAACACGGGATTCTTTTACAAGGAATCTTCTACTAGTCTAGACCTCTCAGAATAGGACCCACATCTTAGGCTCTTCCCATGTAAATATCCTGCCTTTCTTCTCTCCTTTCACAGATGTCAAACCTGCATTGTAGTCTGAAGGTTTTCCCTGTCTACTCCTGCTCCCCCTCCCTTTATCCTTCACAGATATCACTCCAAAAAAGCTTTCGCACCTCAACTCCCATCTTGGTGTCTGCTTCCCAGAGAACTTGAACTGGCACATACTCACATAAATCCCATTCTTCTAGATATGCCTCCTTACCTTACTCACGATGGCTGAAGAAGTAGGAATCTTCTTGGTTGGGCTTTCCCAACAATGTCTGTTGTAATATGGCGAGATTTATCTCACTTCCCTGGGAACTCAATAGTGAACATTTCTCAAACATTAGCATCTCTTCTTTATGTAGTATATTGTGTTTTTGTTGTTGTTGGGAATAAGCATATTTATTAATTTATTCTTCCCTTTATTCTTTCGCTAAAAATGAAAACTTTATTGAACATCTAACATACGCTAGACACTCTGCTAGATTTTCTTCTCAGAGAAAAAAAAAAAAGCCCTAATGGTACAAATCTCACCACCCGGTAGGTTTTTGGTGTCTCTCTTACCCATCAGACATAGGGTCCTCCACTCTTTCCCAGCCATGTTACAGCCTTTGTCATCCTGAAGTTTCAGTCTGTGAATAGACTGTCTGCTTACTATTTATGGCCCAATCGCAGCCATGTTTCAGAACAAACACCTAACACACTTTCACTTAAGCTACATGAGTGGCTCTGGCAGTTTGAGAATCCCTTCTTTCTACCAGTGAACAACATCTACCCAGCTCTGAGTTTCTTTGCTCTTATCATTCTGATGTAAATTTCAGTCAGGGCAGTAGGGGGGATGTGGCTAAAAAGGAGATTATAGGACAACGGCACCAACAGAAAATCTGAGGGAAAGCCTTGCCAGGAAGTAGCACTTAAAGAGCAGAAGGCATCCAGCAACTACCACAATGCGGATCATTTCCAAGGCCTGGCATTACCCCTGGAAGTATGGCCAGGGAGAAGGCTCCTGACGGCCTGCGGGAAACTCATAAAGACTTCCTGGTTCCCTCCCATTACCCCTGCTAAAATGACTCCTATTTCAGAAAACACTTTTCTCAGTCATTTTCCTAAAATCCATGGAAATCAGGCTGAACAATTTCATTATCATTATGTGGCAGAGAGGAAAAGTAAATCTCTGACTAAAATGCCTGCTCTAAGGCAGTCATGAGCACAAATGGATCAGTGACAGAACTGATATGATTCTAACACATTGTACATCTCTAGACTTGCCAGTCCCTTCCACGGTCTCATGGCCAAGTCCCCACTGCTGAATAATTTTAAAGAAAAGCTGGGCCTTGACAGCTAGAGCAAGATGAGCTTTCATTCTTTCAGCGTCTAACACCAGGGTTCCAGTGTTGATTGGCTAAATGGATCAGTCACTTCCTCCCTTCTTGACAGATACCCCACACTGAAGTCTACTAAATTGTGTGTGGTAAAGTGAGCAATGAAATACAAGTACAATAAACTCCAGTGAGAATATTAAAAATAAAACTGATAAGCTGAAGGATCTCAAGATAAGGAAGTGAAATACCACCAAGAAATGAGGATTACAGAAGGGCTATGTGTTTAGAAGATCAGCACAGTTTAAAGCGCACTGTTTCATTTTCCCAGTCCTAAATGGACAATAAATCAGAAATACTCAAGCTGACAAAGATGAGATGGTACTGAAGCAATTGTGCAATCTTAATTACAGTGAATTCTTTCTTTTTTGCCTTACATCCCTCTGTGGAGGAGTCAATGCTTCTTCCTTTTAAAGTGAGTAGGAAATTTATGGTTGAACTAGATTGAAAAAAAAATGTGCACTATTTGTCTGCTCCAGCTTGCCACTCGTGTTTGCCGTTACTGGAGAGAGTGTCGGTATGTCAGGGAATATTCCTGACCAAACGGTGAGGTAACCCTGTGTCGGAGCCTCCTACCATCCCTTTCAAAGCTCCTCCTGGTGAAATACCCAGGTGTTCCCACCCCAGGAACCAATTCTCTGTGCCCTTCTTACTCACTACTCCCTATCTTCCTTGACGTACTGAGGTGTTAATTCTACCAAGCTGTCAGAACAGAGCACGGCATTTTGGCCTCCAAATCTTGGCTCAACTCCCTCCCTGCCTAGAATTCCCTCCCCCATCCTCCTCCATCTGTTTAATTTCTGCCTTTTCTTAAAGGCACACATATTGGCCAGGACTCTTGATTATGAGTAACTAAAATCGCACTCAACACAGCTTAGGTCAATAGGGCATTTCTTGAATTTAACTACCCAAGCCCTGGGCAGAGTAGAATCCAGCTGACCACAAGATATCTGGAACCAGACTTCCAAATGTTGTCAAGACCTGCTATCTCTATTTTTTATTTCTGATACTTTCAGGAGTTTGGCTTCATTCTCTTAAAGAAGCTTTCACATAAAGTTGGAAACATGGTCTTCTGCAGCTCATGCTCTCCTTCCCAACTTTGCCAACAGAGTAACTGCTCCCTTTCCTTAGGTCAAATTTTAAAATTCTGTGGAAGGATACTGGGTGGCTTAAATTAGGTCACATACTTAGACATACGCACATTGGAACAGGTCAGTATGGTAAGCCCTTATTAAGGCTGCATGGTTGGGGAAGATGAGAAAGAGAATTCCCTAAAAGAATTTCCTGAAAAGATGGAGCTTTTTCCAGAGGACGAAAAATGTGATGAGTATCAAAACATGAGTCTCCTCCTATATCTGAGTTTTGTCTGCCTCTGTTCAAAGAAGTACCCTTACATACTTGGATAATCTTTGTCTATAAAATTAGGAAGTTGAGGGGCTGGCCCCGTGGCCGAGTGGTTAAGTTCGCGCGCTGCGCTGCAGGCAGCCCAGTGTTTCGTTGGTTCAAATCCTGGGTGCGGACATGGCACCGCTCATCAAACCATGCTGAGGCAGCGTCCCACATGCCACAACTAGAAGGACCCACAACGAAGAATATACAACTATGTACTGGGGGGCTTTTGGGAGAAAAAGGAAAAAAAATACAATCTTTAAAAAAAAAAATTAGGAAGTTGAGTTGCATTGTTTTAATGACCCTTTAAGCTCTAGATTTTTATAACTCTGTGTTCTAAGTCCATCTAGCATAAAGCCTTTCTCAAGCATCCCATATTACTCTCTCCCTTCTATGAATCTCACCATTGCTGATATAATTTTTATGGACTATATGAAGAAAAACATTTGTGATGCTGGATTTTATAATTAGCCTGAGTTACCTATCTGGAGCATTAACATAGGGTATTGAGAGTGCCAAACGTATATGATTCCTGAAAAGAAAGTTCAACAACGAGTTGATAAATTACTTGCTCAGAGAATCTAGAAAGGTAGTAGGGGTTAAATAAAAACAACTAAGATAAAGTTACCACTATGAAAGGAAGAAGGATTAGAAAGAAAGGAATTCCTCTCGCAGTCACCTGGTAAGATGGTAATCAAGCACAGGCATTATATCTCTCCTCAAATCATCAGCACAGTCAGACTGGAACAAGCAGTTGAGTGCTGGGGATGGGAATATGGGGGAAATTTCACCTCAGCCACGGAAAATCGGACCACCTACGAACCACAAACCCCAGGGAATTTTAGCCAGACATATAGCAATAGAAACAGAATAATGAAAGATTTTAAGACACCTTCCTGAGAAGGCAGTGCCAAACTGCAAGAAAGAAGAAGAGACATCAGAAGAGCACCCACAAATACGTTATAATGGGATTTTGGCTAAAAGCAAGTAAGAAACAAGAGACAGATGGAAGCCAATTCTTTTGGGACCCATTTCAACAATTTGGGTCCACAACATTCAGTAGTATTCCTTTCACATGCTACTGAATGAAACTGATAAAAGCTAATAAGAAGGACTTTCTAACGCAACAAGTCTTTCCCAACAGATAGCAGAACTAGGACACAGGCAGCCATTCTCATCCGGAGTATCTGGAGCAGAGACTGAGACAAAATTGAAAACTAGATGCAATGAGTTGATCCCCAGTGCACTAGCATCACTAACAGAGAGGAGCCTGTGCAGAGATGAAGTTTTTCTTTCAAAAATGCAGAGAAAATGGAATTAGAGGTGAAAAATATAAAAAAGGACTTAATAGATATTGTGGGCTATGAACAGGGGTCAGAAAACAGGTACAAGTGTTCATGAGAATCCACCAGAAAAAACGAACAAAACAACTATTAAAAATATAATAAAAGAGAACTTAACTAAGATGAATAAAGTTGAATTTAAAGATTGAAAGAATTTTCTGTGTATCAAGCAAAATTGATGACAGGGAATCACATTGAGACCTATCCTGGCAGATTGTTGAACAAAAGAGAAAAATAAAATCTACAACTGTCAAGACAAAAGTTACCCACAAAAGAAAACAGTAGCAAGTCCTTTTCTTCAGATTTCTTTTCTGTCATATAAAATGAAGCAAATTGGGTGATTTTAAAAGGAAAAAGTTATGGCCAAGAATTCTATACCCAAATCTATTCCCAAAGAGAAATAAGGAATATATAGATAGAACAGAGAGACATTCTCAAATACCAAAGGGTCAAAAGTTATGCTAGGCAACTGAAAAAACTCAAGAAAGAGAGAAGTAGTAGAATTAAAAGGGTTCTAAAACACAGTGAATTTCAACTAACTGTTGTAAATATGGCATATGCATACAAATATCACAAATAATTTTTTAAAACAAGGACACAAGATCAAAATAATGCTAATTTAACATTAATTTAACAATGTTTATATTAATAAAATAATAAAGCAGGAAAAAATCTTAGGGTATGCTAACCAAAATCAAGAAGTGAGAATGGGAAAGGTAGGGTGAAGTCAAACTCATTAAATAATATACTTTAAATTGGTGAATTTTAGGGGCTGGCCCCGTGGCTGAGTGGTTAAGTTTGTGCGCTCCGCTGCAGGCAGCCCGGTGTTTCGTTGGTTCGAATCCTGGGCGCGGACATGGCGCTGCTCATGAAACCACGCTGAGGCAGGTCCCACATGCCACAACTAGAAGGACCCACAACGAAGAATATACAGCTATGTACCGGGGGCTTTGGGGAGAAAAAGGAAAAAATAAAATCTTTAAAAGATTGGTGAATTTTATTGTATACAAATTAAACCTCAATACAATAAAGCTAAACACATATATAAACACACATACATACAAATATATACAGAGAATATTACGGACAACTTTACACAAGTGAGTTCAAATATTTAGATGTAATGACACTTTTTTGGAAAAACACAACTTTGAAAATTTGACAAAAGAAGAAATAGATAGTATAAGTTGTCATAAATCTACTAGAAAAATTGAATCTGTAATTAAAAACTTTCCCACAAAGCTTTTCATAAAATTTAACTCTAACTCATAATAAAAACTTTTAATGACCTGGGGAAAAAAATGGACTTCTTTAATCTGATTAATAGTATCAAAAATCTAAAGATCAAAATCATATTTACTGGTAAAAATTGAAAACCATCTTCCTGAGGTCAGGAATGAGACCA
The DNA here is from genome assembly GCF_021613505.1 of Equus quagga. Classification (NCBI taxonomy): domain Eukaryota; kingdom Metazoa; phylum Chordata; class Mammalia; order Perissodactyla; family Equidae; genus Equus; species Equus quagga. Next base: position 42,714,740 of record NC_060277.1, on the reverse strand, counting down.
CAATGCCCACAACCAGCACTGCTCCTCGCTCTAGAGGTTATTCCAGTCTGACTATTGTGACAATTTGGGGAGCTATTTAGTACCTGGGCTCAGTTACCATCTTACCTGCCGACCAAGACAGAGCAGTAAGGCAAGAAAATAAGTAAAAGTTTTAAGGTTTAAAAAAGAAAATATAAAATTGACAGCATTTACAGACAATATAATCTTGTAGATAGAAAATCCAAGGTCATCTACAGATAAATTGTGTAAATTAGAAGTAAATTCAGCACAACTACTGGATACAAAGTCAATAACAAAAGTCAATTTTATTTCTATATATCAACATAAAACAATAAGAAAATGATATTTGTAAAACAGTAGCATTTACAGTAGTATCAAATACCCAGCAATACGTTTTACAAAAGACATGCAAGATCTCTTTCAAGAAAATTCAAAAACTTAAGTGAGACAAATTGAAAAAACCTAAATAAATGGACAGACATATAATGTTCATGAATTGGAAGGGTCTCTATCATAAAGCTACAATTTTTCTTCAAATTAAACTATATATTCAATCCAATTCTTATAAAAATCCCACCCAGGTTTTTGTTCTTATTGTTGTTATTGTCGCCATCATCCCTACTTATCAAAATAATTTTAAACTGTACATGAATATTTGAAGATGCAAGCACAGCAAAGACATTCTCAAAGAACTAGTCTAGAAGGCTAATAATCAGATGTCAGCAAGTATTATAAAGTTACAGGCATGGCACAGGATATAGAAATAGACCAAAGGAACAGACTAGAGACTGTGGAAACAGACCCACAGTTATATGGTCACCTGATTTATTAGAAAGGTGACACTGCATAGGAGAATGGTCTTCTTAATATAGAGAAAAGTAAATGAGTCGTGACTTCACACCATACTTAAAGATCAATTAAATATC